>NC_063335.1:82641059-82726903 GCF_021869965.1 Rhincodon typus | reverse complement strand
ATCCCCTCTTTTTTTAAATTCTGTCATAATCATCCTCTGCTCAATAAGTGCCCATGCTGTATATCTTTCATTTATTCTGAGTTGTAAATTTGCTTGCAAGTCTGTTGTGTGGCCCTGAATTAAATATGTTTTAGAAATAATTATGCATCATGTCAATATTCTCTTCAACTTTCACTCTTACCTCACCAAAAAACTCCAAGTTAATTAAAGACAATTTAGTCTTAGGTAACATGTATCTTTGCTTAATTAATGCACATGAATTTTGTCCCTAATTATTCCTAGAGGCTTCTCCACTGCCAGAATTAACCTGACAGACCTGTAATTGCTGGGCTTATCTTTACATCTTCATTAAACAAAGGTAAAATCTCTAATTCTTCAGCCTGTTGCACCACCGGAGTCCAACGAAGACTAAAAAATTATGATTAGTTCTTCTGCAATTTTCATTCTTTATCATTTCCCCTATTATCCTTGAATGTATTTCATTTTGCCCTGATCCCTTATTGACTTTAAATTCAGACAACCTATCAAATGCCTCCTCCTCATCCATTTAAAACCCTTCTTAAACCCGGAATTAACTTCTTTCTTGGCGGAGACAGATGTAAAATATTCATTTAAGACTTCAGCTATGTACCTTGCCTCTATACCTAAATCTCCTTTCAACGCCCCCCCTTAAGACAATGACTTCCAAACTTCCACCATCCTTTGAATGAAAACTATTCTCTCTTCCTCTCTTAGTCTTCTGCCTCTTAAATTTATGCGCCCTGATTATTAACACTAGTTCTACTGGAAAATATGCCTTTCTTATCCAGCCTGTCAATGTCCCTCATAATCTTATACACTTCAATAAGGTCTCTTCTCAACCACAGCCTTATCCAATCATTGCTCATTCAGCTCAGGCAACATCCTGGTAAATCTCCTTTGTGTGAGGAAATCTTCCCAATAATGTAACTGGCACTGCATTTAGTATTCCAGTTGTGGCCTAACCAGCATTTTATATAGTTCCAGCATAATCTCCTTGTTATTGTATCCTATGGCTTGATTAATAAAGTCAGTTATCCCCTATGTCACCTTATTAACCTACACTGCTCACATCAAAATCATGTGCTACCCACACCAAGGTCCCTTGATCTTCACAACATTTCCTGGTTCTATATTCTATATTGTCATCCCATGCCTCATTAGCTGTCTGCAAATGCATTACTTCACACTTTTTTGGGTTAAATTCCATTAACTGTTGTTCTGACCACCTGATCAGTGAGGTGATAACTTCCTTCAGTTTAAAGCTGTTCTCCTCACTGTTTCCCACCCTAACAATTTTTATGTCATCTCCAAATTTCTTGATCTTACCCCCTAAATTTAAGTATAAATCATTAATGTATACTGAAAAGCAGCAAGGCCCTCAGCACTAAGCCATGCAAAACCCTACTGAAAATAGACTTCCAATGATAGAAACATCCCTTTATCATCACCCTTTGCTTCCTGTCTCTGTCCCTTGTGGATCCAGCATGCCTTGGATTCAATGGGGTCTGACTTTCTTAACCTATCTGTCATGGGGGAACCTGATGTTTAAAAGAAAAAACTTGGACAAGTCTATGCAGACCGCATCAACTGCATTGCCTTCATCAACACCCTGGCTACCTCCTCAAAGAATTGATCAAATTTGTCAAACATGACTTTCCCTTAAGAAATCCATACTGATTATCCCTGATTATTGTATCTGTCTAGAGGGCCTGTGATTTTTCTTGGTCTATCTGTTTCTTCCCCCTTTTTTAATAGTGGGACATTGTTAGCAATCCTCCAGTCCTCAGGCACCTCACCACAGCCTCAAAGGGTTTAAAAATTATTGTGAAGGCCCGAGATATCTTCTCCCTTGCCTCCCTCCATAATGTGGGATAAATCTCATAACAGACTTGTCCATTTTTGTCTGTTAACCTGCCAGTACTTCCTCTCTGATTCTCTGTTAATTACTTGTAATATTTCATAGTCTCTCATCCTGACGTCTATATCAGTGACATCCTTTTCTATTGTGAGAAGTGATGCAACGTATTCATTGAGGACTGTGCGCACATCTTTTGAGTCCAAACACAGATTGCCTGTACTTTCCCTAATAGGCTGTACTTTCTCACTAACTGTTCTTCTTGCTCTTTACATATTTTTTTAAAAAATGTGTTTTTGTTTTCCCTACCTGTCAATGGTTCCCCATGCTCTGTCTCAGCTTTCCTAATTTGCTTTTTCATTTCTCCCCTGCACTTCTTATTGTGATTTTTGAGCCCTCAGTATGTGTCATAATCTCTCTTATTCTTTATCCCTACCTTTATGTCCCTTGTAGCCAGGATTCTCCTGTCTTGGTCCTTTAAAGAACTATTTGTCCATTTGTTTTTAAAGGAACATATTTGCCCTGGATGCTCGTTATTTTCCTCCTTGAATGCCTGCCACGGTTCTGGCACTGTATTTTATTCTCCGTCCACTTGGGCCAAATCTTAGAACTTCTATTCCTGGCTCATTCTATCTTTCTCTATAACTATCCTAAATCTAATGCATTACAGTCACAATCTCCAGCATGCTCCCCTATGGATAATTTCCAAATATTAGGTCCAGAACTGCCTCCTTCCTTGTTGGACGTACCAGGAAATGGCTAAATAAATTCTCCTGAAGGCAATTTAAGAATTTTGCTCCCTCTCTACCTTGCACATGGAAAGTATCCCAGTTAATATCTTGGTAGTTAAAGTCTTCTACTATTACTGCCTTATTATTCTTAAATTTCTCTGAAATTTGATAACATGTTTGATCCTCTATTTGAGGTAAACATAGTATAGTTTAGAGGGGACAGATTTCTTGCAATGCGTTCAGGAGAGCTTTTTATATCAACATATAGATGCTCCTGCAAGGGATGGTGCAGTGCTGGTCCTGAGTCTGGGGAGTGAAACCAGGCAGGTATTTGAGGTAGCAGTGGGAGAGCATTTTAGTCATAGTGACCACACACAGTAAGTTTTAAATTTGATCTGGAAAAGAGAAAAAAGATGGCCTTTCCAAAGAAACAAAAGGTTTTGATTTGGGGGAAGGTAGGTTTTATTAAAATAAGATAGAATCTCACAGGATTCCCAGTAGTCTAGGAACAGCTATGTGAGGGTAAATCCACAGCAGAACAGTGGGAGGTGTTCAAAAAGGAACTGGGGAGAGTACAAGCTCAACATCTTCCCTTTAGGGTGAAATGTAGGAGCAACAAGCCCGGAGAACCATGGATGTCTAGGAATATTTAGAACTGGATGAAAAGGAAAAGAGGGAGCAAATCAACTGAGACTCTAATGGAACATGGAATGTATGGGAGGATTTTAAGAAAATAATTAGGAGAGAAAAGAGAGACTTGAAAAAACACTGGTGGGCAAGGCTGGGGAGAACACCATGATATTTTACAAATATATTAGGGGGAAGAGAATAACCAGACAAACAGTAGAGCTCATTAGGGACCAAGGGAGAAATTTGTGTGTGGAGCCAGAGGACATTGATAATGTTAGATGAGTACTTCATATCTCCCTTAACTCAGGAGAAGGAGAATGTAGGCATTGAATTTGGGAACATAAACTATGAGATTCTTGAGCAGGTTTATATAGACAACGAGGAGATATTGGAGATTTTGGCAGGCTTGGAAGTGGACAGGTCCGAATGAGTTGGATCTCATGCTGCTGTGGGAGATGAGGGAGAAAATTACAGGTCCCCTGGCCACAGGGGAGGGTCCAGAAAACTGGAGGACAACTGGAGGGTTGGAGATAAAAACCAGGGAATTATAAACCAGTGAATATCATGTCAGTGGTAGCAAGCTATTGGAGAAATTTCTGAAGGAGAGAATCAATCTCCATTTAGAGAGGCAAGGTTTAATAGGGGATAGTCAACATGGGAGTCAGGGGGATGTCATGCCTAACAAATCTGGTTGCATTTTTCAGGGAGGTGACCAAATGTGTAGATAAGGATAGTGCAGTTGATGGATTTTATTTGGATTTCAGCAAGATCTTTGACAAGGCCCCATGTAAGAAACTTGTAAGGAAAGTAAAAGTCACGGGATCCAGGGTAACTTGGCAAGTAGAATGCAATATAGGCTTAGTGGCAGGAAACAGAGGGTGGTGGTAGAAGGCTGTTTATGTAACTGGAAGCCACAGTGAAAAGTATTGGGTCCAGCATTGTTCGTGCGACGTATAAACAGTAAAGATTAGAATGTTGGGGGGGGGGATGATAAATTTTCAGATGAAATGAAGACTTACTGGGTAGTTCATAGAATCCCTACAGTGTGGAAACCGGTCCAATACGTCCATACCGACTCTCTGAAAAGCATCCTATCCCTGTAACCCTGCATTTCCCATGGCTAATCCACACAACCCTGGGCACTACAGGCAATTTAGCACAGCCAATCCAGCTAACCTACAAATTTTTGGACTGTGGGAAGAAACCAGAGCACCCAAAGGAGACCCACGCAGACACGGGGAGAATGTGCAAACTCCACATAGAGAGTTGCCCAAGGCTGGAATTGAACCCAGGTCCTTGGTGCCATGAAGCAGCAGTGCTAGCCACTGTGCCACCCCAGTTGACAGTCAGAAAGAACCTCTTTACAAGAAGATATAAATGGATTGGCACATGGGAAGATCAGCAGCAGTTGGAATTTAACACTGGTAAGTGTGAGGTACACTTTGTAAGAAGTAACAAAGCAATACTCAATGAATAGTAGGACACTAGGAAGCTTAAAAGAAGAGCGACATCTTGGGGTGCTTGTCCACATATCCTAGAAGGGGGCCTGGCAGGTTAATAAGGTGGTTAAGAAGTCATACTGGGCATTTGCTTTTATCAGCTGAGGTATAGATTATAAGAGCATGCTGTACAAAACTTGGGTAAGGCCACATCTGGAGTACTGTGTGCAGTTCTGGTCACTGCACTATAGGAAGGATATAATTGGAAGGAGGACATGCAGAGGAGATTAACCAGGATGTTGCGTGGGTTGAAGCTCCTTAACAATAAAGAGGGATTGGATAAGGTTTAGAGCAGAGAAGGCCGAGCGGGGTCCTGATTGACATTTATAGGATTATGAGAGTGCACAGACAAGGTGGATAGAAAGCAGCTGAAGAGTCAATAACAAGAGGGTATACTTGTATGATAAAAGAGGCAGCACAGTGAATGAGTGGTTAGCACTGCTTTCTCAGTACCAGAGACCTGAGTCCGATTCCAGCTTTAGATTACTGTCTGTCTGTGTGGAGTCTGCACATTCTCCACATGTCTGTATGGTTTTCTGCCACGTGTTTCGGTTTCCTCCCACAGTCCGAAATTGGCTTAGTGGCAGGAGACAGAGGGTGGTGGTAGAAGGCTGGTTATGTAACTGGAAGCCAGATTTCTCCCACGGTCTGAAGATGTGCAGGTTACATGGATCGGCCATGCTAAATTGCCTGTAGTGTCCAAAGATGTGCAGGCTTGGGGGATCAGCCATGGTAAATGTGGGGTTACAGGTAAGGGAGTCTAGGGCTGGGTCTGGGTGGGATGTTCTTCGGAGGGTTGATGCAGACGTGATGGGCCAAATGACCCCTCTGCATTATAGGGTTTCTATGATTCTAAAAAGGCAGGAGGTTTAGAGGCGAGTTGAGGAAAGATTTTAGAAAGAAGATAGTGGGGGTCTGGAATGCTTTCCTGGAGGGTAATTGAGGCAATAACCTTGCAACTTTTAAAAAGTGCTTGCATGAGCATTTGAAATGCTATAACATTCTATGGGCCAAGTGCTGGAAAGGGATTAGTGTGGATTTAGCAGTAGGGATTCAATGGCCTCTTCTATGCTGTAGGATCCCATGATCCCTGATTGTTTTCAGGATCTATAGCACACCCTCAAAAAGTGCTAGTCCTTTCTGTGTATTTTCTCCCCCTGTTCATGTAACCTCACTTGATTTCTTTTTCTGTCATAATTGATTGTTCCATCAATATTGCAATGTTCCTCCCACCCCTCTCTTTCTACTACCTGCTACCCTCCTCCTGATAAGCAGGAATGTTGAGCAGTCGGTCTAATTCCACCTCAGCTGCTCTCCTCTCTGAACTAATTGTTAGGATCCCATTCCTCGGCAAATGTCTTTTCTTATGTTTCCTGAACACCTGTATACAAGAACATTTAACACCCAATACCTTTTTGAGTTGCGTCCCCATTATAGGTACAACATCATATTTTCACATCGCAATCTGCAGCTCTAATTTAGCAACTTTCCTTAGCACGCTCCTTGCTTTCATGTCTCTACAGTCACTTTTAGTGTTTATTGTTCACTCTCTTACTGTGAATAGACATAAAAACTTGGCTTTTCCTATTCATATTATGTGTCACCCCCACTATTCTGTGCAGCTTGTTTTCCCTCTCTGACATTATCTACTGGATGTCATGCCCCTTTTAAGTTAATTTAAACCCTCCCCAATAGTGCTTTTAAATCACCCTATAAAAACTCTGCCCTGATTCTATTTTGGTGTAATCCAGCTGGCCTCTGCAGGGCTCATCTCCTCCAGAGCTTGTCCCAATGTCATAGAAACATAAGTTGCTCCTTTGTGCACCTTCCATCCATGCATTCATCTACTTTATCCTCGTATTTCTGTATGCCTGCATAGTATTGGTAGGAATCTGGAGATTAGCAAGCAGGGCCTCTGCAGTAGTAATTTCCCACCTAGCTCCATAAATTCTGACTGTGGGACCACATCTCTTTTTTTCTACCTATATTGTTAGTACCAATGTGGTCCACAACTGCTGGTTTCTCCTTTGTCCCTCAATACCTTTGAGGGGGATAGTGCACCATCTTGGATTCCTGTCTGTGGCCAAAGAAGCATTTGTTTGTTCTCCTAACTATCACATCTCCTGTCACGACTGATCTTATCGTCTTCAAGCCCCCTTATACAGCTGAGCCACCTAAGGTGCCATGTACTTGGCTCTGGCTACAGTCCCCATATGAATTGTGATTCTTATTGCGCTCATCAGTAATCAGAACTGAATATTTGTTGGAGGGTGAGATGTAATTAGGGAACTTCTACACTAAAATAAAACAAAGAACTGCAGATGCTGGAGATCTGATACAAAAATACAAACTGCTGATGAAATTCAGCAATATCTGTGGGGAGGAAGTAGAATTAACGTTTCAAATCCAGTAACTCCTCTTCAGAGCTTCTACACTACTTGGCTGTATCTTCTTGGCAATTTGGTGGGTACCCTTTCCCTGTTTCCATGCATACTCTGGAGATGTAGGATAACTATATTTATAGACACTCTATTCAGGCTCAATAGAACTCCTAACCTCACAGATGCACTGCAGTGATGCCAGTTGCTGCTCAAACTCAAAAGGTTCCAGGTTCACATTCCTTTATAGGCCCTGAGCACAAAGGTTGCGGCTGATAGTCCAGTGCTGTGGCAATGCAATGTTGCATATCTAGATTTTTTTTTTGGAATGGGGCATTGTCTGCCCTTCTGGGTGGACATAAAAGATCTCATGGCACTATTTCAAAGATGAGCAGAGAAATTATCCCTGTCATCCTGACCAATATTTATTCCTGTCACAAAAAAAAAGTTATCTGCTATCACATTAATACTATGAGAGCATGTGTGTAAATTAGCTGTCTTCTTTCCTATGTCACATCTGTGACTGTCGTTCAAAAGTATTTCATTGGCTGTAAAGCACTCTGAGATGTTTGGTAGTTGTGAAAGGTGCAATTTAAATGCAAGTCTGTCTGTATTGCCACAATACCAAATTGTGTCTAATCAAAGTTGCAAATGACATCCTTCTCAGACAACTCTCCACCATCTTTCAGATGGGCAGGATTGTACTTGCTTTGTTTCATTCTTACCCTGGCTACAATTAGATAGGTATCACATACTATGTGTTTCTTTTTCCACTCCCTAAACCATGTTGTTCAGGATATCACTGTTATATATGACTCAGATAAATAGTCTCATTTTGTATCCTCATTATGACTACCTTTAATATTACCTATTTTTGCCCACACGTCAGCTCATCTGCTGCTGAAACCCTCAATCAAGTGTTTGTAACTCTGGTCTTGACAATTTCAACACACATCTGGTTAGGCTCCTGCAATATACCCTCCATAAACCAGAGGTAATTCAGGTGTTGCCCATGTCCATACTTGCACTTAGTCCTGTTCCTCTATGACCCCTTCAGTGACCTACATCTGGTTTCTTTCTAAGCAATGCCAAGTTGGAAAATTCAAATCCTTATTTTTACATCTCTCCATCTTTCATATTTTTATAATCTTCTCCAACTTTCTAGGATTTCTATGTTCATCCCATTCAGGTGAGTTGACCATCCTGATTTTAATTGTTCCAACGTGGATGGCCATATTTTCAGCTGTTCAGCTCCCTACCAAAACTGCTCTGCCCTTTTACTTCTTTTTTAAAGATGTTTCTTAAAGCCATGCCTCTTTGCCAAGCTTTTGGCCATATGTTCTAATATCATATTGAACACTTCAGTGTATAACCCTGCTTTATAAAAGTCCTGCAAAGTATCTTTGGACATATTAGCTGGAAAATGTTACGTTAAGTATAAGCTGTTGTGAAGATTTCTTGACCTTTTTCTCAGTTCATGCACTTGCCTGGGTGGATACAGCTCCAACAACACTTAAGACACTTGACACCATCCAGGACAAAGCTGCCTGCTTGATTGGCACCATATTTACAAGCATCCAGTCTCTCCACCGATGCTCAGTAGGCACAGTGTGTACTATCTACAAGATGCACTGCTTAAAAATTCACCAAAGATCTTTAGACAGCACTTTACAAACCCACGAGCACTTCCATCTAGAAGGACAAGGCAGCTGATACATGGGAACACCACCACTTGCAGGTTCCCCTCCAAGCCACTTATCATCCTGACTTGGAAATAAAATGCCACTCTTTCACTGTCGCTGGGTCAAAATCCTGGAATTCCCTCCCTAAGGGCATTGTGGGTCAACCTACAGCATGTTGGTTCAAGAAGACAGCTCACTACCACCTTCTTGAGGTCAGTTCAAGAAGGGCAACAAATGCTGGCCAGCCAGCAACACCATGCCCCTGAGTGAATGAAAGAAAAGTCGTTGAAAGCTAAATGCTACATATAGATGTGGATTATTCATAGTGTGTACTTCTCCCAAATGTGCTGCTGAGATCTGTACAGCTGTCTATAATTTACAGTTTAGATGGATTAACATGAAATCGAGGAAACCCTTTAACATCAAATCCTGTGGTTGTGTGGTTTCATTCTAAAAAAATGTCCTCACATATTTCACAAACGACTGATAAGGTAAGGAGCCAGGATGTGACTAAAGTTGTGACTGAAAATTTGGTGATGGTTTTTTTTTGGGACCACTTTCAAATTTGAAGAATTAATCTGTGATGTCTGTCAAATGATCTGTAGCTCTTTAGATGGAACAGTTTATACTACAATATTATATAGTTCAAGTCTTGTGTTTGGAATTCCTTAAGCTTACACTTATTTTTCAATAATTTTGTAAGTAAAACAACACATTTTGTTGAAACTTACCATCTTGCATCCACCAGGAAAATTTGCATTAACTACCAAGGGAAAACAACATTTACAATGTATGATGGCGAAGCTGAGTAGTTAGCAAAGTGACTGTTATTGGTAGAAGCATTACCATGGAGAATGATTCAGCTAATGGTGACTGAAAGAATTACCAAGCTTTGCTTAAGTTTTAAAATACGCAGGTTTGACTTTGATTTAGACCATAAAACTATAAGATATTGGAGCAAAATTAGCCCAGTTAGCTCATCAAGTCTGTTCACTTGATCATGGCGGATATGTTTCTTGATCCCATTCTCCTGCCTTCTTGCTGTAATCCTTGATCCTTTACTAATCAAGATTCACCACCTTGTGACTGAAGAAATTCACAGAATCCCTACAATGTGGAAGCAGGCCATTCGGCCCATTGAGTCCACACTGATCCTCCAAAGGGCATCCTACCCTGACCCATCCCCCTACCCTTTCCCTGTAATCCTACAATTGCCATGGCTAATCCACCTAGACTGCACATCGTTGGACACTATGGGAAATTTAGCATGGCCAATCCACCTAATCTGCACATCTTCAGACTGTGGGATGAAACAGGAGCACCCAGAAGAAACCTACGCATTTTCCAAATTCCTCCTCATCTCAGTTCTAAAGGGTCAATATTTCATTCTGCGGTTGTACCCTTAGGTCCTAGTCTATCCTACTAATGGAAACATCTTCTCCACATTCACTGTATCCAGGCCTGTCAGCACTCTTTAGGTTTCAATCAGATCCCTCTCATCCTTCTAAACCCCATTGAGTACAAACCCAGAGTCCCCAACTTTTCCTCATGACAAGCACATCACCCCCAGGCTAATTCCTGTAAAGTTCCTCCGGACCTGCTCCTACAGCAGCACATTCTTTGTTAAATATAGGTCCAAAATTGCTCTCAATATTTCAAATGCAGTCTGACCTGAGCTTTATACGTCTCTGCTCTTGTATTCTAGCCTTCTTGAAATGAATGCAAATATTGCATTTGCCTTTCTAACTGTCAACTGAACCCACATGTTTCCCTTAAGAAAATCCAAAATCGCACCTCCCAAGTCCCTTTGTGCTTCAGGTTGCTGAAGCATTTCCTATTTAGAAAATAGTCGATGCCTGTATTCTTCCTGCCAAGGTGCATAACATCACACATTCCCACATTGAATTCCATCTGCCACTTCTTTGCCCATTCTCCTCGGCTATTCTGATCCTTCTGCAGCCTCCCTGCTTCCTCAACACTACCTATCCTTCCACCTATCTTTGTCATCTGCCAACTTAGCAACTGTGCCTTCAGTTCCTTCATCCAGATCGTTAATGTACAACAGGAATAGTGTGACCCCAACATGGACCCCTGCAGAACTCCGCTAGTCACCTGCTGCCATCCTGAAAAGAACCCCTTTATGCCTAGTCTCCGTCTTCTGCCAGTCAGCTAATCCTTTACCCACGCAAGTGCCTTGCCCCTAACACCATGGGCTCTTATTTAGCACCTGCTGTGTGGCACCTTGTCAAAGGCCTTCTGGAAATCCAAAATGATCATATCCACTGGCTTCCCTTTGTCCAACTTTTTCGTTACTCATCAAAGAATTAACAGATTTGTCAGGCATGATGTCCCCTTGATGAAGCCATGCTGACTAATCCCTATTTTACCATGCACTTCCACGCACTCCACAATCTCATCCTTCATAATGGACCTAAAATCTTACCAGCAACAAGGTCGGGCTAACTGGCCTATAGTTTCCTGTCATCTGCCTCCCTCACTTCTTAAACAGGGATGTTACATTTGTCATTTTCCAGTCCTCTGGGACCCTCCCTGACTCTAGTGATTCTTGAAAGATCAACACCAATGCCTCTACAATCTCCTCCCTATCTCCTTCAGAACTCAGGGGTTAGTCTATCAAGTCCAGATTATTTATCCACCTTTAGACTGTTCAGTTTCCCTGTCAACATCTCCTTAGTGATGGCCACTGCACTCGCCTCTGCTCCCTGATTCTCTTGAAATTCTGCTGGTATGCTGCTGGTGTCTTTCACTGTAAAAACTAATGCACGTCCTGTTCAGAGATAGTAGGAACTGCAGATGCTGGAGAATCTGAGATAACAAGGTGTAGAGCTGGATGAAACGTCAGCCTTCCTGCTCCTCTGATGCTGCTTGGCCTGCTGTGTTCATCCAGCTCTACACCTTGTTATCTCGCACGTCCTGTTCAGTTCCTTTGTCATTTCTTTGTTCCCCATGACTACTTCTCCTGCCTCATTTTCCAGTGATTCAATGTCCACTCCTACCACTCTCTTACCTTTTATTTACCTAAAAAAATATCAATCTCCTTTTATGTTACTAGCTAGTTTACTCTCATATTTCATCTTCTTCCCATTAATCTTCATTACATTGTAAGCTTTTTCTTTTGCTTTTATGCTGTCCCTGACTTCCCTTGTTAGCCACGGTTGCCTCATCCTTTCCTTAATATGTTTCTTCTCCTTGGGATGAATTTCTGCTGTGTGTCCCGAATGACCCCCAAGAACCCCTGCCATTGCTGCTCTTCTGTCTTCCCTGCTAGGCTCCTCTTCCAATCAAATCTGGCCAGCTCCTCCCTCATGTCTTTGTAGTTACCTTCATTCAATTGTAACACAGTTACATCTGATTCCGTCTTTTCCTTCTCAAACTGCAGCCTCATTTGTCAAAACACTGCCTTGAGAAACGAAACCAGAAAATGGCCGTAACCTATTTTGAATTGTTTGAGTTCTATATTAAAAGTTGCAGCTACGTGTAAGAATTGCCTTTCTTGTCCTAATGGACTCCATCCTACACTCAAATTCACTTTTGAAATGGGCAAGTCAGCTAAGTTATCTTTCCTTGACATTCTAGTTGAGAAATCAGCCAGAGGATTCTCTTCTACTGTCGACTGCAACGTTGTCTTCACTTGTCAGTATTTGTTTTGGGATTCCTACAGTTTTGTGCACTATAAGATTAGCCTTATTGGTAATTTCATGAGCTCTTTATTTCAACTTGATGATGAAATAGGGAACATTAAAGCTATCATAGAGGATAGAAACAAATTACTGCAGATGCTGGAATCTGCACTGAAAACAACAAACGCTGGAGATCACAGCAGGTCAGACAGCATCCATGAAGAGAGAGCAAGCAACCGTTTAAAGTCTAAATGACTCTTCATCAGAGCTGAAGTGAAGTGTGGAGAGAACAGCATTTATGCTATAGTTTTGGGGGGGGGGGGTTCAGTGTGTGGGGGTAGTTGATGTAGGATGCTGGTGGAGAAAAGACGTTAATAGTTCAGATTAAGTGATCAGAATGTGAGAATGGCAGAACAATGGTGTGTCTCCTGCCAGACTTGAAAAGACAGTAATTGGGATGGGGCTGGTGGTGAGGAAAGGACATGATAAGAAGCTAAAAGGAAGAAATGGTTTACAATTTAAAGGCGTTGAACTCAATATTTTTAAGTCCAGAAGGCTGTAAAGTGCCTAGTCTGAAGATGAGATGTTGTTCCTCCAGTTTGCGCTTTGATTCATTGGAACACTGCAGCATGCCAAGGACAGACATGTGGGCATGCGAGCAGGACGCTGTGTTAAAGTGACTGAGTACCGGAAGGTCAGGGTCCTCCTTGCACATAGACCAGAAGTGTTCTGCAAAGCAGTCATCCAATCTGCTTTTGGTTTCTCCAATGTAGAGTTTGCCACATTGGGTGCAGCGAGTACAATACACAATTGAAGGAGATACAGGTGAAATGCTGCTTCACCTGGAAAGACTGTTTAGACCCTTGGATAGTGAGCAGGAAGGAGGTGCACCTTCTGTGGTTACATGGGAAGGTGCCCTGGAGGGGTGGTGGGGTGGTGTTGGTTGTTGTGGAATGGACTAAGGTGCCCTGGAGGGATCGATTCCTGCAAAATGCAGACATGGGAGTGAGGAGAAGATGTCTTTGGTGGCAGTGTTCTACTGGAGTTGCCTGAAATGGTGAAGAATGATCCTTTGAATGCGAAGGCTGGTGGGATGAAAAGTGAGGACAAGGGGAACCCGATCATGCTGTTGTGAGTGATGGGAAGGGGCAACAGCGGAAGCATGCATGATAGGTCAGATGTGGTTGATGGCCCTGTCAACCACAGTGGGTGGGAAACCACATTCATGGAAGAAGCAAGCCACATCTGCAGTGCTGTTTTGCAAGGTGGCATCATCTGAACAGATGCAATGTAGGTGAAGGAAATGGAAGAATGGGATGGAGTCCTTGCAGGACTTAGGGGTGTGATGAGCTGTAGTGAAGAGGATCATAGAGGATAATGCTTAATGTGGTCAGATTTTCACCATCTATCGTGCAAACTCATGAGTTGGCCTAAGGATGTCAGTTCTGATCCTGAAAATTGCCCAATTTAACTCTGCTTACCCTGGAGTTATTTCAGAAGTTTGAGTAACAGATGAATCTAGCTGCTTCATGCTGCTACTGTTCAATCACAACATGAGTGGTGTTCGGCACTAACAGGATGCTGCCGAGAAAGCATAAAAGATCTCTGCCTAACATGCAAACAAGTAATATGGTGTGAATTTCAGTGCCAGCATGGTCATAGGTATGTACGCTGTATGTCCCAAAGTATGGTAGATTGTATGAAATAGCATATCCCTTTGGTACTGAGTAAGTATCAAACAAGCTTGTGCTTGTAAACCTCTCCCAACTGTTCAACATTAGATGTGAATCTGTGATTGTACAACATTTGCAAAATTTTAAAAAATTATGCTGACAATTCAGGATTGCCAGGATGTGCATTCTTTAGTGTGTTGAAGCATACACATACGCTCTGCCTGTTTCAAATCAACAAAATAGATGACAGTCATTTTGTGGTAGTACTTCAAGCAATGCTGAAGAAGCTTGACAGCATCTAGGATAAATCAACCTGCTTGATCGTCCCTCTCCACCACCTTAATCACTCACTCCCTTCACTCGTGATGTGAATGGCAGATGTATGTACCATGTACAGGATGTGCTTTAACTCATGAAGGCTCCTTTTAACTATGACCTTCAAACCTACGACATCTACCACCCAGAGGAACAGGAACAGTGGACACTTGGAAAATCTAATGACTGCGCCTTCCTCTCCAAGCCATGTACCATCCTGATAGAACTGTATTGGTGTTACTTCGGCCACTGAGTCAAAATCCTAGAAATTCCTTGCTAACGCTACAGTGATTGTACACGGAGGCAGGCCAGGCAGCATCAGAGGAGCTGGAAAGTTGACGTTTTGGGTCGGGATCCTTACTCACTTACGTATTTACATGGACAGCAGCAGTTCAAGAAGCAGCTCACCATTCACTTCTTGAGGCCGATTAGGGATGAAGAACAAATGCTGCAATTGCACCTGATGCATTCATCCCATGAAAAAATATAAAGATAAAAGTTGGGAGTACATACAAACTTTGATGTGAGGGTGAGGTGAAATTATGTATCTGAAGTATAAATTATGATTGGAGACCGTTGATGTGAGAAACGTGCAGCCATTGAGACCAATGCTAAAACTGACACATAGCACTTATGGCACTGTGGTAGTGTCCCTATCTCTAAACCAGGAGGTCCAGGTTCAAGTCCCACTCGCTCCAGAGGTGTGTCAGAACATTTCTGAACAGGGTGAATAAAAATATCTAAAATTGATGCAAGCTGTAGTGGGAATTTTTAAACACAGTGATGCTAATAGCATGCAGCAAAACATCTGGAGTCTTCAATCATTTTGGGGCTTGCTGGATTGGATATGTGGCTGCTCTCAAAGGAAACTACCTCATGGATCAAAACCTTGCTTATTTAAAGCTCGGATAACAAGGTGTAGAGCTGGCTGAACACAGCAGGCCAGGCAGCATCAGAGCAGCAGGAAAGCTGACGTTTCAGGTCTGGACCCTTCAGCTGATGAAAGGGTGATGTAGGATAATCCTTTGGTAAATGCTTCTTTTTTTTTTGTTTTGGATTTAATGTAGATGTTCATATTTGTAACAAACTGAAGGTTAGACCCTCAAGCCTAGAGTGAAAGAAAGCGATATGTAAATGAATCAAGGGTGAAGTGAGAAAACTTTTTTAAAAAATAAATATTATGGAATGCATTGCTTGGAAATGTGGTGGAGGCAGGTTCAATTGAGGCATTCAAGAGAGCATTAGACTGTTGCAACAGGTTCACAGCAAATGCCATCTCCCTGGCCCTACACTCATCCCTCAAATATCTGAATAACAAAGATATTTGCATCAGGCCCCTACTTATTCACATAGCTCTGCCTTCAATACCATAATTCCAACCAAACTAATCTCCAAATTCAGATATTTAGGTTTCTGCTCCGTTGTCTGCAACTGAATCCTCAACTTCCTGACCCACGGAACACAGTCTGAGAATAGACAACATGTCCTGCACAATAATCCTCAACAGTGCTGGCCCGCAAGGCTGTGTACTCAGCCCCTTACTATACACTCTATACACACATGACTGTGTGGCCAAATTCCGCCTTAACTCCATCTGTGAGTTCGCTGACGACACCACTGTTATAGGTTGGATCTGAAACAATGATGAGACAGAATGCTTGGTGGCATGGTGTGAAGATAACAACCTCTCCCTCAATGTCAATAAAACAAAAGAGCTTGTCATTGACTTTAGGAAGCAAGATGGAGGGTGTGCCTCTGTCTACATCATTGGTGCTGAGGTGGAGACTGTTGAGACAGTCAAGTTCCTAGGAGTGATGATCACCAATAATCTGTCCTGGTCCACCCACATTGATGCTATGGTCAAGAAAGCACAACAATGCCTCTGCTTCCTCAGGAGACTAAGGAAATTCGGCATGTCCGTGAAGATTCTTACCAATTTTTATAGATGCACGATAGAAAGCATCCTATCCAGATGCATCATGGCTTAGTATGGCAACTTCACTGCTGAAGACCATAAGAAACTACAGAGTTGTGAACACAGCCCAATCCACCATGCAAATGAACCTTCCAACCATTGACTCCATCTGTACTTCTTGTTACCTCGAGAACGCAGCCAACGTATTCAAGGACCCCTCCCACCCCAGTTATAACCTCTTCCATTGGGCAGAAGATACAGAAGTTTGAACACACGTACCAACAGATTCAAGAATGGCTTCTTCCCTGCTGTTGTTAGACTTCTGAATGAACCTCTTAAATTTTAATTTAATCTTGATCTCACTCTTGTGCACCTCCTCTGCAGCTGTAAAATTGGATTCTTCACTTTGTTCTATTACACTAATGCACTTTGTATGGTATGATCTGTCTGTAATGCTCGCAAAACAAAACTTTTCACTGTACCTAGGTGCATGTGACAGCAACAAATCAAATTTAAAAAATGATGTGAAGTGATGTGAGGAAAAGACTGGTGAATGGCAAGAGGTAATAGAACCGATGAAGGAATACTGGGCTGAATATCTCACTTCTGCACCGTAACAGTTCGGTGATTCCATGAAGTAATTTGATAGGATTGCAAAACTGGTGAAAGTGGCATTATTGTGGTAATGTCACTGAACTAGTAATCCCGAACATAGGCTATTTCTCTGGAAACATGAGATCAAATTCCACCACAGCAGTGGCTGAAATTTAAATTCTACTAATAAATCTGGAATTGGAAACTAATCTCAGACTGCTGTCCTTATCTGGTATGGTCTTGGATGGTTCCAGGGTCCCAGAAATGTGGTTAATCTTAACTTCCCTCTGAAATGGCTAAGCAAAACCTTCAGTTCAAGGGCATTTGGGGACAGACAACAAATGTTGATCTCGCCA
The DNA here is from genome assembly GCF_021869965.1 of Rhincodon typus. Taxonomy (NCBI): domain Eukaryota; kingdom Metazoa; phylum Chordata; class Chondrichthyes; order Orectolobiformes; family Rhincodontidae; genus Rhincodon; species Rhincodon typus. The sequence goes on along the minus strand of NC_063335.1, from coordinate 82,709,613 downwards.
GTGTCGCCACATTCTGTGAATATGAAAGACTTGTACACAAGAATATGAAGACGACTTAGATGCAGCACAAAATTGAATAGAAGTAAGAAGTTTGCACCATACATTTCCATGAAAGAGAAGAATGCTGAACACACTTATGTTTTAATTTTTAATATGAATTTAATTCATTGGCTTTAATTGAGTCAACCAGATTGCTGTGGGCCTGGAGTCTCATGTAGGCCAGACCAGGTAAGGATGACAGTTTCCTCCATTAAAGGACATTAGTGAACCAGATAGGTTTTTCGACAATAATTAGACCTTTATTTACACATTCTTTTATTAGATTCAAATTCTATCATGTAGAATTCAAACCCAGCTCCCTAGAAATTACCTGGATCTCTAGGTTATTAATTCAGCAACAGTATCAAGAGGCCATCATCTCCCCTTGCTCATGCCTGCTATTCTTTGACCTGTCTGTTCGATGTTTAGATCCAGTTTGTAAAGCACAGTTTTGCAGTTTACAGTCTACAGTAATATAGTTAAACTAGTAAGTAGGGGGGAAGGGAGGAGTGAGTGTACAGGGAGTATAACAATTAATGGAAGGCAAAGCAGCAGGTTAGCAGGTGACGAGGAAGCTTCAACTCCATTGAAAATTAGGAAAAAAGTTAAAGGGAAAGAGCTGTTAGTAATGGAGGTGACAGGACTCAAAAAGAAGGTGCAAAAACTGGCATAAGGGCACTTTATCTGAATGCTCAGAGCATACGGAACAAGGTGGATGAGTTGACGGTGCAAATCATGGCAAATGGGTATGATTTAGTGGCCATTACAGAGACATGGTTGCAGGATGGTCATGACTGGGAGTTAAATATCCAGGGGTATGAAACTGTTCAGAAGGACAGACAGGAAGGTAAGGGAGGTTGTGCCGCTCTGATTTTTAAGGATGATATCAGGGTGGTTGTGAGAGATGATATAGGCTCTACTGAACAAAAGGTTGAATCCATTTGGGTGGAAATTAGGAATAGCGGGGAAAAGAAGTCACTGATAGGTGTGGTCTATAGGCCACCAAATAATGACATCATTGTGGGGCAGGCAATAAACATAGAAATAGCTAATGCATGTAAAAATGGCACAGCAATTATCATGGGGGATTTTAATCTATATATCGATTGGTCAAACCAGGTCGGTCATGGCAGCCTTGAGGAGGCGTTCATAGCATGCATCCATGATAATTTCCTTGAACAATATGTAATGGAACCTATGAGGGAGCAAGCTATCCTAGATCTAGTCCTGTGTAATGAGACAGGAATAATTAATGATCTCACAGTTAGGGATCCTGTTGGAAGGAGCAATCACAGTACGGTCGAATTTAAAATACAGATGGAGCGTGGGAAGGTTAAATCCAGTACCAATGTCCTGTGCTTAAACAAAGGAGACTATGATGGGATGAGGGAAGAGTTAGCTAAGGTAGAATGGGAGCAAAAACCTTACAGTGGGTCAATTGAGGAACAGTGGAGGACTTTCAAAACGATTTTTCAGTGCTCAGCAGAAGTATATTCCAGTGATAAGGAAGAACTGTAGGAAAAGAGATAGAGATAGTCAGCCATGGATGTCTAAGGAAGTAAAGTATCAGATTGAAAAAAAAACATGCAGAAAAGCAAAGAGTAGTGGGAAACGAGTAGACTGGGAAATTTTTAAAGGCCAACAGAAAGCCACAAAAAAAGTTATAAAGAAAAGTAAGATAGATTATGAGAGTAAACTAGCTCAGAATATAAAAACAGGCAGCAAAAGTTTCTATAAATATGTAAATTGTAAAAGAGTGGCGAAGGTAAACATTGGTCCTTTAGAGGATGAGAAGGCCAATTTAATAACTGGGAATGAGGAAATAGCCGAGACATTAAACAGTTATTTTGTGTCGGTCTTCACAGTGGAAGACACAAATAACATGCTGAAAACTGATGGCAAGAAGGTTATAGCAACTATCATTATCACTAAGGAGGCAGTGCTGGGCAAGCTAATGGGGCTAAAGGTAGACAAGTCTCCTGGCCCTGATGAGATGCATCCCAGGTTACTAAAAGAGGTGATGAGGGAAATAGCAAATGCACTAGTAATTATTTACCAAAATTCACTGGAGTCTGGGGTGGTTCCTGCAGATTGGAAAACAACCAATGTGACTCCACTGTTTAAAAAAGGAAGTAGACAAAAAGCAGGTAACTATAGGCCGGTTAGCTTAACTTCGATAGTGGGGAAAATGCTTGAATCTATCATTAAGGAAGAAATAGTAAGACATCTGGATATAAATTGTCCCATTGGAAACACCCAGCATGGGTTCATGAAGGGTAGGTCATGTTTAACTAATTTGGTGGAATTCTTTGAGGACATTACTTGCATAGTGGACAATGGGGAACCTGTGGATGTGGTGTATCTGGATTTCCAGAAGGCATTTGACAAGGTGCCACACCAAAGGCTGCTACATAAGATAAAGTTGCACGGTATTACAGGTAATGTATTGGCATGGATAGAGGATTGGTTGACTAGTAGAAAGCAAAGAGTAGGGGTAAATGGGTGTTTTTCTGGTTGGCGGTCAGTGGCTAGTGGTGTGCTTCAGGGATCAGTGTTGGGACCGCAATTGTTTACAATTTACATAGATGATTTGGAGTTGGGGACTAAGTGTGGTGTGTCAAAATTTGTAGATGACACTAAGATGAGTGGTAGAGCAAAGTGTGCAGAAGACACTGAAAGTCTGCAGAGGGATATAGATAGTCTAAGTGAGTGGGCAAAGGTCTGGCACTAGGAGTACAATGTTGATAAGTGTGAGGTCATCCATTTTGGTAGGAATAACAGCAAAATGGACTATGTTTTGAATGGTAAAAAAATTGCAGCACGCTGCTGTGCAGAGGGACTTGGGTGTCCTTGTGCATGAATCGCTAAAAGTAGGATTGCAGGTGCAGCAGGTAATTAAAAAGGCAAATGGAATTTTGTCTGTCATTGCTAGAGGGATGGAGTTTAAAAATAGGGAGGCTATGCTGCGGCTGTATAGGGTCTTGGTGAGGCCACACCTGGAGTACTGTGTGCAGTTTTGATCTTCTTACTTGAGAAGGGATATACTAGCACTGGAGGGGGTGCAGAGGAGATTCACTCATTTGATTCCAGAGTTGAGGGTTGGATTGTGAGGAGAGACTGAGTAGGCTGGGATTATACTCATTGGAATTCAGAAGAATGAGGGGAGATCTTATAGAAACATATAAGATTATGAAGGGAATAGATAAGGTGGAGGCAAGGAGGTTGTTTCCACTAGCAGGTGAAACTAGGACTAGGGGGCATAGCCTCAAAATAAAGGGAAGCAGATGTAGGACTGAGGTCAGGAGGAATGCTTCACCCAAAGGGTTGTGAATCTGTGGAATTCCAAGCCCGGTGACGCGGTTGAAGCTACCTCGCTGAATGTTTTTAAGGCAAGGCTGGATAAATTTTTGAACAGTAAAGGAATTAAGTGTTATGGTGAGCGGACGGATAAGTGGAGCTGTGTCTCAAAAAGATCAGCCATGATCTTATTAAATGGCGGGGAGGCTCAAGGGGCCAGATGGCCTACTCCTGCTCCTAGTTCTTATGTTCTAATGTAATCTATTATTTCTTTATGATCACCATTTGAGGAAGCCAAAGATGACTGGTGAAATAATGACTGGTGAAAGCATGGACCAGCTTGTCCCTCTCCTTTAAATGTGTGTTTAATAATGATCCACATTTAGAGTGTATATCTTCGACCATTCAGCAGCCATCTCCAGAGGGCTCTTTGTGTCCTCCTTCGTGAAGACAGATCCAAAGTATTAGTTCAACTGGTCTGCTATCTCTTTATTGTCCGTTATGAATTCACCTGATACTAACTGTGAGAGACCTACATTTGTCTTCATCAGTCTTTTACTATTCACATGTCTATAGAAGTTTTTGCAGACAGTTTTTATTTTTTTTTTGCAAGCTTACTCTAATTCTATTTTACCCTTCTGAATTAGACCCTTTGTCTCCTCTGCCGAAATTTAAATTTCTTCCAGTCCTCAGGTTTGCTGCTTTTTCTGACCAATTTATACGCCTTCTCTTTGGCTTTAACACAATCCCTGATTTCCCTTGTTAGCCATGGTTGAGCTACCTTCCTTGTTTTATTCTTATGCCAGACAGGTATGTACAATTGTTGAGTTTATCCATGTGTTCTTTAACTGTCTGCCATTGCCTATCCAATGTCAACCCCTTGTGTTTTCTTGGCAAGCTTACCTTAGCCAATGCATTCCTCATACCATCAAAGTTGGCTTTCTTTCAAGTTCAGGACCCTAGTCTCAGATTTAACTTAATGAAGAATTCTACCATATTATGGTCACTCTTCCCCAAAAGGATCTCGCACCACAAGGTTACTAATTAACCCTCTCTCATTACACATACCCAGTCTAGGATGGCCTGCTGTCTAGTTGGTTCCTTGATGTATTGATCGAGGAAACTATCCCTCAAACATTCCAGTAAATCTTCCTCCATCACGTTGCTACCACTTTGGTTAGTCCAATCAACAAACAAATTGAAATCACCAATAATAACTGATATATCCTCACTGAACACATCTCTAATTTCCTGTTTTCCACCCCCAAACTCTCAACTACTGTTTGGTGGTCTGTACACAACTCCCACTAACTTATTTTTCCCTTAGATGTTCCGCAGCTCCACATTGTCCAGGCTAATGTCCTTCCTTACTATTGTGTTTATCTCCTCTTTAACCGACAATGCTACCCACTTCCCTTTCCTTTCTATCTTTCCTCAAAATTGAATACCCATAGATGCTGAGTTCCTATCTTTGGTCACCCTGGAGCCAGGTCTCTATAACTGTCTGTGTAGTTAATTCATCCACCTTATTACAAATGCTCCTCACATTGAGGCACAGAGCCCTCAGGCTTTTTTTTGACAGTTATTGCCCTTTTAGAATTATGATGGAATGTGACCCTTTTTGATTTTTGTCTTTGGTTTCTCTGCCTACCATTTCCACTTTTTCCCTTACTGCCTTTTGTTTCTGTCCCCACTTTACTTCCCTTGACTTCCTGCATTGGTTCCCATCCCTCTGCCATGTTAGTTTAAACCTTCCAACAGCAGTAGCAAACACTGCCCCATCCCCTCTCACCCCAGGACATTGGTTCCAGTCTTCCTTAGGTGCAGACCGTCTGGTTTGCACTGGTCCCAACTCTCCCAGAACCGATTCCAATGTTGCAGGAATTTGAATCCCTCCGTCTTGCACCATCCCTTGAGCCGCGTATTCATTTTAGCTATCTTGCCATTCCTACTCTGACTAGCATGTGGCACTGGTAGCAATCCCGAGATTACTACTTTTGAGGTCCTACTTTTTAGTTTAACTCCTAACTCCCTAAATTCAGCTTGTAGGACCTCATCCCATTTTGTTTAACCTCTATCGTTAGTGCCTATGTGCAACCCAACAGATGCCTGTTCATCCTCCTCCTCCAGAATGTTCGACAGATACTCTGAGACATCCTTGATCCTTGCACCTTGGAGGCAACATATTTTGGAGGGAGATGACCATAGGGCATCCCTACACTACCTTCCTACTCTTCCTCTGTCTGGTGGATCATCAGTACTTCAAAGGACTGGTAGCCCTTTCTATTAATGAATGGATTTATATTGCAGATAGGGACTTTCATCACATAAATTTTAAAGCTGAGCCACCTAAAATGTTAACCTTCTTTCTCTTTTCATATATGCTGCCAGATATGTTGTGCATTTCCAACATTTTCTTTGTTTCAGATTTCCACCAATTCAGAATTTTGATTTGCTACTATATTAACATTATTATACAGTCATTATAACATAATGTATACTCTAATTCTCTCTGCCCTTGCAGATATACTAGCATTAGAAATAAAAACATAAAACATAGGAACAAAGGTAGGGCATTCAGCCCATCAAGTCCACTCTACCATCCAATGAGATCATGATGGATCAGATGATCAGAGTTAATGTTTCTGGTCCAGTAACCCTTCCTCAGAAAGGTCTCTGAATTCTAAACTCCACTTTCCTGCCTTATTCCTATAACCCTTGATTCCCTTGATGATTAGAAATCTGTCTATCTCAGCCTTAGTGATCCAGTCTCGACAGCCCTGTGCTGAGAAAAGAAATTTCTTCTCATTTCTGTCTAAAATAGGTGACTTCTTATGCTCATATTATATCCTTTGGTCTTACATTCTCCCACAAATGAGACAAGCTTTCCATATCTGCCCTGTCAGATACTCTCTGCCCTCTAAGAATCTTATATGTTTTAATAAGGTCCTCTCTCATTCTTCTAAACGCCAGTGAGTATAAGACGAACCTATTTATCTTCTCCATTTAAATTTCTCACCATACCCAGGAAATCATTCTTGATAACCTTTTCTGGACTGCATCCAATTCTGGTATATCTTTCCACAGATAAGGGTAACAAAACTGTTCACTCTCTTCCAGGTACAGTCCAACTTGTCCCTTGTATAGTTTTAGCAAGACCTCCCTATCTTTACACTCCACTCCCTTTGGAATAAAATTCAAAATACCATTTGCCTTCCCTATTGCATGCTGAATTTGAATGGTACCTTTCTGTTATTCATGCATCAGGACCCCCAAATCCCTATCTGATGTAACAAAAACACAAATCACTGGACAAGGTCAGCAGGTCTGGCAGCACCTGTGGAGAGAAATCAGCATTAACATTTTGGGTGCAGTAACCCTTCTTCAGAACTTCCCTTTCTGTTGTAGGTTTATGCAGACTTTCTCTATTAAAATAATATTCAATTGTTTTATTCTTCCTGTCAATGCATAACCTCACATTTCCCCACATTATATTCCATCTGCTAGGTTTTGCCCATTCACTTAACCTGTCTATATTCGTCTGCATTTCTCATCGTTTTATGGAAACACAAACAGAGTAGGCCATTTGGCCCCTTAAGACTGCTTCGCCATTTAATAGTACATTGCTGATCCAACATTCCTCACATCCACATTTCTGTGTTTTGCCCATAACCCTTGATTCCCCTACGGATCAAGTATTTGCCTCAGCCTTAATACAAAGTGTCCTTGTATCTACTTGCCTTTCATTTATTTTTGTGTCATCAGCAAACTTGGTGATAGCACATTCACTTCCAAGGCAATACATATTGTGGCCCCAGCTTTGATCCCTGTGGCACTCCACGAATGTGTCTTATGACTCCATGATTGACTGTGAGTTAAAATTCATAGCATGAATAACTGACAGCTTAATTCCATAGGTTCATGATAGGAGTATTTGTAAAATGCAAGTGCACTTGGGTATCAATCTTCCTTCATTTGGCACATTGGCCAATCCTAAAACTTCATTAGAATTTATTTCTGAATGTTAGAACATTTTATTTTACTTAATTTCAATGTGTATTTAATTAGCTATTACGTTCCTATGCCAAAGTGCAGCAATCCTTAGCATTAAATATGGTGACTTGTCATTGCTATCATTGACAAAAGTTGGTACTAAACATGGGCTGATGTAACGAATGATTTAAAAACAAGTCTGACAGTCAACAGCAAGCAATTCACACCAGTCTCTCATTAGATTTGCTGCAGGCAGTGGGCTTTACACAATGAGTTATAATCATTTGAAAGTATCATTGCAACACTCTTTATGAGGGACCTTGACCTGCATGAATGAGGCAAACCATATGTGTCTCCTTAATCAGATTGAAGAATCCTTAGCAAAACGTGATGGTCAGGATTATCAGCTCCCACTGGTTGTAGCAGTTAAAAGACAGTTTCCCCCATGTGCAGGTTCCCTCACTCCATCCCATCTCCAGGTAATTATTTTGTGAAGTCAGAATTATGGTGGTAAATAATTGTTTGATGTAGCAGATGATAGTGCTCATTAAGAGTCATTTAAGGCCAATTAAAAGAGACCGACTAGGATATTTCAGTTGGTCTGCAGGTTCCCTCAAGCTACAGGGGTCAGTTTAGGAGCCTGGAGGTGCCTACCTGGTGGCAGGCCAGGGAGGAATGCTCCATGCAGGTCTTGAGGCTTTCTCTGCCTGACTGAATAGGTAGGAGCAATCATAGACACTCTCAGTCATGTCCCATCCAGCAAATTTAGATTTTTAAAAATTTGGTGAGAGAGAATGCCTCTTGGAGCACTCTCACCAATACAGCCTGCTGATCCATTCAAGATGGAAAGCTGCATTCAGACCTCCAACTTCAGAAGCCTGCTTGCCATTCTTAGTTGGTAAACCAGTTCCAGACCAATTAAAGTGGTGCTGCTGTGAAATCAAAATCAATCACACTGTGCACTCGTATCACAGTTTCAAGACTGGAAACTGTCCTGTCCACTGTATCTCACCCCTGGAAAGCATGTCCACAAAGTCTAAATCAGCAGGTGTAAGTTAATATGTTCAATGCTAAATTGTGTGACAAAGGCTGACAAAGCAAGTAAGGAATTAATGAAGAAAGAGATAAAGAAAAGTTTGAAAAATAGGATTTTAATTGCTGCTAAATTTGTTTGAAAAAGCTAAGAAGTGACTCCACACCTTTAAAAAGAATTCCAGTGCCAAAAAGGTTGTTCGGTGCTAATTAAGACTTAGGTCACTCTGTTTAAGACTTAACTATTTTCAGTGTTTAGTGAGTACCTAATTGGTAAATACAACAGCTATATGTACTTTTATTTGAATGCCGAATCTTAGTAAGACACAGTTAAAGGAAAGCTTCTAGAAGAGCAGGACAAGTTGGACAGCAGCTTCCTGACTTTTCATGTATAAGTATGTGTGCAAATGTCTGAAGCTGTTGTCCTATTTCCTTAAAAGTGAGGAAAATCTATTGCCTCACCATTATTTCTGTGGCAAATACTCTGTCATATTATTGTTGAGAGCATTCAAGCTTAATTGTGAGCATCCTGCAAAGGTGTAAATTCCGCTTTATTTGTTATTAAGGTTGTGGTATCACTTGGAAGCTTATCTGAGAAGGCAAAATAGCAATGAACTTTGCAATTGTGTCAACCAAAATGCAAGAGGTTTGTGTCAATGTAGAATTCTAGTCTCTGAAAAATTGGGTGAACCTGTTGTATTTTTGTATACTAAGTTTTCACAGCTACTTTCCTTAATAGTAACGCACAATTTGCCAACTTTATTTTGTTAAAGTCCAAATAGAACAATAGGCCAAGAATATTAGCACATTTAGGAAGATAGGAAATTTGAACTGTCACGAGTGGGAGTGGGAGGTCTAAAGAATTGGACCTGTTGCTGTTAGTAAAGCGAGAGTGAGTGAAATAGTTAGATAAAACAACGTTCTGTGTGATCTCTCTATTTTTTTTCACTGCCTTCCAACTTTGTTTTTCTTCCAGCAGTTCTACAAGTAAATAAACGATACAAACTACTATTATATGTAACCATTGTTTAAAAAATTTGCAGACTATTTCAAGTGGATATGCACAACGGGAAACCAAGTGGAGTGATGTCCCAACCTTTAGAAGCAAGCAAGATCTTAAAGGACAGGAACGACCAATAGAAAGACGTCATTCTGGTCAGGGAGATGGCACAAAGAAGGGTAATTGGATCATTTATATTTCTGGATAGTACAACTGTGAAGAGATCTGTACCGATATAATGTTAAGGAACATCTGCAATAAACTGAATTATCTGCATTCAAGTAGAGCAGATCCCTGTTGAAATGGAAGAACATAAGGAACATTCCCTCAAATCTTCCAATATGGGAAGAGGCCTTTACCATTTCTGATGTGCCTTGGGACTTTGAGGAAATCCCAACATAGGCACATCTGTGGTACCTGTGTGAAAAGTATAAACTTTCAGTTACAGGATTTACTCTCCCCAGATTGCTCTGTGACTGACTAGAGCTATATGGATATGGGCTGTTTGCCCTATACTTAATTTTTTTTTACATGGACGTTTACTTTGGGTTTTCATAGCTGCTCAAATCCTAATGATCAGCTTAACTCCATGACCTCCAGCAACACTCAGTCCCCACATGACTATGTTCATCACCCTGATCACATAGGCAGTGCTCACTACCTAGCCCTCATGAACCCCAGATAGTGCCACATCCTCATGACCTGTGTACTGCCTCCCCAACCAGTTTCTAGACCACAAAGTGCTCACTCAATCCCACATGCATCCTAGACTCAGTTTCCATAATGCATGGCTCCTGCCCAGCTGGTATCAGAATAGGCAGAGTTGTTGGTGGGGTTTTTTTGGGGTTTGGGGAGGAAGAGTTGAAGGGGTGGGGGTTAGAGGGATGGGAGGTCAGAGAGGTTGAGCATCTTCATGAGTTTTGGAGGCAGTGATTACTATGGATGGTTGGGTGAGACCGCAGTGTTAGGTGGATTGATCACTGTCAAAAGGTGAGGTGTGGGTATTCTGTCACTAAACCAAGAAATATCAGCCATGGGATATTGAATACTAACACAGCCTTGGATCATTTTAATGGTGATAATGCAGCATCTATTACCGCTTTCATACAAAGACTTCATGGTTTGATTTCTCCTGTATCCTGCACCGCAAGGGACCAGTTGGATTTTAGGTACACTCCTCCAAAGGAGCCGTTTTGGGAAATGTTGGTGAGAAATGCAGAGCTCGAACCTAATGCAAAAAAGAAGAGTGGAATGGCAATATAATGGGCGATTTCCATTCCTCAGAAGATTTGGTGCCACTGTTAATGATCTTCGTACCATCCATGTCATCCTTTACTGTCTGAATATCGTCTTATTCTTTTCATAACTCAGCCCTTTTACTTATAGTTTAAATTAGATATAGATTAAATTAGATGAAGTTTAATTAACTGAATTTTGTTAAATCATTTACTCTAGAATAAGTGAATGCTTAATGCACTCTTCTCAGTAAGTAGAAAAGTAACCTGCTCCTGAACCAATCATTTATTTGTATATGAAGATGTTAAATGTTATATAATTGGAACAAGTGATATAACAGGACTTTTCATTTTTTGCTTCTTTTAAAGGAGATATAATCAACTCAATTAGACTTTTAATATTTAGATAAAATAGCAGTGACTTGAACTGTATTTGACAAGTCTTAATTTATTTATTAATCACCAATGAAATTACTTAATGACAAAGCAACAGTACTGATGGAGGCTTTCTGGAAAGATGGTCATTAGCAGCAACTTAATTTGGAGCTTGCATCAGGACTGTATGCACGCATCATCCTGATGAAGCTTACTCAGTGGGTATTGCCTGGGAAGTTGAAATTTCCTTGGAAACTACCAAACCTCCACTAAACACCCAGGACTACAGATGCTGATAATCCCAGAGGTGATCCACCATGCTCGCTCACCCTTCCTTCAGCCAATTCAGACCTGACACCCTGCCCAATGGGGTGTGTTTGGCATTGTGCACCTGCCACCCTATCCAACCTAACCCCTGTCATACCTGCCACCCTACTCCTTTCATTCATCTCATTTTACCACCTCTTTCAACTGCTACCCTAAGCCTAATGCCCCTCTGCTCATCGGAGACCGCTTGATCAATGGCTGGTTTGGAGGCTTAGGTTCGTTCCTGGTACCATTCACTATTCCAAGTCAAGGCAAAGTCCAATGACATGGAACGAATCACTCTCGCTCATGCAGTGTAACAAACAGCCAGCGCAAAGGAAACCAGTACAGCAGACAAAACTACTATCTAATACGGAAAACACAGCGACAGAGAAACAAGCTGCTGGTGCCGTCTTTGGCCTGTCAGGGAATGTTCACATTTAAAGGTCATGTCGAATATCATTGTTAACTTCAGCCCTTCCTATTCTTATTGGCATCCACAGTATGCACCACAAGCCTTAATCAGCCCCATTAAAACATATGAAAATGTGTCCTGCACTTGCATTAGGACCATTCCATGAAATTGGGCTACCACAGCACCTGACTCACTGTATGAGAAATTCATTCAGCAATTTATGACACTAACAGATATCAAGGAACCTTGAATCAGAGATAGTAGGAACTGCAGATGCCGGAGAACCCGAGACAACAAGGTGCAGAGCTGGATGAACGAAGGGTCTAGGCCCGAAATGTCAGCCTTTCTGCTCCTATGATGCTGCTTGGCCTGCTGTGTTCATCCAGCTCTGCACCTTGTTGTCAAGGAACCTTCACCTGTGCCATTTAAAGGGCCTTCTTTATATCGAGGTTAGTTGCTGGTTTGTTTTTTTTTTAGGCTCCTGTTTTGTATTTTTGGGTTTTTTTAAAAAATCCATTCCCATAACTAATTTCTGATCCAGAGGTAAAAAAATTGTCATTGCGCCTTTGCTTCCTGCTGCGTGTTTGAGTAAGGGTCCTTTAGGTGTTGGAAGATGAAAATGATCAAACCAAAAATAATGGGAGCAGGAATAACTTGAGTGAGGGAGGAGACAGGCCCTGTGCAAGACGCCACATGGCAGCGTTTCTTGAGGAGCGCTTCTCTTTCCTGAATTACGCTGAAAGATTAATGTATCAGGCCATCAATGAGCTAGTCATCTGCTTATTTCAGTATTTTAATTTCACTTCTTCCTTTGTACAATTTGCACCATTATAAGCAACATTATTTTCATTATCACAGTTATCATTATTATTATTTCTCCATTCCCACCTTTTGAAAATCTAAATCTCAGGTTGAAATAGTCTGGAGCTCCGACCGGACATCTTGATTTGGTTGGTTTGAATTCAACACTGAGGCTAATGGTGTTGTTGCATGTCTGGAATAGTTCCACTATTCTGAACACTGTCTGATGTAGAAAAAGTACTGCCATCCCATATTCATTAAATTTTAATTCTCTCACTTCTTGGCTTGAGTACAAACTATTTCAAATGTCTTCATATTTTGATGATTTATAGCATCACTTGCTGCAGGACCTGCTTACCATAAGCATATGAACTTGTTCAGTTTTAGACTAGCTGTTTTGATTTTAAAGTGATTCTGTAACTCAGTTGTTTTCTCCAAGATACCCAGTGCTGAGTTTTGTTTGGTCAATCTCTAATGTTGAATCTTTTTGGAAACATTGTTTCTCCTTCCATTTCTTTATGCGGTGAGTCTTAAATTTTTTTGGCTATGTCCGAGTTGCGTAAAGCTTTTTGGAAGGTTTTCACTGCGAGGTCTAGCAACTTCTCTCCCCTGTATCACACTGTACCAAACTCACTGAATTAATAACCTACCTTGCTCTAATGGCATCTCAAATCTGATTCCATCCCCATCTTGCTATGTGCTATTCCTAGAACAATTTGCCACTCATGGTCATCCCATTTTTCACTCATGCTGTTTTTAAAAGCCCATTTTACACCTGGATAAGCACTACAGTCTGACGCTGCCCTGTATGGTCCCTGATATTTGCCCTGGACATGGAGATGTGGAAATTGGCACTCTGAAGTTCCTGCTGGATGAATTGTGCAGAGGAGGATGGGTGTTCTCCTCTCTCAGGACCATGAGTGGAGGTTACAATACCTGACCTTGCCAGCCTGATCTGAGGTTTCCATCTGGGTTAAAACAGTCAGAATAATCTTAGCAATCTGGAGTACTATAGAATGAAGGCCAATGACCTTGACTCCATCAGCATAAGTGCAACCTCACACTTGAGAGCTCGCATTCATTCTATCTCTGCAATTGTACCCACTCCCACCAAAGCTCTACCTCTGATTAATGCTTGCACCATGTTCCATCACTTGCTGTCATGCATGCAAACCCCCAACATCACTAACTGTGCATGTCCTCAGCACTGTGTAATCACTCACTCAGAGTACCTCCGCACCTGCACCAAAATTAACAGCTGTGCCTCTCATTTTGATTTAAATACCCTCCTCTTTCATTCTAGCCCACAAAAAGGTAGAGTCTAGGAAGTTGATAAGATGCCTCTTATTCAGCTCTTTGCCCCCTATGTGGAGCGCAGACTGACTCTGAATAGCCCAAATAGCTGATGGACTGTTCTGAGCCCTTGGACTGGTATCAGAGGCTGCCTTTGACTTTACTGTGCTAGGACCACATAAGCGCAGGCTTTCCCCTTGACTTGACTGAAGCCTGCTGACAGCCTAGACTATCTTTCTTTCATTGTGCTTGCAGTAAACAACCATGCAAAATTGAAGTAATGACCCTTATATATCTGGCTGAAAGACCAACATGCAAAAAGGCAAGTCAGGGATTCTGTGAGCATCTGAATGAGCTGAGTGGGTGTGCATTGTAACAGTGAACAGAGAGCACAGAGATGCAGCTTGATCAAGTCCATGAGCTTGGTGTGCACCTGCGCACTGAATCCTTGCTGCAGTGTTACACTGATAGTTGTTGTTACAGCATTTATGTGCAGAAGCATACTTGGATTGGAGATGTGCTATGAGGATTGTTAGAGGCTGGCAATGATAATGGATGTGGGGTGTGTGTGACCGATGCCCATGGTGCATGCCTGAGATGTTGGTGACCAGTGTCCCACAGGGTTACTTGGAACAAGTGGTAAGCTGAATTCATCAGGTACCCACTATAACTTTCTTATCACATTTTCTCACCATCTAATTTGTTTGGTGAGTTTGGTAAGATAGAAAGCTGAAAAGTAATGAAGTGAGTTAGGCCATCAACAAGGTTTTTAACAAGTAATAATCCTCCTCAATTAGCAACTCACCACTGATCCTCATGAGAGACTCACACTGTTTGAGAAAAGTATAAAAGTTGGCTTGAGTCACTCCAATTATCAAGATAGACCACACTGGAATTCTCTTTGACCTCATCCAGGAATGTGTTCAACATAAGAAAACATAAGAACTAGGAGCAGGAGTAGGCCGTCTGGCCCTTCAAGCCTGCTCCGCCATTCAATAAGATCATGGCTGATCCTTTCGTGGACTCAGATCCACTTACCCGCGTTCTCACCGTATCCCTTAATTCCTTTATTGTTCAAAAAAAATCTACCTTTTTTTTAAAAACATTTACTGAAATAGCGTCAACTACTTCACTGGGCAAGGAATTCCATAGATTAACAACCCTCTGGGTGAAGAAATTCCTTCTCAGTTCAGTCCTAAATCTGCTCCCTCTAATCTTGAGGCTATGCCCTCTTGTCCTAGCTTCATCTGCCAGTGGAAACATCCTCTCTACTTCTATCTTATCTATTCCCTTCATAATTTTATATGTTTCTATAAGATCCCCCCTCACTTATTGTCTTGTATTTCAACTGCTTGAACTTTTCTATTGCTGCATGATTTCCATTTCTCTGAATTTTATTTCCCTTTTTCAGGATTTTTTTTTCCTTTGCTTTTGAGGTAATGAAGGTACTGTTTACTTACAACATTTTTGCAATATTCTCAACTGGTCACAATTATAGCATTCAACTCTTCCCATTAGATACTTGTGTTTATGAATCTGTTTGGAGTCACATTTTGTACAGTTTGGTATGCTGATTCACATTATTTGACATTTTGATAGACTTTTGGGATGATAATGACCCCACCTTGGGGCCATTCTTTCCGGCTATGTTAGAAGGGCTCTTGATGTTTCCTCAAGTTGCTGACCAATTTGGATCCTGACTTCTCCCTGCATAGTGAATTGGGTTTTGCATTCCAATATGGCGTCCTCCTGGAGGTGAGGAAAGTCTGATGACTTATTCCTCAAACTGATTATTCGATGCTTTCTAATTAGTTCATCCTTCAAAAGTTCTATACCCTCAATGTGATAGTCTGTATGGCATGTTTGCAAATGCATTGAAAAGGCTTCTGGTGATTCTCTAAAACACTCTGATCACTGATGTGATCTATGATAAATCTCATCGTTCTAACACGGAATTTGCTGCCAACTTAAAAATGTGTTTATTGCTTTAAGCAATCCAGCATACTCCAATACTTTATTTCACACTTTGTCATAGCAGGATATCATCAGTTTTTGGATTAAAAGTATATGAAAACCTATTGACTAGATAGCATTGCTCCCTCACATGTAAGCTTGATGCAGTTCTATACTATTGAAACTGCCACTTACACAGCTCCCACTTCTAGGCTGAAATGGACCTCTGCATTTTTGAATAATTAAGGTTATGGCATGTTTAATTGACCTGATGGTACCTGAATTTTTCCTCCTTACTATTTGAAAGGGGAAAGGTTGAGAAACAGTTCAAGTACAAGCTGCTCAAACTGTTTAGGAACAATATGTTGACACTAAATAAAAACTGAAAGAACTGTGGATTCTGTAAATCAGGAACAAAAAGAAGTTGCTGGAAAAACTGAGCAGGTCTGGCAGCATCTTTGGGGAAAAAAAAATCTGAGTTAATGATTTGGGTCCGGTGACCCTTCCTTAGAACTGATGGTAACTGGGAAAATGTCAGTTCATATGCAGAAAATAGGGAGGCGGGGATGGGGTGGGGAGCAAATGATAGGATAGAGCCCGAAGAGAGAGAGAAGAGCAGTTGGATAGACAAAGGAGTTGATAACGATCTGGCTAGGAGGGTGAATAGTTGTTAATGGGGACTGTTAGTGACTAAAAATAGGTATTGTGTAATGGCAGGCTATGTGACAATTCGGCCTGGCGTGTGGGGTAGGGGGTTAGGACATGGGAAAGTTTAGGCCCTAAAATTATTCAAGTCGATATTGAGTACAGTGGGCTGCAGGGTCCCCAAGCAGAAAATGAGGAGGTGTTGTTCTTCCAGCTTAAGTTGAGCTTCACTGGAACACTGCAGCAAGCCAGAGACAGATGTTGGCCAGGGAACAAGGTGGTGTGTTAAAGTGGCAGGGAACAGGTAGCTCAGGGTCTTTTTTGTGAGCAGCACATAGATGTTCTGTGAAGCAATCACCTAGCCTATGCTTAGTTTCCCCAGTGTAGAGGAGACCACATTGTGAGCAGCAGATACAGTAGACTAGATTGTGGGAAGCGCAGGTGAAGTGCTGCTTCACCTGGAAGCTATGTTTGGGCCCTTGGATACTGGGGAGGGAGGACCGTAAATGGGCAGGTGGTGCACCTTTGCCAGTTGCAGGGGAAAGTGATGTGGGGGTGTGGTGGTTTTGGGAGTGAAGGAAGAGTGCACTGGGGTGTCCCGGAAGGCCTATGGAAAAGGTTCCAATGGAAGGTAGACAAGGGAGGGAAGGGGAATATGTGTCTGGTGGTGGCATCTCACTGGAGGTGGTGGAAGTGGAGTCTGAAGATCTTCTGGATGTGGATGCTGGTGGCATGGTAGATAAGGAACCCTATTGCTGTTGCGGGAGGCAAGAGAAAGGGTGAGGGTGGAAGTGCGGGAGATGGGTCGGACCTGGTTGAGGGCCCTGTCAACAACGGTGCTGGGGAATCCTCGGTTGAGGAAGAAGGTGGACATTGCGGAGGCTGCCTTATCGAAGTTGGCCTCTTCTGAACATATGTGACGGAGATGGGGGAACTGAGAGAATGGGATGGAGTCTTTACAGGAAGCAGAGTGTGAGGATGTATTGTCCAGATGATCTTCTGGATGTGGATTCTGGTGGGATGATAGGTAAAGACAAGGGGAACCCTATCGCTATAGCTATATAGGCCCAACAAGTCCAACCGACTCTCTGAAGAACGTACAACCCAGACTCATGCCCCCTACCCTATCCCTGTAACCCTGTATTTCCCATGGCTAATCTACCTCACATACACATACACATACTTGGACAGTGGGCAATGTTAGCATAGCCAATCCACCTAACTGCACATCTTTATGTTATGGGAGGAAACCTGAGCACCCGGCAGAAACCCACACACATGCATGTGGAGAATGTGCATACTCCACACAGATAGTTTCCCACGGCTGGAATTGAACCCAGGTCGCTGGTGCTGTGAGGCAGCAGCACTAACCATTAAGCTACTGTGCTGCCCCATGTGCTTGAATAAAGCTATTGAACAAAGGAACTCTAATCTAATTTAATCACTGTGGGTACAGAGGAAGAATATTCTATCACTTCTTTTGTTTAAGCATTCCAATTCTGTATTTTTCCTTTCTAGGCTATTGATTTGTAGCTACACTTTGAAATGTTTTGAGGTTCTTTTCCTGCCCCTTATAGTCTTTCCACTGTGCAGCTTCCTAATTTAAGTCTTTCCCTGTCTTCAGAATTTTCACGTTTGCGCTTGGTCCCTTGGATTCTTCTTTAATCTTCAGACACTGGCTCTTTCCCCCAGCTTCCAATATTCCTTATCTTGTGCTTCAACTCATAATTTCTGCCTGCACATTGAGATACCAGTCTTGAGTATCTCATGCTGTGGGCATTTAGGAGTACAATATTCTTGATGCTGCTTGTTCCTTATCTCCTAAGTACAGGTCTTCAATTCCTTATATACTGTAACATTCCTTTACTTATCTCACAACCACCACCTACAGGACAACCAAGTATGGGCAATAATTATTGGCCCAGCCAGCAAAGACATCTAAGTGAATTATTTTTAAAATACTGTACATAGGTACTATACTAGAGAGCTGTATTTGAGAATCAAACAGCTGTCTCTCATTTTTGTGGATTGGTTTAATCTCTTCTGTATATTAATCTCATTGTACCACATGCTACATGCCTTTTGTATCATTAAGAACCAACCTTTTACCAACATTTGGGCAGCAAAGAGTACGCAGAAGGAGCAGCAGTGTGAAGACCAGTAAAAGCGGGACCATCTTTGACCACAAGTACACCTGAGCTTAAAAAAGCTTATTTAAGAACACCTCACATAAACCATTCTTAGTTCCAACCCCATATGAGGAAGAAAACCTTAAGATCTTAGAAAAAAGCTAGTGCTGAAAGTGAAAAAGCAGTTTTGCTGTCAGCTCACTATTAGTAACAAATGTTTCTATACTCTAATTTGTGAATTCTCAGAAAAGCTACACTTGGTAAAAATATTCATGTAACTCCTACTCAAAGTTGCATATGAAAATTGCCTACTAGTGCATTATTATAAATTTATTTCCCTTTCTATAGGTATGCTTCAGAAAGGTACTTCAGGCTGTACTATGTTTTGGTCATGTGTGCACATGGCATGACGCACATTTCTCAATCTCCACCCTCCCTCAACCCCTGTTCAAGTATTAGCTCAAAAGCATCCTAACTGAGGAATTTAGAGGAAGAGTTCAGGGCTAGTGCTCCGAGTAAGATACAGCACAGCAGATACACCTTTTTGAACATCAAGCATTGATGAAGGCAGCAGAAAGTATGCAAAGAATCTGTTGTTGATGGTAGCTCAGGTGGAGTGGTCTCCAACATCTAGACGATCAGACCAGTCCTTCATAATGCCTGCATGGGTACTAGAAAGCATACAGATCCAATCTGTCATTGCATGTGTTGCAGTATGAAACAGATTGATGTTTGGGTCACCAGGATCTCGTAAACACTCAGTTGGGATATCTCCCAACTTGCACAGGCATCTGGGTGAGGGATGCTGCATGGCCAAGTGCAAAGTGGAGTCAGCGATAGCAGCTGCCTAGTCCCAAGGCTGAATGGTTAAAAGCCCACCTCAATTCTCTGGACTTTGTCACAGTTATGTTATTAAACATTAAGTCCATTTGCTCTCAGCCTTACAACCACTGTTCACACCCCATCCACATCAACTCATGACAATTTATCCCCCTCCACGTGGTCAAATATTCTGTTGTATCCTCAGTGTTAACCCATACACCCCATTCATTCCCAAGAGCTGTCATGCCCCTTTGCCAATTTAGTGCAATCTTTGCTAACCATTGCCTCTACCCATCATTCTCTGCTGTTACTACTGACCATGTTAACCCAACCATTATCCAACATGGGCGAATTTGGAAGCCACAGTGAAATGATAGAAATTAAAAAAAAATATGAGCAGGAGTAGACAATTTAGCCCTTCATGTCTGGCCTGGCATTCAATATGTTCATGGCTGATTATCCAACTCAGCAAACTGTTTGCCCCAACTTTCTCTCCATACCCTCTGAACACTTATCCATAAGAACTATATCTAACCCCTTGGAAACATTAAATATTCTGGCTTCAATGATTTTCTATGGCAGAAAATTCCAATATGCTCACTACTCTCTGGGTAAAGAAATTTCTCCTCATGTCAGTCCTAATTATCTATTACACACCACTATACAATACGAAACACTGCCTCATGAAAGCCCATTCAATACGTTAAAATCTCCTAAAAGAAACAATTGTGTTAAGAATCCTACAAAGGCAGCTAAACATTTAAAAATCTTTTGGAATTGCCAAACCTTGCACTTAAAGGCCACCACTGTGATAATGACAGGGTGCACAAGCAATCAAGTGGTAAAAATTGCTATAATAATAGCATTTGGGATTATGTCAACAGACATGACAATTATACTTTTCCCCCCAAATACACAGGTATACACTGTCTATACATTTTGGGAAAATGTCAATGAATTTAAATAATTTAACACCTTTAACATCTTTTTGACACTTTATGAGCACTTGTGAGCATTACTCCAAAGCTCATCAGTCATTCATTGTAGGATAAGACCCTTGTGCCGGTGGAATCAGGAGCCTATTTGAGTATTATTTGAATTCAGTATTGAATTCAAATGACTTTGTTGGATTTGGGTTTCATCAACGAGAGAGTCATTCTGCCAGCAGTAAAATTGGATCTTTTGGAAAAGGGGCCAGAATTTCAGGTCTTAATTTTCCAGCTGTAGGAATTTCACAAGTCCATGAAAATCAAGGCCTAAGAATCTGATTGCACTGAATTAGAATGCAGAACAACTCTTGTAAAGATAACTAAATATGTTTCAGCAAGTGGTGTGAATGTTATATTTGAGTTGCCTGCAAGATTTAAGTTATATGCATGTTGGCATTTCTACATAGAGGTATGGATATCAGTGCCATATAATTGGTTGAGAAGTAAGAAAAAGGCAGAGCAGAATTTTTAGCAGAAAAAGAAGAGGAAGGGGGTTGGTTTGAGTCAGGTATACGATTGAAATCCGTAAAAATCTTTTTTCCTGGTCCAAACCTGCCTCCAACTTAGCAATTTACAACTTTAAGCGAGGCCAGAAGTTAACTGGACAGCTAACCTGCTTGAAGGAGGCGGATTAGAACTTTAAATAACGAGGCTATGAACTTCATTGCTCTTCAGGTTTTCAAGTTGAATTCTGGCATCAGGCAACCTGGCAGCTTTATCGAGGCGAGGACTTTGTGGATTCAGGAGGTAAGTGCCTTTGCACCTACCTCCTGGATCCAGGTTCCCAACTCTGAAGCTCCTACGATTGGGCAACTTCACCAAATTATTTGATGCCATCATGAGGCCTCTGATCCCTTTCCATTACCAGGACCCAAGTCCCAGACCCAGCACACATCCTCCAAAGTCTGATTGCCTCTCCAATATTTGAAACCTCTGATCTCTCTCCCTCAAGCTATGAGTTCCACCCCCACCACGCAGCTTCTTGAAAATTGCAGCTAACCCAAATGACCTAATCAATTGTCCACCTTCTTGTTCCCCATATGCAATCGTTAATTCCCTCTCCTCCCATAAAGCATGCTGCCCGTACTAATTTCCTATTTTGATAGACAAGGAAGTTGAAGGTTATGGAGAAAAATGGAGTTGAGAATGGTGCAGCAGGCTGGAAAGGCCATGTAACATTCTTCTGACTCTAACCCCTATGCTCTTATGACCCATGTTCCTCTAATTAGTCTGCTGCTACAGTCTTCACTGAGAGATTCTATGCCCAGTTCAAGGTTCTGCCTGTCCATCAGGCTGGATGTCCAGGTAGGGAACAAATTAATAGTATCATAAACTGTGGATTTACAGCTTCTTTTAGTGCCTAGTGGGATCCTGAATTGATAATTTTCCACAATTTTCTGATCAATTTGTTCATTGCATGTCAGGTGTTTCCTAAAATGTTTTCTAAAATATCTTGAATTATAATTTTACAAATTCCTCATAATTGAAGTCAAGTTCTGATTCATTTAAAAAAGCATTGGAGGTCCTCCAGGATCTCCATAATGTTGCTACGGTGAAATTCAAAAGAATGCATGAATGCATGCAAGATTAGCAACCCTTAAGACATTCTGTAGGTTAATTTCAGAATGTTTGCAGCTAGGTTGTTAACTGGTGTTTCAGTAATTCAATGTTTGATGGTTATTTTGGATGATCAAAACTAATCATTCTCAATATTGTTCTCAATAGTGTCCTGAAATTTTGCAAAGGTATCATGATCCCTGTTTCCAGAGGACAGTTTGTTTGCCCAGGGCCCATTCTGAGACAAGGCCCGTAACAGCCGTCATAGAGAAAACTGTCTTGGACTTCTTTGTGGAGAGAAAAGCCTAACAAAAATGTAGGGGATAAGGGCTGAGATGAAGGGAACAATATGACAGTGCACTAACTGATTGCACAACAACTAAAAACAGATTTGGACAAGGATGAAGTCGAGAGTTTAAAAGTCATAATACATTAAATGAATAAGGTCCATGCAAATAAAGTTGTAAAAGTAAAATTAAAAGCAGTTTCTCTGAAAGCACTTAGTACGTCCAGTAAGAGAAGTGTATTAATAGCACAAATAAAAGTAAACAGTTTAGATCTAGTCAGTATTAGAGATATAATTACAAGTTGACCAAGGGAAATAACGACACAACATTTTTCAAAAAGACAGATGGAATGGAAGAGGAGGAGATGTAACCCTGATTATTAAGGATAACATCAGGACAGTAATAAGAACTTTAAAAAAAGGTTTTGCTACAGAAGATCAGGTGTGTGGTAAGAATGACAGTGGCGAGAAAATGCAGGTGGAAGTAATTTATATTCCTGATGTAAGTGTACTAACACTGTTGGACAGAATCAAACAAAAAGTAATTTGTTACAATCTTGTTACCAAGATAATGTAATAATTTTGGAATACTTCAATCTTCATATAGACTGGATCCATCAAATTGACAAAGGTGATTTGGAAGATTAATTTGCAGAATGTTTTTGAGAGGTATCCTGGGACGATATATTGTGGAACCAACTTGAGATGAAGCTATCTTAGGTGTCCAATTGTTGAATTGGACAGTGGTTCTAGTAACTTAGCAGTTAAGTAGATACTGAGGAAATGATGATAGTTCAATTGAATTCCATTTTAAGTTTAAGAGTGGCATACTGCAGTACTAAATAAGATACTAATTAAGGTTGTTTGTGTAAATAAATTAAAAGGTTTGGCAATAAATAAAGTTGGAAACATTTAAAGAAACCATTCAGAATGTTCAACAAAAATACATTCTATTAAAAAGAAAAACTCAGCAAAAAAAGAACTGTCTCAGGTTCCTTGAGAGTTGTAGGGAAGTATTATGTTCAAAGAAGAGATATTTAATGTGTCAAAGTGTAAGAGTAAGCCTGAGAATTGGAAGCATTTAGAAACCATCAAAATGTCATTAAAAAGTCAGAAAATAAAGGAGAAAAGTAGTGGGCAAACTAGCCAGCAACTTAAGAATTGATTGTAAGAGCTTTTACAGGCTCTACAAGGAAGGAAATTTCTAAAGTAAAAAATAGTTTTTTTTGGAAACGGCGAGAAGAGAAATTATTACAGGGACTAAAAAAAATGGCAGAGACGTTGAATAAATATTTTGTGTCTGGTCTTCTCAGTAAAAGATAGAAATTAGTGGGGAAATGGGATGGTGGTAACCAAGCAGCCAACAAGAATAAAAAATTTAAGCTAATTAACATGAGAAAAAGAAAATCGAGAAAGTTTAAGGAGTTAAAATCTGACACATTCCCATTACTTGATGGCTCGTATCCCTACAGTTCTAAAGACTTAAATGCAGTGATAGTTGATGTGCTGGTTATGATTTTCCAAAATTATAGATTCTAGCACAATACGAGCAATTGAAAGTTAGCAAATATAATTGGAAAAGGCAGCAATAGGAGACATGAGGAGAAATATTTTCCTGTGGTGCGTGGTTAAGATCCAGAACATACTGCCTCATAGTATTGTAAAGGTAGGTTCAATTGGGTCATTCAAGAGGGAATTAGGTTATTATCTGAAAAGGACGTAAATTGAATTATAAGAAAAACAGAGGAATGGCATCAATTGGATTACTAAACCAGAAAGTCAGATGAGACATCACAGACTGAATGGTCTTCTATGTGATTTGATGATACAGCACCTTTTATTCGGGAAAGAATTAAGGTAGAAGACAGGGAATGAAAACCACTTAACCTGACATTAGAAAAATGCTGGAATTAATTGCTAATGTACTTAGAAAATCATCTCATGGTCACAGTCAGTATGGTTTTTTGGAAGACAAATTACTTTTGACAAATTTATTAGAGTCTTGAGGAAGTAATAAGTCAAGAAAGATGAGGGTAGCCAGTAGATACTTGGATTTCCAAATGAAATTTGGTAATGTGCTGTAACCAAAGTTTATGTAAAGATAATGCTCTTGGAGCTTAGGTAATATACTAGCACGTACTGACTTTTGGTTAACAGGCAAGAAGCAAAGAGTAAGGATAAAGGGGGGCATTTTCAAGTTGACAGGCTAGTTCTAGTGAGTGCTGTAAGGAGGACTACAGGGGTTTCAACTACTTGCAATCCGTATCGATACTTTTGGTATATTCACCTAAGGCAATATATCTGTGGTTGTTGAAGATACAAAACTGGGGGTTTGTAAGCTTCGCGAAGGACTCAGAGGCTACATGCAGAATTATTCTAGTTAGGTGATTGGGTAGCAAGATGTCAGGTCAAGGTTAATGTGGGGAAATGTGAGATTATTTGCATTTGCTATAAGAGTAGAAAAACCAAGTTTGTTACAAGGCATGAATTTAGAAATGTTGATTTTCAGAGGGACTTTAGTATTCTTGTACAAGAAACAGCCAGCATCCAGGCATGGTAAACAATTAGGAAGGAATGTGACATTTCCCCTTTATTGTAAAAGGGACTGAAGTACAAGAATAAAAAAAAATGTGCTATGATCATATGGGAGTTTTGAGAGACCACACTGGAGTACTGCAGGTAGTTTTGAATGGTGCCCTTTGGCTTTCTCCTGCTCCTACACATTGTTAAAAGAGAGAAAAAAAAACAGGATTCCAAGCTACTGAATGTGTTATTAGGAGAGAGTCAAAGAGATAGACTTTAAATAGACTTCAAGGAGGGTCTGAAGAGGGGGATAAGGTCTTCAAGAGGCAAAAAAGTCATGTGACTTCCAGAGCATGGGAAATAGGAAACAAAAGGGATGATGGAAATTTCACTACTTAATAAATATATTTGAATGTACTCCTGTAGCATTCCTATTGCCAGGCTGATATTGTAAATGAACTTGATTGGTACATCAAGTCTTAAATTTAGGAATTAGATGGTTATGTAGCAGCATTCTTTATTTTCAATACTGGAATACTTCTTGCTACTCGTATCATATTTGGTATTCTGCAAGTTCAAAATCAAAATCAATCCAATCTCCAGTAGTGAAAAGCCCGTAAAGAAAAAGCCTCAGTAGATCAACTAATTCCTGCAAGAGTTCAACCAAAAATCTTAATTTAAGGCAACATTAATAGTTGGGAACAAGCAAGGTGCAGTGACAAGTGCAGGTTTTAATGTGACTCTTTAATATGCCCATAATTCCAGTGGATAGTTTGATGAAATGCAAAAATCTGTTGATAAATTAATAAGATGTCCAGTTTTGTTTACCCATTTCCATTTACATTCCAGATGCAGAGAGGATTACATACAGCAGAGAATTCCTGATGAAAATTGCTAGCCTGCCTATTTCAAAAGAGAAACCTGAGTTTTTGCCGTCTCTTCCTGTGGTATTAGAGAGGCCAGTAAGTTGTACATTTTGGATAGTGATTATTGTTGGTAGATTGCATTCTTTGCAGTTGTGCTGAAATAATATTCACAATTTTGATTTCAGTTTGTAAATAAGAGATTAAGAAATTTTAAAAGAATTTCTGTACCCAGCTGCTGTACACACAAAGCAGGATAAATTCAACTGAGCCAATTATCACTCCATCGGTCTATTCTTGGTTGTAAAGTGATGGAAGGAGTCATCAAATATGCTATCAAGCAGCACCAGCTTGGCAATAACCTGCTCACTGATGCCCAATTTGGGTTCTGCCAGGACCAGTCAATTCCTGACCTTATTATAGCCTTGGTTCAAACATGGACAAAACAGCTAAATTCTAGAGGTGAGATGAGAATGACTACCCTTGATATCAAGACTGCATTTGAAAGTGTGTGGCATCAAGGAACTGCAGCAAAACTGGAGTCAATGGGAATTGAGAGAAAAGTCTCCACTGGTTGTACTCATCCTGGCACAAAGGAAGTGCTTGTGGTTGTTGGATGTCAGTCATCTCAGCTCCAGATGATGCTTTGCAGGAGTTTCTCAGGGTAATGTCTAAGCCCAACTATCTTTATTTGCTTCAATCACTCTTCCTGTATCATAATGTCAGAAATTCACTGAAGTCTGCACAATGTTCAGCATTGTTTGTGACTTGTCAGATACTGAAGCAGTCCCACGTCCAGATGTGGCGAGGCCTGGACAATAATCAGGAAAGTAGCATGCAACATTCATGCCACACAAATGCCAGGAAATGATCATCTCCAATAAGAAACATCTAACCATTTCACCTTGACATTTCAATCGTGTTACCATCACTGAATCCTTTATAACCAACATCCCAAGAGTTACCATTGATAAGAACCTGAACTGAACTATACATATAAACATAATAGCTATAAGAGAAGGTCAGAGGTTAGGAATTCTACAGGGAGTAACTCTCCAGAGCCTGTCTACTACCTAAAAGGCAAAAGTCAACAGTGTGATGGAATATCCCTGCTTGCCTGGATGAGTGCAGCTCCAACAGTCAAGAAGCTTGATACCATCAAGAACAAAGCAGCCCACTTGATTGGCACAATGTCACAAATATCTATTCCTTCCAGCAATGTTCAGAAGCAATGGTGTTATCATAGAATCACAGAATCCCTACAGTGCAGACAGAGGCTATTTGGCCCATCAAGTCTGCAGTGACCCTCCGAAGAGCATCCTATCCAGCCCCCGTAATCCTGCATTTAGAACAAAGAAAGAACAAAGAAAGTTACAGCACAGGAACAGGCCCTTCGGCCCTCCAAGCCTGCGCTGATCCAGATCCTCTATCTAAACCTGTCGCCTATTTTCCAAGGATCAGTATCCCTCTGCTGCCTGCCCATTCATGTATCTGTCTAGATACATCTTAAATGATGCTATCATGCCCGCCTCTACCACCTCCGCTGGCAATGCGTTCCAGGCACCCACCACCCTCTGCGTAAAGAACTTTCCACGCATATCTCCCTTAAACTTTTCCCCTCTCACCTTGAAATCGTGACCCCTAGTAATTGAGTCCCCCACTCTGGGAAAAAGCTTCTTGCTATCCACCCTGTCTACACCTCTCATGATTTTGTAGACCTCAATCAGGTCCGCCCTCAACCTCCGTTTTTCTAATGTAAATAATCCTAATCTACTCAAACTCTCTTCATAGCTAGCGGCCTCCATTACCAGGCAACATCCTGGTGAACCTCCTCTGCACCGTCTCCAAAGCATCCACATCCTTTTGGTAATGTGGCGACCAGAACTGTACGCAGTATTCCAAGTGTGGTCGAACCAAAGTCCTATACAACTGTAACATGACCTGCCAACTCTTATACTCAATACCCCATCCGATGAATGAAAGCATGCCGTATGCCTTCTTGACCACTCTATCCACCTGCGTTGCCACCTTCAGGATACAATGGACCTGAACACCCAGATCTCTCTGTGCATCAATTTTCCCCAGGGCTTTTCCATTTACCGTATAGTTTGCTCTTGAATTGATCTTCCAAAATGCATCACCTCGCATTTGCCTGGATTGAACTCCATCTGCCATTTCTCCGCCCAACTCTCCAATCTATCTATATTCTGCTGCATTCTCCGACAGTCCCCTTCACTATCTGCTATTCCACCAATCTTACTGTCATCTGCAAACTTGCTAATCAGACCATCTATACCTTCCTCCAGATCATTTATGTATGTCACAAACAACAGTGGTCCCAACACGGATCCCTGTGGTACACCACTGGTCACAGTTCTCCATTTTGAGAAACTCCCTTCCACTACAACTGTCTGTCTCCTGTTGCCCAGCCAGTTCTCTATCCATCTAGCTAGTACACCCTGGACCCCATGCGACTTCACTTTCTCCATCAGCCTACCATGGGGAACCTTATCAAATGCCTTACTGAAGTCCATGTATATGACATCTACAGCCTTTCTCTCATCTATCAACTTTGTCACTTCCTCAAAGAATTCTATCAAGTTGGTAAGACATGACCTTCCCTGCACAAAACCATACTGTCTATCACTAATAAGCCCATTTTCTTCCAAATGTAAATAGCTCTTATCCCTCAGTATCTTCTCCAGCAGCTTCCCCACCACTCATGTCAAGCTCACCAGTCTATAATTTCCTGAATTATCCTCGCTACCCTTCTTAAACAAGGGGACAACATTAGCAATTCTCCAGTCCTCCAGGACCTCACCCATGCTCAAGGATGCTGCAAAGATATCTGTTAAGGCCCCAGCTATTTCCTCTCTTGCTTCCCTCAGTAACCTGGGATAGATCCCATCCAGACCTGGGGACTTGTCCACCCTAATGCCTTTTAGAATACCCAACACTACCCCACTCCTTATGCTGACTTGACCTAGAGTAATCAAACATCTATCCCTAACCTCAACATCCATCATGTTCCTCTCCTCAGTGAATACCAACGCAAAGTACTCATTAAGAGTCTCACTCATTTTCTCTGACTCCTCACATAACTTCCCTCCTTTGTCCTTGAGTGGGCCAACCCTTTCTCTAGTTACCCTCTTGCTCCTTATGTATGAATAAAAGGCTTTGGGATTTTCCTTAACCCTGTTTGCTAAAGGTATTTCATGACCCCTTTTAGCCCTCTTAATTCCTCATTTCAGATTGCTCCTACTTTCCCAATATTCTTCCAAAGTTTCGTCTATTTTCAGTTGCCTAGACCTTATGTATGCTTCCTTTTTCATCTTTGCTAGTCTCTCACAATTTCACCTGTCATCCATGGTTCCCTAATCTTGCCCTTTCTATCCCTCATTTTCACAGGGACATGTCTGTCCTGCACTCTAATCAACCTCTCTTTAAAAACCTTCCACATATCAAATGTGGATTTACCCTCAAACAGCTGCTCCCAATCCACATTCCCCAGCTCCTGTCGAATTTTGCTATAGTTGGCCTTCCCCCAATTCAGCACTCTTCCTTTAGGACCACTCTCGTCTTTGTCCATCAGTATTCTAAAACTTACAGAATTGTGATCACTATTACCAAAGTAATCCCCTCCTGAAACTTCAACCACTAGCCAGGCTCATTCCCCAACACCAGGTCCAGTATGGCCCCTTCCCGAGTTGGACTATTTACATACTGCTCTAGAAAACTCTCCTGGATGCTCCTTACAAATTCTGCTCCATCTAAACCCCTAACACTAAGTGAATCCCAGTCAATGTTGGGAAAATTAAATTCTCCCATCACCACCACCCTGTTGCTCCTATATCTTTCCATAATCTGTCTACATATTTGGGCCTCTATCTCACGCTCGCTGTTGGGAGGCCTGTAGTACAGCCCCAACATTGTTACCGCACCCTTCCTATTTCTGAGCTCTGCCCATATTGCCTCACTGCTCGAGTTCTCCATAGTGCCCTCCTTCTGCACAGCTGTGATATCCTCTTTGACCAGTAATGCAACTCCTCCACCCCTTTTACCTCCCTCTCTATCCCACCTGAAGCATCTATAACCTGAGATATTTAGTTGCCAATCTTGCCCTTTCCTCAACCAAGTCTCAGTAATAGCAATAACATCATATTCCCAGGTACTAATCCAAGCCCTAAGTTCATCTGCCTTACCTACTACACTTCTCGCATTAAAACAAATGTACCTCAGACCACCTGTCCCTCTGCGTTCATCATTTGCTCTCTGCCTACTCTTCCCCTTAGTCACACTGACTTCATTATCTAGTTCCTCAATTATCTAGTTTACTGTGGCTAATCCACCTAGCTTACACTTCCCTGAACACTACGGGGTAATTTTTAGCATGGACGATCCACCTACCTAGGACTTTTGACTGTCTGCAAACTCACTGCAGAAATTCACCAGGCCATCTTAAAACAGCACCTTCCAAACCCACGGCCGCTTCCATTTAGAAGGGCAAGGGCAAAGGCAGCAGTTACCTAGGAACACCACCACCTAATTTCCCCACCAAGCCATTCACCATCTGAACATGGAAATATATCACTATTTGCTCAGTATCATTGGATCAAAGTCCTGGAACTCCATCCCTAATGGCGTTGTGGGCCTACATTCAGCACATGGACTACAGGTGGTTCAAGAAGGCAGCTCACCATCACCTTCTCAAGGGCAACTAAGGATGGGCAATGCCCACGCCCCTTGAGTGAATTTTAAAAAAGTGTATTTTGTGGCTTGCCACTTCTAACTGTCCTTCTTAGAAATATTTTTCGGTATGTTTTGAAATGTACATTTGAAAGTAGGTAATCAAAAACATGACAGGTGCTGTGATTCAATAATTGCCCACCTTTGACTTATTTGAATTAATCACCTGTTCATTCCAAAGTAAATCTAATTTTCTGTATTTTCAGCTGACAGTTTTCTGCAAGAACCACTGTAAAATAAGAATTTCACCTTTTAAAAAAGTTTGTAAAGAGTTTAACACTTGTTTAAACGGTCTTCTACATTAATTGTGGAGTTTGTAACAGAAAGTATTTTGAATTAATCTAGAAATAACTGTTAGCAATTAATATCTATTCAAGTTAACAGAAGCTTCCAAGTGTTTGGATGAAATTGCGCTCAAGTATTGAAGATTTAATTATGCTTTTTAATGTAATTATTGCTGGCATGGGTACCAAAGCAGAATCTGAAATTTGTAAATAGTTCCCCCCACCCCCCACCAAGTTCCCCACATCAAATATATTGCATTTCTCAAAAAAAAATCTAGAAACTTCAAATTATTTGTAACGATCTACTGTAAGTTAGTTTTGAACCACTAGAATTTAATCCAAAATATACATTTAATTCAGAGCTTCAACTGATGTTGTAACTGGTTGAGCAAGAATAATGGGAGCAGGAAAACCTGCCATGATGTTAGTACATACCACATGGCCAAGGAGTAGCACCATAGGAGAATGTGATGTAGCTGCGTCATATCCTCAATAAAGACATTGTTGTGCGCACATTGAGGCAAAAATCATACTTGACAGCTATCAAAGCTGTCCTCAATTGTTTGGCATTGTGCTTATTCCAAGCTCTCCCTATTAACATACTACAATATTTGCCAGTTTCCAATTCAGATTATTCAGTCGTGCCAATAATTTCATTACTTAAACATATAAACAAGATCTAGAAAAAATACTTCAGATGCATCAACTAAGTGATAGCTTACAGTTAAAGCCTATGTTCTCATAATTATTGCATCTTCTGCATACCCCATAATTTTTATCCTGCAAAATTGGCTAATATGGAGGTAAAAGAAAGGGTGCTAAAGCCATAGCAGATCTTATCAATTCTAACTTTAAAGTTGCATTTTCATACTTTCTCACAAATCTGTAGGTCATTAATCTGAATTCTTCTTAAAAGAGAAAAAATTAATAGAATTGCATTTGTTCTGATGTTGAAACAATTGTCAAAAGCTTGCTGACTTGATCAAAAGTATCTATTGCTCTCCTTTATACATCAGTCAGCTATAACATCATCAGATGCAAAATATAAAAATGCATTTTTTGATTCAACTTTTGATACAGTATCTAGTTTAGAATCAATTCTGTATGTTAAGAATGGTTTTCTCCAAGATGAGCTTTAATTAATTTTTTCCACCTTTTACTGGTTACTACTTGACTTCAACTAGTTTAACTCCTGCCATTTGAAAATGGTTAAGATCAATGTGCTAATTCATAGTCAAGTGAGAATCCTTGGTTGTGAAGTACACATTTGTCCTCTACTATCTGACACCCTCTACGTTGCAAAGTATCTTGTACCATACCTCTAATCTTGTGTGGTATCCCTCCTGAACCAAGTGGTTTTAATTTATCAGTTTCATGCTTTTCTGTGGCCTCAATGGTCTCTTAACATTTGTTTTTCTTTCATTGATATAAAACAAGGCATAAACAGACAAGATCTAATGTTGTAGCCTTTGGTTTTCCTTACACCAGTCCTGCACAGCACGGCAGTGGCACTTGACTTGAACTGAAGTTCTTTACTTCTAATTTTTCCAGCTTGTAACTGAATGTGTTTTTTGTTTTTAAATTTTCCCCTTGCCTACTCGATCTGAACTTTGCCTTGGAACTACTCCCTCTATCTGCTTTGGAATAACTAACACTCCAGTTCTAAGATTTCCCAACTCTTTCACTGCAGCATGTGTTTTACCAGGTCTAAAATGCTTTTAATGTTTGACTATAGATTCATCTTTATAGAATATTACCAGAAATTTCTCTGCTGCAGGGTTCTTAAAAGTTCAGAGATAGCAAGAACTGCAGATGCTGGAGTCAGAGACAACACAGTATGGAGCTGGAGGAACACAGCAGGCCAGGCTGCATCAGAGGAGCAGGAAAGTTGATGTTTCGGTTTGGGACCCTTCAAAAATTTCTGAAGAAAGGTCCCGACCCGAAACGTCAACTTTCTGCTCCTCTGATGCTGCCTGGCCTGCTGTGTTCCTCCAGCTCCATACTGTGTTGCCTCTAACTCCAGCATCTGCACTTCTTGCTATCTTTGAGTGATTTATAACCCCACTGCGAAGCCTGTTCCAAGGCTGCCCACTTTGAAGAAGTTGTCCTCCTCCCTCTGGAAAGACCTCAGTGGATCTCTCTCCCACTGCAACTTTCTGGTAATCTCCCCTGCCCTGAAACTCTTCAACCTCATACTCGAGCAAACCCAGTACTACAGCCGCATCTCCTTTCTCAGTACTTGCCTACGGAACTGGATCATCCCCAATGGACTCCAAACAACATTCAGGCCATCCCAATTTGGCCCTAATTGCAACGACCTCAACCTACAGAACATCCA
The DNA here is from genome assembly GCF_021869965.1 of Rhincodon typus. Taxonomy (NCBI): domain Eukaryota; kingdom Metazoa; phylum Chordata; class Chondrichthyes; order Orectolobiformes; family Rhincodontidae; genus Rhincodon; species Rhincodon typus. Next base: position 82,676,692 of record NC_063335.1, on the reverse strand, counting down.
GAGCCTCCAAAAATGGTTTTCTCTATGGATCTTCAAGTACATGCTCTTAACAATGCACTACAATCTTTTGGCACTACAATCAACCTTAACCCATTTCTTAAAAGTCAGCTGTTTTGGCTGTTGTCTATCACATGACCAGCCTTTTAAAAAACCTTTATCCGAGAATTCTGCAAACCTGAATCACTTGTCATCTAGCTGTTAGATGAAGCAATGCCCACTGTTGGCACTTTATTGAATGATGGATCCTCACCATAGCTCATCATGGAGAGAGAATCGCTGTCACTCGGCAGCTTGGGAAAGTGCACTGATTTTCAAGCCCCATTATTCCTAGAGTCATTACAAATATTAAAGAATTTATAAAATTACTCCATGTCCTCAATTTTCTGTCTGATGAACTCTGTTTAATAGAAAATACTGAACCGTTTACTGTACTTAATAAGCAATAACTATTTATTACAAATAAACTGTTCTAACTACAGGTAAAGAAAATATAGAATTCCAAGTTGACAATTTATCTTAAATAATACACCTTCTTAAAATCATCAACTTTTCATGGGCAGTTGAGTACCTTTCAGAATTCAGTATCACTTGCTGCTCTTCGATCATGCTCTTGATTTTCCCTGAGACCCTTTTGCTTCATCCACTCTATCTTTCAGGATTAATTTAGATGTAATTAATGCTTATCCGATCTGTTAATTGCAGAATGATACTTTTACTTACCTATGCCTTTGCTGATAATATAGGAGAGAACCAATAGTCAAAATGTTGTCTCAGTAAATCTATTTGAGAAACATAAAAGAATATTTTCCATGGTATTATTCAAGTTTAGTGTGCATCTGTCTGATAGTCGAGATAAAGTTTCATGACATGAATAATGGTACTACCTTAAATGTGGTAATCATTTTAAAGAATATATACATGAGCCTCAGAGGTAAGCTGTGATGTCACTCTGACCTCAGTATGTGTTGGTGTTCTACTAAAAAGTTGGAACCTATACAGCTCAAAGCATGCTGCTCCACAGCCTTAACATCATGTACTGCAACAATAAAATTAATTTAAGACGGACCCATGCTAAAACACAATGAAACATGGTAGCAGTGTGGAGATATCAATCTAAGGTAGACATGGTGCTCTCAGATGAATCTGAAGAATCATAAGGCAAGATTGATCAACCAAGGGAGGGAAGAATGAACAATGAGATGAGAAGATACTCAGAAGATTTTCTGAATGTAGTAAATTGCCAGGTTCCTTTAAATGAGTTGAAGCAGTTGAAGACTAATTTAAAGTGAGGTATATTTCAAAACGGAAATATGTTTCTCACAGCTGAGCAGCCTCTATCTCTTCCAAAGCCCTTTAATGCTTTGAAATGCCAATGCAGGCACTTAAATTAGAGTTGTGAAAGATGCAGTTTCACAGATATATATTCATCCCTGGTTTCCATTTGAAGCATCAACAGCTCCAGGCCAGTACTTTCTTATACACAACGAACCCCCCATTACCAATGACATCCTTATCTGGCAAGCAGTAGATGAAACTTTAGCAGACTTTCAGTCAGCCTTAGTAGCATACAATTCTCATTTTTGCCCCAAGATGATCCTCGATGTCAAATGTGCCCACTTCATCCAGTTATCTCAACAAAAAGAGGGATTGGCAGAGTCTTTTATGAATAATTTATTTTGATTGACCAATTCATATATTTATGGGGCATTGAAGGATGAGCATATTCAAGCTATAATTGAGGCTGGAGTCCTCAGTGATAGGTATTCTGGCTTTTGCAGTCTGAAGACAACTTATCATTACAGCAAATGGTCCAGCATTCTCTGCAGGCCAAGCAAAGAGTGCATAAACAGTATGTGTTTCAGTGCAAACCTGAGGTTCAGTCCAATCCTGTAGCTTAGCTAGACACAAAAATGTGCACCTTGCCCAACAAGAATCAGACCACAGTTGAAGAAAAGGCTGGAAAGGCCATTTAAATTCCTGTACACCTCATACAAAACACAAACTAAATGTGATGTTTCAACAGAACTCAAAAACGGCACCATCCTGGACAAAGCAATGTGCTGACCCAGCACCTCATCTATCACCTTCAACAAACATTTCTTTCACCATTGAAACATAATTTCAATACTGTGTGCCCTTTACAAGCAGCATCACAATAACTCACCAAGTCTCCTTCAACAGCATCTTCCAAACCCACAAACTTTACTACCTAAAAACACAAGGGCAGCAGATACTTAGAAACACCATCACTTTCAAGTCCTCTTCCAAGCCACATAACATCCTGAACTGAAACTATATCCAGAACTGTTACTTCATTGTCACCAGGTCAAAATCCTGAAACTATACAATCATTGGTAAAACATATTGCTTTCAGCTTTGGTCTCCTTAATTAATTAACATCTTGATTCGGAACTATATCACTGTTTCTCCATTGCCAGGCCAAAATCCTGGTGCTCCCTTATGTGGAGCACAGTATGTGACCATACATTCCAAGGACTGCAACAATTCAAGAAGACAACTCACCATACTTCCTCCAGGGTAATTACGAATGGACAGTAAATGCTGGCCTAGCCAGGAGTGTCCCCATCCAATGAATGGATGAAAAAGAAGTGTTGATATTGTGGTCCAAAGAAACAGTGTAAACTACAAGACTGCCCGGCATGGGGAGTCCAATTCTTTCAACGTGGCAGATTTGACTACTCCCAGCTGGGTTGCAACACAAAATCATCTTCCAAAGTAAATTAAATAGATCACCTTAATAACAATGGAGAATCCTGCAAATAGAAAAAAGATGTAGTAATGGAAACCATGCACTTCCATTGCCCATTGAGGTTGTTAGACCTATAACAGTACTTGACAACTGGGATCATGATTTTTGGTCATTAATTTTAAATGTCAACAATTTTAGGACCAAATTTATCTTTGATTTGGGATCATTGTTATTGACCTGGCCCCCTATTATGAGGAGGCTTTACATACAGCACGTTCGATCACCACATACCAGGATCCAGGCTCTTAGAGGTAATAACCTTCCAGCTCAAGCTCGGTTTGAAGCATCACTCATCTACATTGATAAAGATTTTAAAAGAGATTATTTATCTCTTAAGGAATCAGATAAAGCCCTTGTTAAATCAGATCTATGTGCAATTATATCTTCTACAATTGACCCAAGACTTTTTGTGTCAGAGATGATTTCTAAATGGATGATGACTTTAGCCTATGCAGGAACATGAGCATTCATGTGAAGAAGGTTAGATGACATTTTGAGAAATTTTTCAACAGCTTTCTCCCTGACTGAAGTGTCATATCAAGAAGAGTGGATGATATTTTGTGAAGACTGTTCTCAGCTTTTCCAAAAGTCTAATCAGCATTATGATTCCCTTCTGTGTTAGAAAAGGATGAACGTCTTTCTTACTTAGATTACTAACCAGGATAAGCATCCAAGGAGTGCACCTGGGAGCATGTTTCAATCAGGACTAGTTCTGTTATTTTCAGAAATAGACCCTGTGATACCTGACTTTTCATTTCTTGATGCAAGCAGTATATCAAAATTGCTCTGACATTTTTCCAAATCAAAAAAAAATTCTTCACCTATCTAGTGGTAAAGTCAGAAATGGCAGGTCAATGGCATCTTAAGTTCATGTACCATAGTTTCAATGTTAGGATGAAGAGATGAGTGAATTATCAGGACGATTGCAGAATTTGAAGAAATAAATCTAAAGGGATCCCCTATGACTTCAAAGAAAGAACAAAGAATTATGCCATGATTGCAGCACAAAAGAGATCATTTCCATGTCAGCTCTCTAAGAGCAACTCAACTTGCCCACTCCCTTACTTTCCTCCTAGCTTATCAAAAAAAATACGGTATAAACAATTGGAAATCAAGGTTGCAGATGGCATATCTAAAAATGTGAAACTTAAAACCAATGGAAAGTTATTATCTAATCAATTAACCAGTCAATTGGAATTCACATGCAATTAATACCTTGAGCTTTAATAAGAGGTTAAGCTGTGGGGTTCTTAAGGTGCAGTGATGTTGCCCTTACCTCTGAGCTAGGACCTTGGATTCAAGTCCAACATGTTCCAGAGATATGTACTAATGTCTCTAAACAAGTGTTTAATAACAGCCTGTTTAAAAAAAAAACACTCAAAGAGTTTAAGATGAGGGCTTTTGTGATGCAGTGGAAGTGTCTCTATCTCTGATTCAGGAAGCTTGGATTCAAGATGCACCTGTCCCAGATGTGTCACAACATGTCTGAACAGGTTGATTAAAATTAAGTATATTTGAATAATTTAGGGATGCAAGTGGTACATGACTCATGCAATAGTGGTAGTATCCCTACCTTGGTGTCAGAAGACCCAGGGTTCAAGTCCCACTTTCTCCAGTGGTGTATCATAATACATCTGTACAGGTCGATTTAAAAAATGTATCTTTTGAGTGCTCTTGTGCAATGGTAGGGTAGAGCCTTTCCCTCTAAGCTGGGAGAGCCAGGTTCAAGTTCCACCTGCTCCAGTGATATGACATAACATCTCTGAACAGATTTAAGATGGAATATAAGTTGTAGTGCAAATACTTAAAATTGTAACAAGTTGTAACTAGTAATCCAGATTAGGCAGGATATTGCTCAGACCACCCTTTGTCTCTTTGCTTCTTGATTCTCAACTTCCTGGAACCTCTCTGTAATGTGTGTGACTGGAACCTGTCTTCAGAGCCCTTTTCCATGACCAAATCCACATGTTGAACCTTCCTACAGTCTCTTACTTATAATCATCTTTATCAAGGATGATTACGTGGATGGCAAGGTCTTTTTGGATCTTTTGGACCAAATTGCTATGGATCTGTGAAGATTTACTTTGTTGCAAAAGGCACTTCATAACGTTTAATTCTTTGCCAAAATTTTGAGTTAAATATCCCACCATTCGTTGTCAATCAGCTGTCATTCTTCTTTTGAAACCTCACACATATTCTTGCCTCAACGTTTCCTCATCACCACACCAGCTTTCTGTCCCAAAATAGTCTTATACTCCCATTCATTCCATTTAAGTACCACACTAACTTAATTTGGTCTGTACACGAGGCCTGTTAATAAGCATTCACAATCACCATTCATTTCAGTTATTCTTGTCCTTTATTTAGCTGGTCAACCAGACTATTGTGCACTTCAATTAACCTCATGTCCCGACATTTTAAAAAATTGTTTCAAATTGTAGACGTCACTGAAAAGGACAGCGGTTGTTACCTATCAATGGCTTGTTAGGTTATTCAGAAGGTGGTTAAGAGTCAACCAAATTGCTATGGATCTGGAGGCTAGAATGGGTAAGTACGGCAGAATAGTTTTTTCCGGAAAGGACATTAATGAAGCAGATGATTTTCAACCGCTATCAATGATAGCATCATGATAATCACTGTTGGGGTTAGATCTCAATTCTAAACTTATTAATTAATTTAAATTTCATCAGCTACCATGGGCCTCTGGATTACTAGGCCAATGATATAGTAACTATACACCACCCCCTCTACAAATACCTCTGCAATAATATTCAGCATGGTTAAATTAAAAGCTAACTCTTTCGTAGGCTGTTGTCGCACAGTGATGATGTCCCTGCCTCTGAACCAGAAGGCCTGGTTTCAAGTCCATCTGCTTCAGAGGTGTGTCATAACACATCTGAACAAGCTGATTAAAAAGTATCTACTGTTTATTTCAGCTATGGCATTTTGAATATTGTTGAAAAATGACATATTTTGTCAAAGCTTTTCATGTTGTTCTCATCAATTCAAAAGAATACTAATTTAAAGGGAAAACAACTTCTAATATTGTATCACATGAGCATTCTGATTGAAAGTCAGGCTGCCATGGTGAATGCACCTGTTAACGATGATTGGCCAATAACTGCTGAATTTGTATTATTGGATTGCCATTGACCAAAGAGTTAATTGGACAATCCATATAAATAATGCAGCTGTGAAAACAGTTAAAAATCTGACAGTTCTGCAGCAATTAACTTCCAAAGCTCCGCCCACCATCATTAGGCAAACTCTAGAAGTCTGATGGGAGCAAAAAAGAAATGAGTCTGCTGGGGGGATTCTTGTGATGTACTGATAGTGTCCCTACTTTTGGGCTAGAAGACCTGAGTTCAAGTCCCACTTGTTCCAGAGGTATCTCAGAATATGTTTGAACATGTTGATTTAAAAATATCTAGGATTGTGATGGAATATTCACCACTTGTCTAAATGAGTGAGTCTTCAACAACATTTGAGAAAATTGGCATTATCCAGAACAAAGTGGTAATAAACTATTTAAGAACTCTTCTGACAAGACTTCTATCATTATTCTCTGTAAAGTGATACTGCCGCCCACCTGCTGCAGGCCTGGATCAGCTGTCTCCCTGAGACCTGTCACCTAGATAGGACTGAGCATTCACCTTCCCCTGCCCCTTGTATGACCCAATATTGTCCATCTACCCTGCTTTACCCTAAACACTGCATCACTTACTGGGCCCTCTTTCAAAATTGAGCCCTACCCAACTGGAACCATTTCCCTGGCACTGTGCCCCCTACCAATGGCAATCTATCCACCTGGAACCCTCTCAACTGGCACACTACCCTCTGTCATCTATTTCCATACCCATTTGGTTCACTATCCCACATGATACCTTACTGGCACCCTTCCCTCTCAGTTTTGTATTTTATGTACTTACCATTTGACAATATCTGTCAAAGTAGCTGGCTGTGATTCTGGACTTTTAAGTTTCAGAATGCGGCACCTGACTGTTGTGAAAACAGCTAATGATTTCCCTTCAGTTGACAAGTTTGTAGTATGAGAGAACTGAAAGAATAGTAGTAGGGCCCTGATTTCTAAAGGAGCCCTGATTGCTATCTCCTGTCAGAAATGCAGAGCTCTCTGATTTCATAAAAAAATGAGATGGAGTGACAAGGTGCCTGAGATTGCCATTTCTCAGAAAATCCAACCCTGTAATACTTAACAATAACCTGCTCACTAATGCTCAGTTTGTGTTTAGCCAGCACCAATCTGCTGCTGACCTCATTATAGCTTTGGTTAAGATATGGAAAAAATCACTGAATGCCAATAGTGAAATGAGAATGGCTGCCCTTGCCATCAAGTCTGCATTTGAGCGAGTGTGGCCTCAATGAGCAGTAGCAAAAGTAAAGCCAATGGCAAATGGGGGGAAAACTGTACACTGGCTGCAGTCATACCTAGAACAAAGGAAGATGGTTGTGGTTGTTGAAGGTCAGTCATCTCAGTCTTGGGACAACACGCAAAAGTTCTTCAGGATAGTGCCCTGGGCCCAATCATCTTCAACTGCTCCATCATAAGGTCAGACGTGGGGATGTTTACTAATTATTTTTACAATGCACAGGACCATTCATGATTCCTTAGAGACTGAAGCAATTCATGTCCATAAACAGGAGGACCTGGTCAACATCCAGATTTGAGCTGACAATTGGCAAGTACCTTTTGTGCACACAAGTGCCAGGCAATGACCATCTTCAACAAGAAGGAATGCAACCTTTGGCCCTTGACATTCAATGGCATTACTGTTACTGAATCCCCCTCTGTCAACATCATGGGTGTTGTCATTGACTAGAATCTGAACTGGTCTACACTACCAATATTGTAGCAGCTGGTACGCAGGTCAGAGACTAGGAATCCTGCAGCAGGTAGCACACTTCCTGACTCCCCAAAGCCCTTATGCCATCTATAATGCAGAAGTCAAGACTGTAATAGAAGACTCCACAGTTGCCTGGATGAGTGCAGCTCCAATAATACTCAAGAAGCTTAGCGCCATCCAGGGCAAAGCAGCCCATTTGGCTGGCATCATATCCACAAAGTCCTTCCACCACTGATACTCAACAGCAGCAATGTGTGCCATCTATAGAATGAACTGCAGAAATTCTCCAAGACACCATTGTTCAACCCATGACTGCTATCATCTAGAAGGACAAGTACAGTAGATGGACCCACCCCCACTTAAAAATTTCTTGTTGTCCCTTCAGAGTCTCTGTGTCAAAATCCTGGAACTCACTCCCTAATAGCATTGTCGGCAGTATCTACACCAAATGGGCTACAATGTTTCAAGAAGGCAGTTCAGCATCACCTTCTTAAGGGCAACAAGCGATGGTCAATAAATGCTGGCTCAGCCAGTTGTGCCATATTCCCAAGAATGATTAAAAACAAAGAAATAATATGCCATTAACTGGATCAAAGTGAGACTTGCACCCCTCAGAAGCAGGATGCTTTACCCTAAATGTACTCCGAGCAGCACCAGAAAACAGTAATGGTCACTACTGAATTATATGCAACGCTAACAAGCAATTGCCTTCAGATAAGTCTGCGGACTTTGGGCTGGGACACCCCATTAAGGTTTTTGGGAGGGTTGATGATTGTAAAGGGTTAGAGAGAAACTTAAAAACAAAAAAAAAAGAGCAGGAGTAGGCCATTGGTTCAATGACCCTGATCCACCAATTAATATGGTAATGGATGATTCTCTACTGCAAAGCCATACTGCCCTCTTCCCATATCACTTGATGCCTTCAGCATCTACAAATCTGATGCTTTTTAAAATATATTCCTGATTTGGCCTCAACTATCTTATGTGGCAGAGAATTCCATGGGTTCACCAACCGTCTCATGAAGACATTTCTCCTAATCTCAGCCCTACATAGTATCCTAAGACCATGACCTCTTGATCTTGACTCTTAAGCAGTGGAAACATCATACCCGAGTCCAGTTCGTCCAACATTGAGAGATAAAGAGAGGGTACTATGTAGAGGTGTACCCCAGCCCCCCTAAAAGAGATACCCCACCATTTTTGCCTACCAGTTGCCCATATAATGAAAACTGCTTTTGGGCTGCTTATTGTGTCCCCTTCTTCCCCATAGTGTAGAGCATAGGCTGGGATTAGATGGGAATATAGCAGTCTGGTGATATGCTTTATTTTGCACGCTCTTCAGCCTTCCAACACACTGTTAACATACTCCCCATCATATTCTTGCTAATCATCAATGGTTCATCTCTAAACACTTTAGTCTCATCGTTAATTTTTTATCCACTTATTTCCTTGGCCCACTCTTTCCATTCAACCCTTCATCCTTTTATTCTTCTCCTCACTGTACTAGTTATTCTTTCCCCTTCCCCTCCCCTTCCCACTGTCTGTTTTGCATGTCTATCTATGTTTGAAGCATTCTTTGTGTAAACGATATTTAAGTTAGACCATGTACTCAAGGGAAGTTCACACTGGATGGAGCAGAAAGCTTCTAAAGTTCAAGAATATACTGAACTCACTTGAAGTTGGAGAAGTCAATTCAGATATTGAGAAGTACAATGCCAGCTTTTGAATATTTGCACAATTCACAAAAGTATGAGCAAAAATGTTAGTCGATTTAAGAATGATTATGGAAAGACAGAATTCAGAGGAAAATTGAAACATTTACTGACAGTTCTTTTCTATACTGCTTTGTGAAGTAATATTATGGAAAGTTTGTTGAGATTGTGAAGTGCATTTTTATAAATAGCATATAAGTTAGACAAGATACATTATTGGAATAAATGTTTTTGAAAATAAATTAATAAGGGGTTGCAGTTAGCTCACTTATCCAGATGGCTAGCAGAGTAAGACCACTAATGTGGAGTTTAATCACTATTCCAGTTCAGGTAAACCTTGGACCTGAGGGTGCTATAATATAATATAATAACACAGGCAACCTATGAAGCAGCTTGATTAGGGTTAATGATTTCATTCAAAGTTCTCACCCTCCTAATGCAAGTAAATATTTTACATACCTGAAATTTACTTGGTATTTTAAATTTTTGGTTTTATAGCTGGTGTGATAATTTTGGTATCCATTCTTGCTCGGCAATGGTTAAATTAAATAAATTAAAAGCCCCATGTGTTCCAAAACATGTCTGTGTTGCAAATAGCAGAAGTTGGTATTTCAGACTTGCCTGAGAGGCATGTCAGAACTACAGAAACTCATCTTGTAGTTTGAAATTTTGCATTCATTTATATATGGAAGCTGTGAGTGATATGTTGCTACTGTGAAATACAAAATATCTTTTCTACCTTCATGCACTAAAAATATTTATTGTTGGCATTGGCAGCTGAATAGCCATTTATATTGCTCCACACATGACAGAGGATTCTTTTAATTTAATGCTTGAATAATAGGTTCACTTTGCAACATTTATAAAATTGGAATAATAAACTGGACCACTAAATGTTACATACAGTATTTAATGAGCTATAAAAGCATGAGAGATCTGAATTCCCTTCAGGCTTCTCCTGTTGTGCTGTCATTGCTTTGCTAAGAGAAATGCTTGGAAATCTATCTTCTCATAAATGTGATGAAATATTTAATCCTTTTCAGCTAAATACGCAATGTGTTCATTTAGAATGTTTTAGCTGTTAACAAAAAAGTGAATTCATGACTATCAATTGAAGTGATGTTATAATGTACGTTGAGTTTTTTTTTATATCATGTAATCTCACATATTTGATTAATCCTATGTCTTCTCACCTAGAGAGAGAGGTTGTATGGAAGTGGACGGGGTTTATGTTTTGCTTACCAAAAGATGGCTACCAATCATCATGGAATTGCTGGCTGATTGACAGTTGTAAATCAAGTCCTGAACTCACTTGGAAGGTGCTTATATTCTGTTTAATATTTCTAAACATATCTACCGGACTTTTGGATCTTTATGGGAAGAACTCATCCAACTTTACTCAACAACTGGAAGATTTTCTTTTTTCAGTGATGAGGTTCATGATTAATTTCTTTTGATTCTAATTAATCAAGATGGTGAAGTACCACATTTGTAAAACAGCACTTTTGGTAGAGTTTGTGCACTTGAAATAAATTGAAAATGGGTTAACAAATATTTTTTTATGTAGCAAATGAAATACATAGAAAGGACAATATTGTAATTCTGGCTCTCTCTTTTGAGGGATAGTTATTGGATCAGTTACCACAGAGACCATTTCACATCCTGGAGGCAACATGGTATCCAGAGGCCATGCATAAAAAGAAACATTTTTTTAAAAAATCATTATGTTAAACATTTTAATCCAGACACCTTATCTGAAACAAAATCTTCAGTTCTGTGCTTTTCACCTGCAGTGTGTATTACCTACGAGTAAAAAGATTAGAATACATTAGCTCTGACAAGGTCATCCTCCTCTTTGATGTTATCTTATATCTACAAGGTAGGACTATCCCAGTTATCCAATGAGAGATATCAAAGGTACATTCCTTTTAAGAAATTAAGGAGTCATACTATGTTATCCTTCCTGTGCTATACAGACCTTGATTTCTGAACAGTTACGCTATTAGAAAAGTCATTTTCACCTGAACTGTTGTTTCCAGCAACCACTCTTCTGGCATTATTGGGATTCAGAGTAGGTGAGACAGGATGGATTTCACACTTCCAAGTTGGAAGATCCTTCTACATCTTTTACGTGTAAATGAGCATGTAACCAGAAGTTGGACCTCTATATCTCAACGTCGACCCATATGTAACATTAGACCAAGGAGCAGGTCATACTAATAGGGTATAAATAATAATGAGAGCTACTACATGTACATGTTTTACAACGTAGTCTCTTTAGCATTTGCCTTGTACCCCTGAGCTTCAAAGATTTACATCACACACTGCCAATTAGCAGAAGTGCATTATGAACCAAGAAAATAATTTCCCAAATTTAGTCTTCATAAGCTATGCATAATACTTTAGTTTTTGCACAACAATATCCATGTAGAAAGATTTAATTTTCTTATTATTCAGTGTTCATTTCATGCTCTACTGCATGAGCATATGGAGAATGAATATGTGTTGAAAATAGCCAGTGGTAACTCAGATTGCTTACAGCTTCATTATCAAGTCAGATACCATTATTCACAAGCTTAGAATTCTTTAAATGTTTATGGCTGGCACCAGAGAAGTGGTCTTTTTTTGCTTCAAGAAGCTTACGTTTTAAACTCAGTTTAAAATCCCTCGTGTAGGCAAAGATCTCAAGGTATATGGTATTAAGCATATATGTAAGCAATCTTGATTGAGAATTAAACTGCCTACAGAATTATCACAGCTAGCGCTGTAGCTACCAGAGTGACTGAAAAAGAGGTTGATGAGATATCTGTGATGCTCTCTGGTGGGATCTTCAGATTTCAATTAATTGAATGGTAAATTAATTGTTTTGTGTGTTCTGTGTTCTCCATAAGTTCTCTGTAGCATCCTATTGTAGAAATTGGCTTAAGATCCATCAGTGTGCCTTTGGAACTGGAACAATAGCTTTAAAACTTTCAATGAAGGGTTCACTCATTTGGTTATACTTTGGCCTGTTGAATAAATCCTGATGTATACATTTGATTTTTTCAGTCTGCTTCCTGCACCAGTGATTGATCCAATGAGCATCCACGGACAGTGGATAAAGATTAAATGCATTACAATTCTCTAAACCATCTCACCCCTAAAATTGTTAGGAACACTGATAATACCTCTGAATTACAGATGTTTACCTCATATGTCACAACTACTTTCCCAGAATAATTATTTCAAATATCCAGGTGGTTTAAGTTTCCTCATTGCAGCATTCTATAGGTTACTATGAGTCTAAGGTCTTACCTTCATTATTCTAATCAATAGTGTAAGTTCATGTTTTGATCAGTACCTTTTGTGAAATTTTTTAAATTAGTTCTGAATTTGCCTTTAACTGGTTTGACCCTGTTGTTCCTTCTCTTCCTTTGACGTTTTACTTTAATTAATTTTCCACATTTACCTTTTCATACTATTTGCAGTCTTACGTACCTTCACTGAGATCTCTTAATACATCTCTCCAGGCTTCTAATTCAAATTTGTCCATTTAGCTCAGACTCTGAGACTAGGAATCAACCTTGTGACTTTTCTGCATTGCTTCCAGCACTTTGGAAAGCAAAAATAATGAACCTGTGCTGACATGTTATGGCATACCTCTGTGGCAAGTGGGACTTAAAGTCAGACCACCAGGTCCATTTGGCCTACCACTGCATTACAAGAACTAATAAATCACTTGAATGCCTACTTTATTTCTCAGTGACCAGAACAGCACACAATATGCAAGGTGTTGTCTGCTCAGAGCACAGTACCATTTGATTGACCTCCTTTGACTGGGATTCTATTGATTTGGTTATATAATTAAAGGTTCAGTGCTTGGGCCTCAGTTATTTACAATTTCAAACAACTACTTTGGTGAAGGGACCGAGTGTAATGTATGTGTGTAATGTTTGTCAATGATACAAAGCTAGGTAGGAATGTAAAATGTGAAGAGGATGAAAATAAAACTATAAAATGATATGAACAGATTGAATGAGTGACAAAATGTTATACAATGTGAGAATAAGTGAAGTTACCCATTTTGGCAGAAAATTGAAAAGCACAATGTTTTTTAACTGGGAAGAGACTGCAAAATATAGATACTCAGATACATTAGTGTGTCCTGATGCACAATTTACAGAAAGTTAACATACAGCTAGAGCAAGCAATTAGAAGAGCAATCGACATGCTAATCTTTATTACAAAGAAATTCAAATACAAGAGAAATCTTGTTACAATTATATAGAGCCTTGACAAGACATTATGTAGTGCAATGCAAAATATGGAACGAAATGTCACAATGTCGATTAAGGTTTTGACTATTTAGGACCAAGATGAAAACACTTTCTTTTATTCAAAAGGCTGCAAATGTCTGGAAATCTTTATCTAAGAGACATAAAAAATGATCATTTGTTCAGCTAGTATTTTAAAGACGGGGATTGATATATTTTTGGATTCTGGTCAAATTAAGGGGTATGGAGATAGTATGGCAGGAGGTGAGATAGATCAACCATAATTGCATTGAATGGCAGAGCAAATCTGAAAGGCCAAATGGCCAATTCTAGCTACTATTTCTGATATTCTTATGATTGCTCTCCAATGTTCAAGTTTTCGAGCTGCTTTCTCAAGCTGTGTTCATTGTGCTGAATCTTATTTTGCCATATTCAGTGCATGCACCCTATTGAAGTTAACCTGAATGCATGATATTTTGCGGGTGACTGCCATGAAACATTCTTGTTCTATCAAAATTAGCACTGACGGTACTTTCGATCTTTTCCTTGCTTGATTGCATGTTTCTCTTGTTTGTGATGCTTCCTTATTGCCCTCAATCTATGTAATTTCAACTGGTCCATAAATACTTAACCCTTTCATTCTTGATATCAACTGAATGCTCTTAAAGTAGCTGTTTAGAATATTTCCATTTGTTTTAGTAATGAATCTGCAACTGTTGTTCATTGAAATTTGATTCAAGTTATTTAATTTCATTTGTTGGTATGCATATGATATTAATCTGTGATTTTCAAACCTGCCTCAAAATTTATCCATATACTTTCCACCACACATCCATGCCACTTCAAAGGATGGTTCATATCAATCATGTCAGGCACATCTCAGGGGAAATTTTCCCAGTTTATTAGAGGCAGTGGTTCTGGAAAAATGATGAAAAAAATTCTGCCTCCCTTCATATTTCTCAGAAGTAGGTTCCCCATCATATCATGAACCCACATGGATGAGAAATCAGCCAATTAGAACACTTTATGAGTGCAGCGGCTCTTCTTCAACAGGACAGCCCACATGCCATACTAGCAATGCAACAAGGTAAGAAAGGTAAGTGCAGTGTAGACAGTTATTGAGGGCTCAATCCACCATTATTGTTGCATTTAAAGGGGGAAGCTAATCTCCAATGTGTCAACCATGATGCAACCATGATGCAAAGCTTGTATTGACAAGATCTACCCTTTGAAACAAGTACTTCAGATAATTTGCAGCAATAGAGAATTGATATTGTTCCGTTAAGCCAGTTGGAGAGATAAATAGCTAGATAAATAGTAATGAACTTTAAGATATGGGTCCATGTACTCTTGAGGTTCCATGGCATCTGCCATCTCTGGAAACAGCACCTACCTTCATGCTCTCCATCCATCTTGACCCTAAATGCCATGACTGTAAATCATGGACCAGTCTTCCCTTTCAGGTATGCCTCTTCCTTTTTGCTTTTTCAAAATTGGTAACCACAACATCCAGTTCTGCTACTTTGTGTGTTATGGTATCGCCTCAATTAATCGACTTTCGGTAGGCAGGTATATTAATCAGAAGTTCCAATATACCTATTGCATAAGGGAAAACACAGAAGTTCTTCCCAAGAAGGCTGAATAAATTTTATTCTCTCTTGCCAGGGAAGAGCAAGTGAAGCAAATAACTTTACAAGACCTGTAGTATTTCCTGTGGTACAGAACATTGAAAACTGCAAACATGTCACTATTCAGGCTCTGCATGTCAAGTCTGAGGTGCACCATAACTGGAAAGGGTTTCACTTCATCAATTTGCAGATGGTGTCCATACAATGCATGCCTTATAGGACCATGTCCACCATTCTGCCAGTCTTTAAAAAGCCTTTATTTTGTCGCAGTTCACTGTGTCAGTTGCATTTGAGTCTTAATGGCAAACAAGAAGGTACTTATTGGGTGACAAGGTCAATATAGCTCATAACCCCAGTTTACCACCTCATTTACAAATAGGTGGCATGCATACCATGAGAGCCATGATGCTACAAGGAATGTAACATTCTAGAATAATCGAATAATGAAACAGCACCTTTTTGCCTGTACCATTCTGGAGGAGCCCTGCAGTATTTGGCATAGCATGTGTCAAGCTTCATGATGGTATGCTGCATGCTGCAGAACATTTGCTATTACAAGGCATCACCCTAATATGCGAGTAGAGCAAGTAATAAAGAAGGCAAGTAGAATTTTGCCATTTTTTGTTAAAGGATCATTGAGAAATGGGAGGTCGTGGAAGTGTTCGCAATTTCAAGGTGATTTGGTGCTAACATTGGTCCAGGGCAAGTGAGGATATCAGAGCCCCATTTAATCAGGAAAAATCAACATTTTATTACAGAGTTAAATCAACATATAAACAAGTTGATATTTGAGGAATGTGCCATATAGCAAGCAAAGGGATGACAGCCAAAAGTAACAGAAAAAGTCTTGACCTAAATTAGTCATCCTCAAAGCAGGATCTTCTTGGCCTCTTGGGCCCATTGGTCCTTTACATTGTCTTCCTCTCTTTGACTGTCCTCGGAGGTTTCACTTTCATCCTGCATTTCATCCTCAACCAACACATTTCACGTTGACAACTGACATTGTGGATGGTACAGCATACCACAATGGTATGAGATACTTTGCCTGGGGTATACTGCAGAGCCCTTGACTTGTTCAGGCTACAAAACCTCACCTTCAGTTGATCTACAGTATATTTTACCATGGCCCTGGCTGCAGTGACAGTCTGAGGCTTTTTGGAAGTGCCATCAGTCAAGTGTGGAGCAAGTACCCTTTGTCATCCAGCAACCATCCCTGTATTGGCCAAATGAGCTTGAAAGAGACTAGCACCTGTGAGTGGTCCAGGATATATGGGTCATAGTAACTCTAAGGATATCTGGCCAGACCTGCAATATCTGGCTATTGTAGTCACAAATGATTTGAACATAAAGCAAGTAGAATATTTTTCTATTCATGAAGAATGCCACTTCATGATAAAGTAGTCTGATTACTAAGTTAGTAATCAACTGCACCTGTGGAAAACTGGTGATGGATAAGAATCCTAATGCCCGAGCTTCTTAACTGGCTATGACAGAAGGGCTGAGATGAATAGGTGAACTCTTGAGAAGAGTATCGGTGACTCCTGGATGTACTTTAGAGTTGAAATGTCAAATAGGTCCTCAGTTAATCCCAAAACGATCTTCTTACAAAAAAAAAGGTAGTTGTTATTTTTGGAGCTATGTGGATGGGATTGGCATTTAATCCTTGTGACCGTAAATCCTCATTCAGCAGTTGGATTGGGCTATTTTTAGTAGTGTTTTACATTGGCTCTGTAATTTACAGATAGTGGCATCTAAACTGTAG
The DNA here is from genome assembly GCF_021869965.1 of Rhincodon typus. Lineage (NCBI taxonomy): Eukaryota > Metazoa > Chordata > Chondrichthyes > Orectolobiformes > Rhincodontidae > Rhincodon > Rhincodon typus. The sequence goes on along the minus strand of NC_063335.1, from coordinate 82,659,705 downwards.
ATGTTGATCCGTGCATGCACTCTCCTTCATCATGGTGGGTCTAGTACAGCTTCTTCCACTGGAGGCTGACAATGAGAAAGTGATGTTGTCGTCTAAGGAAGGAGGACTTAAGTGCAAATGTTTAATTTGAGAATCTGAATTTAGGATTCTCCCTTGATTAAGTCATCGTGCTCATTATGACTCAACACCATTATTCAGCATAGACCACGGAGGGGAAAATTCCACGGTATATAATTTCCAGATTCATGTGCTCCCAATAAGCTGCTTTTTTTTTTAATGCATGTGATATCTTTTTTTTATACTTTCCACCTAAGGAATCTCTCTTTGTGCGAACTTCACATAATCCTTTCTTTCATGAGGTGCCATTTTAATTGATATATGAGTCAGCACCATCATATCTAATTATTATGTAATTTGAATAGAACTGTTCCATAGATCACAGAGCAGAATACAATATTGTATCTGAAGCCATATGCACTAGTGAGTTTGTTGTTGGTTTTTAGTTGACTTCAATTACATTAGCCTACACTTAAAAAAGAATATTCTATGCCTCATTCAGATACTTCATGCTTCACTTCCACTTAGCTCATCCACTCCTACTTTTCTTGTGTATTACAAATTGCACTATGCCAGTTGCTAATCCAAATTCTGGCTTTGACTCTTTGTACAGTGGCAATCCATGAAGATTACCCCAAATTGTTGTAATTACACATTTCTTCCATGATTTTCCAATCTTGGCTGCAGAAGAAGTAGACAGTGCAGCATCTTCAGGGAAATATATCAGAACAGTCAGGGAAAGAGAGGACTCACCCCCTTTTTATGGCATTAGTTTCCATATTCAGCTAAGACGAGAGGTCCAGTCATCCAGTGTAGGTTGGTGACAGGTAGATGGATGAAGTGGGTAAATGTGTGAGTTGGTAAGATGATGACTGGTTAATTGGATTGTTGGGATAGTCAGCCTGGATCTCCAGATGGGTGGTTGTACATTTGCACAAACTGAGTCTGATCAGGGTGTAGCTCAATCAAGTTACAGAGTAAATGAGAGAACAAAATGTAGAGCTGGATGAACACAGCAGGCCAAGCAGCCTTCAGAAGGGTCTAGGTCCGAATCGTCAGCCTTCCTGCTCCTATGATGCTGCTTGGCCTGCTGTGTTCATCCAGCTCTACACCTTGTTATCTCAGATTCAGCATCTGCAGTTCCTACTATCTCTGATCCAAGTTACAGAGTAGTTGGGTTTGATTAGGGGGATGAGTAGCTGGATGGTTGGGGGACTAGTTGTGTCTGTTAAGAGTAGTCAGGTGGTTGGGGTGGATGAGGTAAATGGGTGGTGGGATGAGGGATTAAGATAAATTACTGTTGAGTTTCACATGTTGGACCAAATTTTAAATGGAATAACTTTTTCTGAGCTCTTTTGAATTAAAATTATCTTTGTTTTCCTTCACTCCTTTAAGCTGCATAGGGCTTGTGATAGGTCTTTACAGTTTCTAGTAGTGCATATCCTAGAAACCATTTTAAAATAGGAATATATCAACAGCATTTAACTACAAGTTATGTATGTATAGAAAAATACAGATTGCTTGTAAAAGTACTTATGAAATAATGTGACATTGGAACAACACTTCTTATAAAAGGACACTGATGTGTTGAAGATTTGGAGAAACATGAAATGACAATTTTGGGTATACAGTATTATGTTTTAAAAAAGTCTTGCAATATTTAGCTTGTTTTGATTAATGTTACCAAGAATTTATGCAATTCAGGACATTGACAGAGCTTCTGAAGAAATTGTGCAAGTGCTAAAAACCAAATTTGGCAGAGTTTCCACCAAAGTTGCAGCAGAAATGAATTGACATCACGAGAACCTTCCCTAAAAGGCCTTTAATAATCTGAATGATAATTTCACTTGTCCAGCATGAAGAGAATCATAGATATTTCTGTTTATGGGAAATAGGAACAGGAATAGGCCATTAGAGCCATCAAGCCTACCCCACCATTCAATACAGCCATTGCTGATCAAACAGCTTTAACCCCATCCCATCCTCGTAACTCTGCATGTAATCAGAAATTATCTCTATTTAAACATATTCAAAGGCTGATCTTCCACAGCCCTCTGTGATAAAGAATTCCAAAGGTTCACAAACCCTCTATGTAAAAAACAAAGGTCTCCTCATCTTGGACCCAAGTGGCATAATCCCTATTTTAAAGTTGTGTCCCTGGTTGTAGATTTCCCAACCAGGGGAAATATCTTAGCTGAAGCTGCTCTGTCTATTCCTTTAAGTATTTTGTAAGTTTCAATGAGATCACCTCTTATTCTAGAGAATACAATCCAATTTGCTCAATTTCTCTTCACAGGTCAGTCCCACCATCCCAGGATCAAGTTTGATGAATCTCCATTATACTCCCTCTATAGCAATAATGCTTTTTTGAAATAAGGAGACCAGAAACTGCACACAATACTTAAGGTGTGGTCAAACCAAACTTCTGTACAGTTGAAGCACGACTTCACTGCTGTTGTACTCAATTTTTCTTGCAATCAAGGCTAACATTCCATTAGCCTCCCTAATAGCTTGTTGCACCTGCATTTTAGCCTTCAGTAACTTATCAATACAGATACCCATGTCTTTTGTTACTTTTGTTATATCTGCACTTCCAACCTTTTACTATTTATGAAATATTCCGTACATCTGTTTCTCCTACCAAAATAGAGAACCTCACATTTTCCACCTCATAGTCCATCTGCCATGTACGTTCACTGAGCCTGTCCATATAATCCTCAATGTGCTTTGCATCTTCTTCAACATATATTCTCACTAAGGTTGTATCATTCACAAATTCAGAAATTTTGTCCCCACCTCCAAATGATTGATAATATTGTGAACAGCTGAGGCCCAAATATTGAATCTTGTGGTACCCCCTAGTCACAGCCTGCCAATGTGAGAATGACACATTTATTCCTACTGTGTTTTCTGTCAATTAATCAAACATTAATCCGTGCCAGTACATTATCTTCAATCCTCTGTGCCTTGATTTTTCTAACCAGCCTCCTGTGGGGACTTTATCAAATGCCTTCTGGAAATCTAAGTATACTACATTCGTCAGTTCTCAATCAATTTTATTTGTAACATCTTCAAAAACTCCAAGTTCATCAAACACAGTTTTCCATTTGCAACACTGACTATGCACAATTGGATCATTATCAACTAGTTGTCCATTACCCCATCCTTTATAGTAGATTCCAGCATCTTCCCTACAACCAAGGTAAGACAAACAAGTCTGTAGTTTGTAAATCACTGAGATAGCAAGAACTGCAGATGCTGGAGTCAGAGATAAGGCTTCTGAAGAAGGGAGTTGGGAGGTCAAGTTCAGGATTCTCTAAAAGTTAGCATACAGGTTTAGTTGGCAGTTAGGAAGGCAAATGCAATGCTAGCATTTCCTTTGAGAGGGCTGGAGTGCAAGAACAGAAACATCAGATTTCCTATTCCTCTGATTCTGCCTGGCCTGCTGTGTTCCTCCAGCTCCACACTTTGTTATCAAGTCTGTAGTTTGTTGTTTTCTCACGATTGCTTCTTAATTGGTGGGTGACTTTGTACTATCCAATCCACAGGAATTATTCCAGAATCTATAGAATTTTGGAAGATTATCATCTATGCATTATCTCTATTTCATCTGGGATGCATGTAATGGATCAGACCAGGCCCCCTCAAAATATTTTGAGAAGGTAGTCTCGACCCTAACTTTGTTTTTATTTTAAAGGCAAATGTAAAGTACTGTGTTCCAGATGCAATTCGACTAGTCAAACTATTCGGTGTTAAGCAAAACACAATTTATTCAAACACTATAGTTAAGATACAACAAAATGAACTTAGGATAACAACTTTTGTTAGAAAACTTAATAAAATAATAGATACAATAACTGTTACTAATTAACTGTTCCAATATAGCAATATCCCATAAACACACCCCTTGGCAAAAAGGCAAATTCAGAAGTCAGATTTTCTCACATGCAATGCCCACATGAGGAAGAGAAACCCCAGCTTCTAGCTGTAACTGAGAGAGCGGACAAAATAGCTTCTACTTCTTCAAGACTCTAGCAACTGTTGCCGAATCTAAAATCCAAAAAAAAAATACTAGAAATACTGGTCTGTGAGAGCTGGCCACACCCATCCAGGCTGTTTCTGTTGTTCCAAAATGTTTAAAAGAAAACCTAAGGCCTCACAAGCTGTTTATGTTACCTCAGACTGCTCGTCATCTCTCGTTCCATCTCAGTCTTAAAAGAAACCAGGACAAAATACAGATCTTAAAGCCACTGCATCATCATATTAAGGCCATCAAATCCTGGGGATTTATCAGCTTTCTGGCCCATTAGTTCTCTAAAACAATATTCTTACAAATTCTAATTTCCTCCTCATTCTCCCTGGCCACTTGGATCTCTTTTGGGAGACTTCTGATATCTTCATCATTTAGTAAACATTTAGCTTTTTACCCATTTCTCCACATTTGTTTTAGCCAAACATTTTCATTTTATGTAACTGGAGAAGCATTTGCAATCTGTTTTTTGCTAGATTGCCTTTATATTCTATTCTCCCTTTCGTTATCGGCCTCTTGGGCCTCCTTTGTTGTATTTTATAAATCTCCCAATCCCTATAACCTCCCACTCCTGTTTCCAGCAATTTTATAGGCATTTTAGTCTTATGCAATTCTTAACTCCCTTTACTAACCATGGCTGACTGATCTGTTTGGGTTTTTGTACCTTAAGACCATAAGATATAGAAACAAAATTCGGCTATTTGGCACATTGAGTTTGCTCCGTCATTTCTCAAAACCATTCTTCTGCCTTCTCCCCATAACCCTTGACCCCCTCACCAATCAAGTGTCCATCTATGTGTAACTTAAATACATTTAATGACTTGACCTCTATAGCCCTCTGCAGCAATGAGTTCCACAGATTAACCACCCTCTGGCTGAAGAAATTCTCACTCATCTCAGTTCTAAAGTCACCCCTTCAGTCTACAGGTGTGACTTTGGATCCTAGTCTCTCCTACTAGTGGAAACACCTTCTCCATGTCCACTCTATCTAGGCCTCACTGTATTTTGTAAGTTTCAATCAGATACCTCCTCATCCTTCTAAACTCCATTGAGTACAGATCCAGCATTCTGACCCGCTTCTCATGTGATAAGTCCTTCATTTCTGAGATCATTCTTGTAAAACTCCTCTGGACCCCTCCAAGACAGAACATACTTCCTTAGATCCAGGGCCCAAACCTGTTCACAATATTCCAAATACTGACTGACAGAGCCTTTTACAGCCTCAGAAGTACGTTTCTGTTCTTGCACTCCAGCCCTCTCAAAGTAAATGGTAGCATTGCATTTGCCTTCCTAACTGCCAACTAAACCTGTACGCTAACTTTTAGAGAATCCTGAACTTGACCTTCCAACTCCCTTTGTGCTTTAGATTTCCAAAGCCTTCCCCCATTTAGAAAATGGTGTATGCCTCTATTCTTCCTACCAAAGTGCATTACATCACACTTTCCTACATTGAATTCCATCTGCTACTTCTTCATCCACTCGTAGTCTGTCCAATTCCTTCTGCAGCCTCCCAGCTTCCCCAGTATTAGCGGTCCCTCCACCTGTCTTTGTGTCATTTGCAAAATTAGCAACAATGCCCTCCATTCCTCTTACCAGATCACTAATATATAACATGAATAGTTGTCGTCCCAACATGGGCCCCTGCGAAACTTTACTAGTCGCTGACTGCCATCCTGAAAAAGACCCCTTTATTCCTAATGTCTGCCTTCTGCCAGTCAATCAATCCTCTATTCATGCCAATACCTTGCCCCTAGCACCAAGGGCTCTTATTTAGCAATCTCCTGTCCAGCACCTTGTCAAAGGCTTTCTGGAAAATGAAATATATCACATCCACTGGCACTCCTTTGTCGAACCTGCTCGTTACCTCCTCAAAGGATTCTAACAGATTTGTCAGGCATGACCAACCCTTGACAAAGTTGTCCTAAGCCCTATTTTACTATGCTTGTCCAAGAACTCTGCAATTTCATCCTTAATAATGAACTCTAAAATCTTACCTATGATTTAGGTCAGGCTAACGGTCTATAGTTTCCTGTCTTCTGTCTCCCTCCCTTCTTAAACAGGGATATTACATTTTTCTGAAGAAGGGTCCAGACCCGAAACGTCAGCTTTCCTGCTCCTCTGATGCTGCCTGGCCTGCTGTGTTCATCCAGCTCTACACCTTGTTATCTCAGACTCCAGCATCGGCAGTTCCTACTATCTCCATATTACATTAGCCATTTTCTAGTCCTCTGGGACTTTCCCTGATTTCAGTGATTCATGAAAGATTACCACCAATGCCTCTATAACGTCCTCAACTATCTCCTTTCTAATTAGTTCTGGATCTAGTCCATCTTTTCAGCTTCCCCAGGACCTTCTCCTTAGTGCTGGCCAGAAGAATCATTTCTGCTGCCTGACTCCCTTGAAGTTCTGGTATGCTGCTGGTGTCTTCCACTGTGAAAACTGAAACAAGGTAACTATTCAGTTCCTTCATCATTTCTTTGCTCCCTGTTACTACTTCTACTGGTCCAATGTCCAGTCTTGTCTCTCTCTTACCTTTTAGATATCTAAATAAACTTCTGTATTACTGCCTTGAAGGAATGTATAGTTGCTTTGAGTCATGCAACAGTTCTTCAAAGATTCTCTATTACCTATGTATAAATATGTTCCCTTTTAATGTATTTTCCCAATCCACTTCATCCAGTTTGTGTCTCACGACTTCATAATTTCCCTTATTCAAATTTAACTTCTTTATTTCAGAATGAATTGCCTCACTCTCAAAAATAATGTAAAATTCTAACATGCTGTGATCACTTGTCCTTGAAAGTTGTTTTATAACAAAATTGTTAACTAGTCGCTTTCACACTACACAATACTAGATCTAAAATAGAATGACCTCTAAATGTCTCATAAACATACTACTTTAGAAAACCATTGTGAACACACTCCAGAAGCTCACCCTCTCCAGCTTCAGCAATCAATTGTTTTACCCAGTCTATATGCAGCTTGAAGACCCACATTACAACTTTGTTGCCCACACTACATGCTTCTTCTATTTCCTGATTATATCATGCCTCACACTACCATTACTATTTAGTGGCCTGTAAATAACTCCAACCAGTGTCTTCTGTCCATTGCTGTTTCTAACTTACACCCAAACAAATTCCACATGTTGTTGTTCTGATCTGAGATTCTCTCTCACTATTGTACTGATTCCACTGCTTATTATCAGCACAACTCCACCTCCTTTTGATTCTTGTCTGTCGTTCCTAAATGTCAAATATACTTGAATATTCAGTACCTGGTTACTTTGCAGCCATGTTTCTGCCATGGCAACTATATTGTAACTATTTACCTCTATTTATGTCTATAGGTTGTCTACCTTGTTGTGAATACCGCATATATTCAGATAGAGTGGCCATATCAGATATCCCTGAGAAGTGAATCTAGTCTGTTTCTCCCAGGTTGTAATAAATAGGCAAATAGTTGCTTGTAGAATGGGGAATAAAACAAATGAGGATGGAATTGAATTTGATGCTGTAGTTTGTGTAGACTTTGGTATAACACTTGGAATAAAAGAAGAAAAAAAAGATGGAATCTAACCTGGCTCTGAATGGCATGGTCATGGTGAGATGAGTGGTGGGATTGGATGAGATGTTTATCTCAAAGTCACTTGCCGCAAATTATCTCAACTGGCATAGTGAGATCGCAATTGTCAAAATTTAGTGCTTGTTAGACAATTTGTTAGCAGCACAACTCACAATGGGTTACAATTGTGCCAAATTCACCATACAAACTAGCCATCGGGAAAACTTAACATGAAAACCAGAATGGTTTTCGGTGAGTTCAATTCACCATTTGCTCAGGAGATCCATGTGACCATGAACAAACCGGACTACATGCATTAGCCCTCCACTTTCTGGGAGGCATCCCCACATCCTGGCATCTTCCAATGCACTGGCACTGTTCCCTGCAAGAGCAGACACGTCAAAGAGGGCATACTAGGAACAATTCTGAGGAAGGGTCACTGGACCCGAAACGTTGGCTCTGTTTTTTCCTTCACAGAAGCTGCCAGACCTGCTGAGCTTTTCCAGCAACTTTATTTTTGACACTGGGAATCAACAGTGTACAGCTATATAGGGTACCGTGCGAAGGTAAGGAATCCCTTTACGTAGTGTGGACCAGACTGTCTGCCAAGGCAGTTTCCTTGCTCCCTCAATGTGCATTCTCCCGCTGCCCATCAGCATGCTCTCAGCACGCATGCCCTGCCCAGCTGTGCCAAACCTTGTTTTAGCAATTGGCACAGTCAGACATCTAGGCTGTTCTGTGCAGCAGTCGAAGTCAAGTGCATATACATCTTTTCATACATCACTATGCCATTGTCAATCTAGCATCTGCACCATGTGGTCTCAAGAGTTCATGCCGCACAGATGGCATCTGCTGTAAGCAGTTCAACATATCTGAAAGTCTTAGGGATGAAGACCACAGTGACGTATTTAGGGCCACCCATCAGTCAGAGTCCCAACATAGTAAGTCAAGGGCAGCATCCTATGCCAGTCCTATGTTTCAGCCATGGCCAGATGTCCAGTCAGAGTAGTGTTAAATGGAACGACTGTGCCTCCATGATGCAGGGAGTGGGTCATGGTCAGTCCTTTATCTTTACAGGGGCCAGTTTGAGGGGGGTGGACCGTCAAGGGTCAAAGACATGTCTGAGCAGGTGAGGGCTGGTGTTGGCAATTCAGGAGTCTTGATGGGCTGGATCATAGTCATCTGTTCACAAAAGCTAAGGCAGAATGGGGAACCCGGGGGAATGTGTGGGACAGGTAGGCAGCTGTAGTCACATGTACATGGTTTGAGTGATGACTTGGAGAAGTGTGGGGTTAATAGAATGGACACATACAAAGGAAAGCCTAATCTTGGGGGTCTCAGTGGCATGTAAAGTACGTGAAAATGGATTGCCTGTGTCATGACTGGGCCTGAGATGTGGGGGTGGGTAAAAAAGGATTGAGATGTTCAAGTTCTAAAATTATTGAACTTGATATTGAGACCTGAACGCTACAGAGTCACCAAACGAAAAATTAGATGCTGTTCTTTCAGCTCATGCTGAGCCTTGCTGGATCATGCAGTAGGCCTGAGACAGAAATGTTGGCTTGGGAACATATTGGTGTGTTGAAGTGGTAGACAACTAGAAACTTAGGATCATTTTTACAGATAGAACGTAAGTGTTCCACAACGCTTTCACTGAGTCTACATTCCATCTCTCCACTGTAGAGGAGGACACATTGTTAGCAGTGATTACAGTAAGCTAGGTTGACTGAAAGGCAGGTAAATTGCTGTTTTATGTGGAAGGTGTGCCTGGAAAATTAAATAATGAGGAGGCAGAAGGTACATGGGTAAATGTTGCACTTTTGCGATAGAATGGGAAGATGCCGTGGGGGTGTGGGAGAGGTATTGGGAGTGGAGGAAGAATGGACTGGGTTGTTTTAGAGCGACTGGTTCTGCTGACAAGGGAAGGAAGGGGAATATTTGTCTGGTAGTGGCATCCCGTTGGAGGTAGCAGAAGTAGTGGTTTATGATACTGCTTGCGTCTCCAATCGTTCACTACACATTGACAGGAGAACAACATTGGCCTCAAATAGCCAGGTGTCTGCGCAGGTGAGGCCCAGTGCTGAGAGGTCAGATTGCTTGATCGGTCATCCTGTCATCGCTGTTCACAGAGATTAAGGGGGAAGGGGTCCAGAAGAAAGAGGGACTGGGGGGATGGTGGGGTGGGGTGAGGGGGAATGTTTGGGACAGGTGGCTAGTTGTAGTCACATGTATATGGCTTGGGTGATGAGCTCGGGAAGTGCAAACCTTGTGGGTTTAATGGATTGGGCACATAGAAAGGAAAGCCTAATGGTTGGGGTCTCAGTGACATGTAAAGTAGGTGACAATGATATGTTGGCTACACAGCATGGAGGCTGCCTACCCTCTGATCATCCTGTAGCACTACCATCTCGGTTGCACCTTCCGGTCTCCATCTCATTGTTAGTCCTGGGGAACTCTCTGAGGAGAGGTGATGGCCTTGTGGTATTCTCACTGGACTGTTAAACCAGAGATGCAGATAATGCTCCAGGCATCCAGGTTCGAATCCTGCCATGGCAGATGGTGGAATTTGAATTCAATAAATATCTGGAATTAAGAGAGACTGATGATGACCAGAAATTCATTGCAGATTGTTGGGAAAAATCCATCTGGTTCATTAATGTCCTTTAGGGAAGGAAACTGCCATTCTTACCTGGTCTGGCCTACATGTGATTCCAGACCCACAGCAATGTGGTTGACTCTTAACTGCCCTCTGGGCAATTAGGAATGGGCAATAAATGCTGCCTTAGCAGCAATGCCCTCATCCTGTGAATGAATAGAGAGAAAAAAAAACACTCGTGCACACAAAGCAAGCCGAACAAAAGGCAATGATAAGTGGAGCGGGTTGGGGAAAGGGTGCATTGCGGTGTAAGGTCTCAGTGTGAACCAATGCCATGTACGCACATTGCCATCCTTGGTCCCATATTATGTATTTATCCCAACTCATACACATCATTAATGGCCAAGAAGTGCTGTATAGTGTTTTATGAAGCATGCAAGTGAAAGAAAAATTAAACATGAATGTTATCTAAATAAACTGTGGATTGGTAAACAGGCTATTTTCATCAGATATAATGATCACCAAATTATATACAATGTTTCCCCATGCATCACATAAATATATTTTTCCCCTCATATCCCTCACATCTGCCACACTGAGCTATCCTGTTCAGCACATGGGCTGGAGGGAGTCTGCTCCATAGGGGAACTTGGTCCTAGAGATTTAGTATGGTTTCCTCAAGGGCAATTGGTTCCTCCCGAGCCTGACATACGAAATGCTGAGGGCAGACAGGGTGAAGATGGAGGGCTCTGCCACCTCCACACTCTCCTCAGTTGAGACAGTCAAAGATCCTCTGTGTGGCTCCTGCTCTGGCTGGGTGCATCCTCGCACTGCCCCTGTCTTCTCATGAGGGGAAGCACCTAGACTATTGTCAAGGTTCCCCGTCCCTACTCTTACCTTGCCTTTAGTCCTGAGAACGATTACATGGGGCGATAGAATGTAGGTGTTGTCTTCTCTCCAGTAGTCCCTGAAGGTGCTTGGCCAGTCTCTCCATGGCAGCTGCAAGACTGTCTATGGAGTTTGACAGATGGTCAATAATTGGCTACAGTACTGCAAAGTCTGAACAATGACAGGCAATGAATTGATGCAGTGGATGCATTGCCTGGGCTTCTCAGTAATGAGGGCTAGTTTGTCCTGAATGCCTATTGGCACAACTCCTCTTTGTGCATTGGCATAGAGTTCCTCATCATCAAAACCCCAGGTCATCTCCTGCTGGGAGTTCAGTTGTCTCTGTTGTCCTTCGACTAGTAGTATCCTGGGGTGTTTCTCCCTTAGCCATGTGCAAAGATGCAGATGTGTGTTAATCGATGGGTGACCTGACAGAGACTGTCCATGCTGCTGGGGATCCAGGAGGCGATGTAGACAATGGTCCCTCCAATGCTTCCCATTTGTGGAAGGTCCACAATGATTGAGAGAGGTTGTGAAACCCTCCTCAGCAAAGGTTCAGGCTTACCCTTAGGGGGATTGAATGCACCAATAAGACATAAGAGGCAGAAAGCATTGTGGCCACGAGTTGTAAGTGGTGTTTGACTCCTGGTTGATATTATTGTGCCATTGGATGATATGTGTTACTTATTTGGTTGTCAGGACATAGATGTCTCAGCGCTCTGGCAAGAACACTCCTGTCTTCTTCTGTTCGAATGAGAATTTTTTTCCTCAGAGGGTTAAGGACATAGATACCCATCACCCCACCCATGCACCATTGCTGAACACTGTTATATGATATCTTCTTCCGCATTGACATAAAAGGGGACAATGAGTAAGATACAAGTGTGTGGCACTGCTGTTAGTGTTGGCACGTGGAGCAAAAGCATTGAAGTGTTATGAGGTAGTGGGGAGGCAATGCAGACATCAGACAGGGTTATTGGTATTGGAGGATGGGCATAAAGGAAGTGAGTGAGGGAAGGTGTTTAATGCAACAGAAGCTTTGTCAGAGCATAACCATTTGGTAGAAGGTGGATGCGTTGACACAGACAAGTCTCTGGTAAAGACCATTGCACTTACCTTGGCGGAGGAGAAAGCATCATTAACCTTGCAGCACTGCTTCCCAGACCTTCTCGCCCTGGAGATGGCAGTGTTCAGTGTGGTGATCTCCAAACAGGCTAGTATGAAGTTGTGGTGTTGCCTTCTCTGCAGTCCTCCAGGAAGAGGACTCCTGTCATCCACCACCTGTCCCACAAAGGCCTCCGTCTGATGATGCAGTGTTAATGTCACTGGCCTCAGTAATCCAGAACCCCAGATTAATGTTCTGAGGACATATATTTGAATTCAATGGTAGATGGTGCAGTTTGAACTCAATAAAAAGCTGGTTTAATGATGACCATGTGACCACTGTCACTTTCTGTAAACACCCATTTGGTTCACTAATATCCTTTAAGGAAAGAAATATACCACCCCTACCCAGTCTGGCCCACATGTGACTCTATACCCAAAATGTGGTTGACTCATAACTGTGATTAGGGATGGGCAATGAATGCTAGCCTACCTGTGGTGTCAGCTTTCCCTTCTCTGCTATCTCCCCTGATGCCTAGCAAGCGATCAGGACAACTTCCAGCTGGTAGCACTTCTGCAGGTGCACAGTGGACACTGAAAGGTGGCACTGTCCTTAAGGATGCTGGTCATGTGGAAGACCACCCCCCCCACCTCCCGGCACTGAAAGGTGTGTTCTTCCACGAACGCATGAATGGCATGTGGTAAGATGGGGTGAGAATAGGGCACAGTTCTTTCCACTAGGGCTCGAATAGCAATTAAAGCAATTTAAAAAAAACTGCAGATGCTGGAATCCAAGGTAGACAAACAGGCTGGAAGAACACAGCAAGCCAGGCAGCACCTGGAGGAAAGGAGAAGTCAACATTTCAGGTATAACCCTTCTTCAGGTCCTGAATTAAAGAGATAACTTTGGTAAGGAACAATGAGAAAATTCACTTGGTTATGGTATGCTTGCCTTTATTGGTAAGTACATTGAGTATAAGAGTTGGGAGGTCAGGACATTGGTTAGGCCACTATTGGAATATTGTGTGCAGTTCTGGCCTCCATCCAATAGGAAGGATGTTGTGAAACTTGAAAGGGTTCAGAAAAGATTTATAAAGATGTTGCCAGGGTTGTAGGGTTTGAGCAATTGGGAGAGGCTGAATAGACTGGGGCTATTTTCCTTGGAGCATCGAAGGCTGAGGGGTGACCTTAAAGAGGTTTATAAAATCATGAGGGGCATGGGATAGGGTAGGTGAAAAGGTCTTTTTCATTGGGTGGGGGAGTCCAAAACTAGAGAGCAAGTTTTACAGTGAAAGGGAAAAGATTTGAAAGGGACCTAAGAGGCAATTTTTTCACACTGAGGGTGGTGCGTGTATGGAATGAGCTGTCAGAGGAAGTGGAGGAGGCTGGTACAATTACAACATTTAAGAGGCATCTGGATGGGTATATGAATAGGAAGGGTTTAGAGGAATATGGGCCAAGTGCTGGCAAATGGGACTAGATTAATTTAGAATATCTGGATGAGTTGGACTGATGGGTCTGTTTCCATGCTGTATATCTCTGTGACTCTATGAATCTATGACTTCTTTTCCTAAATGTAGAGGTCAATTACCAAGGGGAACAGACATGTGGTAATTGGTAAATGAATTAGAGGGCACATGAGGAAAAACATTGAGTGCCTGGAATTCACAAGCCAGTTTGCTGGTTGAGAAGCTCATTTTAAGGATACTGGATCTGCATCTGAAGTGCTGTAAGATGCAAGGCTACAGATGAGGTATGGAAAATGGCATTAGAACGGGCGGCTTTTTTTCCTGATTTAGCTGTTGGATTGAACGTCTTCTTCTGTGCTTCAACTTTTCTATGGTCCCATGGTTCAATTTCACTAGATACAGCCATCACTGCACATAAATTTATCGGCAGTTTCAAATTAATGAAATTGAAGATTGTTGGAACAAGATTGTTTGTTTGAGAAACCCTTAAACTAAGGTCATGGAGCTACGATAACTCACCACCTATAGGCTGCAATCAGTGAGGAAAGGTAACTGCACCTCCTCCACAATAACACTCAACGCTGGAGCCCCCCAAGGATGCATCCTCAGCTTCCAACTGTACTCCCTTTACACCTATGACAGGGTAATTCCAAATGAACACCATGTACAAGTTCGCTGACGATGCCATTGTGAGTGGGATGGATATCTAACAATGATGAGTCAAAATACAGAAAGGAGATAGAGGGCCTGGTGATGTGATGCAATAAAAACAATCTGTCTCTCAATGTTGGAAAAATTAAAGAATTGATCATCGACTTCAGAAAGAAAGGAGGAGAACATGCCCCGATCTACATTATTGGAACTGAGAGTGAGAGAGTGAAGTACCTCAAGTTCTTTGGAGTGACGATAGCCGGCAACCTGTTCTGGACTTCCCATATAAATGTGACAGTCAAGAAGGCACAACAATGCCTCTTCTTCCTCAGGCAGCTCAGGAAATTTAGCATGTCCATAAGGTTCCTCACCAACTTCTACTTCGAAAGCATACTGTCCGAGTGCATAATGGCCTGGTATGGCAACTGCTCTGTCCAGGACCGTAAGAAACTACAGAAGGTGGTGTGCACAGCCCAGACCATCATGGAAGCCAACCTTCCATCCATGGACTCTATTTACATAACTTGCTGCTGCAGAAAGGCTGTCAACTTCATCAAAGACCCATCGCACCCCAGTAATGATCTCCTACAACCTCTTCCATTTGGCGAAAGATACAGAAGCCTGAACACACGCACGAGCAGGTTCAGGAATTGCTTCTTTCTGGCCGTTATCAGACTGTTGAATAGAATCTATCCTCAAATAATGGAGCCTGCAATGTAACTTGTATGCCTCTAAGTCTTTTTGGTCTGTACATTGTTTGCTTGCTGTGATCTGCCTGCACCGCTCATAAACAAAGCTTTTCACTGCATTTTGGTACACACCTTTTCTGTGGAATTCAGCTCTTAGGTTTGTGGGTAGATTAAGTGAAGAAATATTGAACTGATAAGTTCTGGAGAAAGCCAAACTGAGTTTAATGATTAAGTGTTACCTGATATTATTTTATACAAGAAGCACTAAAAATATTGCATTCTGATGCAACCAACCATTAGTAAAGACAAAGAACCATGTTTGTCTTTATTGTGAGGGAATTGAAGTACAAGAATAAAGAAGTCTGGCTACAGTGATCTAAACCATTTATTTATATCTGAAAAAGCAAAGGTCCTAATACTGACCCCTGGGGAACTCCACCTCCTCCAGCCTGAAAATTACTCATGATCTATTACTCTTTCTTCCTATCAATCAACTGATTTTGCCTCTGTGATGCTACTGCCCTTATATTCCATGAGAAATAACTTCTCTCACAAGTCTGTTGTGTGGCACTGGATTGAAATCTTTTGGAAATCTATGTACAGCATATTAGTATTGCCCTCTTCAAAATTTCCAACAAGTGAGTTAAACATGATTTTCCCTTAACAAATCCATGCACTATCTTCTGAATTAATTCATATTTTTCCATGTTACTATTAATTGTATTCCAAATAATTGTCTGTAGAAGGTTCCTGTCCACTGAAGTTGAAATGATTAGTCTGTAATTGCTCGGCTTTATCTTTACAACCTTTTTGATCAAGGGTATCATGTGTGTAATACACTAATCCTTTGGCACTTTCAGTAAGTCCATGAAAGATTGAAAGATTATGGTCTGCAATTTCCACTCTCACTTCTTTTGATATCCTTGGATGTATCTCATCCAGTCCTAGTATCTTATCAAATTTAAGTATTTACATCATATCCAATACCTCCTCCTTAGCAATTCTTAACCCTTCTAATGACTGAGTTTCTTTCTTTGTCATAATGCCATCAGCAGCATCAACCTCACAGGTAAAACATATGTAAAATATTAACTTAATGCCTCTCCTTCGATATGTATGTGCACGGTGGCTCAGTGTGCACCTCTGCCTCACATTGCCAAGAACCAAGATCCAATTCCAGCCTTGGGCACCTGTCTGTGTGATGTTTTCACATTCTCCCCATGCCTGCATGAATTTCCTCTGGTTTACTCTGACAGCCCAAAGATGTTCAGGTTAGATGGATTGGCTATGCTAAATTGTCCATAGTATGCAAGGATATGCTGGCTAGGTGAATTAGCCATGGGAACATGTTACAGAGACAGGGTAGGGGGATGGAGGTAGGCCTGGGTGGGATGCTTATTGGAGGACTCGATGGGCCGAATGGCCTGCTTCCACACTTATAGGGTTCGGTTCCTTTTCGGTTCCTAATTTCTTAACGTAATGTAAGTTGAGCCAAATTGGCTGGACCCTGACATCTGTATTTATAAAGAGACTGGGATGAATCTGGGATTAATCACTTGTCTCTGAATAAGCTTGCAAACTCTTCATACATCTCTTGAATTAACGTGTCAGGTCATCGATTTTAAGAGGGGATAGTCAAGGAGTTTTCTTCTATCTTAGTTACCTGATTGTCCTCCTCCATTTTTGACTGAATGTTGTCAGACCAGAGAAGTTGTTTACAGGATCACATTTCTCAGTATCAGCTGCTTGTGTTTATCATATTTCTGTAATCATCTAGTTTTGTGGTTTATATCAATATTTTAAATATAATTTTGGGTTGAAGATGAAAGTGTTCATCATAAGATAAATGGAAAAATGTGGTTAAGAAACTGATAAACAACCCCATCAGTAAGACAAGTCGACAAGTTCAGGTTAAGAAGCAACGTGTTTATCTTAAAAGGTCAGAGTTGAAAGTGTAAAATTTGACTAATGAATAACTCATCTCTGGGCTTCCACTGAATCTAGAAGATCTACCCTTATTCCAGTAGAAGATTTAAATTACTTTTGTAGATTCTGGATGAAAAGAAGCTGGGAGTATTTTGTAAGCATGGTTGTTCATTAATAGGATCCAGCAAGTCCGGGGAGAGGGTAATCATATCCATTAGAGTTATTAATGCTTATCGATTACAGAATCAAAGTGTTGCATTGATGGTGAAAGGATAATTACTTAATATTTTTTGTTAGGAACATTGCTGATATGACACGTTAACATGGAGATAGGCTGTGAGATTAGGAAGTTCCTTTGTAAAATTTATGGCCATGGGTATTTGCTCACAGAAGAAAGTAGCCAGCAGTCAGCCAGCTTAGAAGCAGAAAGAAAATATTTGGCGAGAACTGGGTATCAGTTGTGAGGCCAGCAGCTATACAGAACATATGGGAGATTGAGGGTCATTAGGAACCAAGGGATGTTCCTGACGTGTAAATTTCTTAGCAAAATCAAGGCTGTGAAACCTTTGCTTAAACTCAAGGGTCAACAGTGATGAGGCTTAAAAAAAACAAGATTGCTAAACTAAAAGTTAATGAAAGAACCCCCATGAAATTTACTATCTTGGAAAGTAACTCGAACACTGAAGAGAAATCAAAGTGACTTGTGTGGCATTCCTTGGGGCTGATCACAGGAAATGTAAATAGAGCTTCAAGCTTTCACAAAATAAGGAAACACTGACTGAGATGGGGATGCGAGGCTGGTGCTGGTGTTGGTGAAGTCAGAGTAAAACTGAATTCATAAATTGTTATAAATTACAGTGTTAAATTGTTTTTGTTTAATTCCTTGTATATAAGTGTATAATATGTTTGTTTTTGTTAAAAAATGTGAGTGGTAGAACTTCCAAATCATTCATTACTAGACAATGAAGCCCATCACTTTGTATGTTACTCGCCTCTGAGTTTCTTTCAAGTAACGTTTAACATGGAAGAATATTGATTTATTAGACAAGTGTGGTGGTTATGATCGTAATTAAACAGAAGTTTCCAGCACCTTGTGGAACTTGAAGTCACAAAGAAAATACATGGATTAGGGTCAATTTTGAACATTATTTAGTAGTATCAACTGGATTGAATTGCATAGGTCATGTCCTGATATTGTGTTGTAGTTGTTTGTTAGTTATGAATTCATCTGCCACCTGCTCCTTTGAATTAGGCACCTTATCAGTTAATCAGTTGAAGAAGATGAATTCCAAGCCATTTAGAAGTGGCAGATTCCCTTTCAGAGTGAGCAAATAGTATTTTTAATGACAACCTGACAATTTCCATACACTAAATAAAAACTGAATGAACTGCGGATGCTGAAAATCAGGAACAAAAACAGAAATTGCTGGAATAGTTCAGCAGGTCTGGCAGCATCTGTGAAGAAAAAGTCAGAGTTAACATTCTGGATCCGGTTACCCTTTCTCGGAACAATTTCCATAGTTATTTTTCTGCGAATATCCTATAAATAATCAGATTTATTAAATTCCCCCAGATTTTAAGAGGATTTTAGACTGGCCGATCTGCATATGGAGAGGGTTCCACTTAAAGCCTCAATAAGTCAAGCTGCCTGACTCCAAACTTAGGGATAGTA
>NC_063335.1:82615355-82640659 GCF_021869965.1 Rhincodon typus | reverse complement strand
AAGGGTCTAGGCCCGAAACGTCAGCCTCTCTGCTCCTATGATGCTGCTTGGCCTGCTGTGTTCATCCAGCCCTGCACCTTGTTGTCTCGGATTCTCCAGCATCTGCAGTTCCTACTAGCTCTGAAAACCATTCACTATTCTGTTTATCAGGGCAACACACTAAGCACATAGATTCAACCAACAAGGTTGACAAAAATATTAGCAACCATCAGCTTCAAGAAATTATGTCTTTTTTCAGCTATACTCAAGGTCTGTACTAATAAATGACTACTCGTCAAAATCTATTGTGATTTTGGTATGTTCTGTTAACAGATTAGACTAATTTGTGAGTAGCATCAGTGTTTGCATATTCTTATGCCAGTTTTCTTTCTGATGAAAAGAAGTCCATTTTTTTCATCATTGAACAGTTTTAATAACCACAGTTGATTAACAGAGCCAGTAAATACAAATGGGCAAAATTTCAACATGCTAAAATATTTTATGTCTTCCTGCACAAACATCTATCAATAACAGTAATACCGTTGATTTGTTTTCACTGTAATCAGTCTGGAACAATTGACAACACATTTTGAAGAGGTCATTAGAGATAAACACAAATCAGCAATTACAGTTTTTTCTGGACAAAACCAGAAAATTTACAACTAATACATATTATTCATTATTTATGCCACACAAACCACAGCTGAAGCTATTTTAAATTGAAATGTAAGTAGAATGAACTTACATCAGATTCAGGAAGATGAAATGCCTGTGTAGAATTTCAATGAGTGCTCTGATCTGCGGCAGGATCTGATTGCTAGTTTTGGGAATTATGCTATGTCTCTAGAGGCTCCACCAAATCATTACCAATTGGGTCTGGAGAAAGCTGTTGATGCTTGGTTTTTTGGCTGTAACCTATAACATTACTTAAATATGTGATGGATTTCACAAAGGGTTTGATTAATCACAACACACTGGACCTAAAAGTCAATTGGCACTTTGCCAATGTGAAATATAGTTGTCATGTAGCAATATTACATTGGATGCGGAAATAATTGATTTAAAGCGGAACAGCCACCCTTCAAGGACAGGAAGTCCTACTCTGCAGCCCTGGTGGCTAATCTGATTGTCCATCATTGCTGTAGTCCAAGCAGTGCTGAAATACAGTAGTGGTCACTGCTGGGACTGTACAACCAGTCCCAATGAAATAATGAAGATTGTTCTGGATTTTGGGTGAGTTGGGAATTTGGCTTTAGGTAGGATGGCTGGGAAACCCCCAGTGAGGTGGATGGGGATGGTGGGGATGTCAGATTAAAAAGATTAGGAGAGCCCTCCTGATGGGCAGAGGACCTCACTCCTCCATCCCACTTTTGCTGCCTAATAGTAGCCCACTCTGTCAAAGCTGTCTGGTTGACCACCTTCCTTTTACCTTCCCCTGTAAACCAAAAAATTGTGCGAGAAGTGCAGCAAAACCCGTAACTTGCAGTCAATTGTTCACTGAATGGCTTCAATAGGCCTCAGGATAGGTGGACTGCCTTATGCCTTACCTGCCTCCAAAAAATAGGATAGGTGAGGCATAAAGCAGCTCACAAATTTAGCAGCTCAAAACGTGGGGAAGGTAGGGGTAGATGAGAAGCTAATGGGCTATTCACCGACTTTGCTTTTTGTGCTGTCCCAGTTTCAAACACTCCCTGTTTGGGGAACGTAACATTCACCTTATATATGTTTAGTCGTGAAAATTTACATTTTAAAATATTTTCTTCAGCAGATTCTGTTATGTAGCCTTAAGGGCTACATGTTTAAACTTTAAATGTGTTATTAATGAAGAATTGTTGGGCCTTACCTCCTGATTTTTGAATAATAATAAATAAATTACCCAATTTTCATGACTTCCTTAAAAAGACGTGGTAATCTGAAGTTGTGTGGTACAAATAGAATAGAAAACTGGACAGTATTACAAAAAAAAACTGTTACAGAATATATAACACTAGTACTGCTCATTACAGTTGTCTATTAGTTAATGATTTATTAAGTAGAACACATTACTTCCAATTTTGTATTCATTTATTATTTTAGTTATATCTAACATTATTTGGTCATTTTAATTAAGCCTGTTTTCGCTATTGTAACACAAGTTAAGCCATCACTATAGATGTTGCGCAGAAAATTTCATGTGTCACATGTTTTCTGCAACAGCGGACAATCAGTTATTATTCAGAACCCACCATGATGCTGTGGAAGAGATAGAGAAAACACTCACTGAGTGGCTCTAAAAGAATTCTCAAATATATATAACAAATGCATTACAACTAATTTGTTAAAAGCAAATCGAGAAATACATGTGACCCTCGTTGGGCATTTAGTTTACTTTTGTTACTGCACAGTTAATGGCAGGAACCTGAACAGCATTGTTGTACAGAGGGATCTTGGGATTCAAATCCATAGCTCCCTCAAAGTGGCCACACAAGTAGCTAGGGTGGTGAAGAAGCCATATGGCATGCTTGCCTTTATTGGTCAGGGAATTGAGTACAAGAGTCAGGATGTCATGTTGCAGCTTTATAAGACTTTGGTTAGGTCACACTTACAGTACTGTGTTCAGTTCTGATCGCCACATTATAAGAAGGATGTGGAGGCTTTGGAGAGGGTGCAGAAGAAGTTTACCAGGATGTTGTCTGGATTAGAGACTATTAACTATTAGGAGAGGCTAGAAAAATTTGGGATGTTTTCTCTGCAGTGGCAGAGGCTGAGGGGAGACTTGATAGAACTCTATAAAATTATGAGATGCATAGATAGGGTAGACAGGCAGAATCTTTTTCCCAGAGTTGAAATGTCTAATACTAGGGGCCATGCATTTAAAATTAGGGGGGAAAGTTCAAAGGAGATGTGAGGGGCATGTTTTTTACACAGAGAGTGATAGGAGTGTGGAACGCGCTGCCAGGGCAGTCATGGAGGCAGATATGATAGGGGCGTTTAAGAGACTTTTAGATAAACACATGAAAAAGAAAGGAATGGAGGGATATGGACTAAGGCAGAAGGGGTTAGTTTCATTTGGCATCATGTTTGGCACAACATCATGGGCCAAAGGGCCCATTCCTGTGCTATACAGTTCTTTGCGCTCTATGTTCTATGTCATAAATTATCTGGCAATGTAATAATTAATTAATAAGATTTGCATTCGTGTGCTATCACATCCTAAACTGTTTCGAATACAGTGTATTATTTGTAGTTCAATGACTATGTAAAAGACAAAAATCCAATTGGTAAATTTGTGAACAAACAAGTCTGCATTTGTATTTAGGGCGATGGCTTTTTACGTATTATTTACGTTTGTTATTTATTCACAAAAAATGTTTCTATTGTTGGAAAAACTCACATTTTGCCTAAGCTTTATTATCTTGTAATTATCAAGAAAATTTGCAATAATACTAATTTAAGGGGAAAGCTGACATTTATACTGTATGGGAGTGTTGATTGGTTAGGAAGTGCATGTCGATTGGTAGCAGCATTGCCATAGAGAACGTGCCAGTTAATGGTAATTGACAGTTGATGGCCATGCATTGTTTAGGTTTTACACAAGGCAGGTTGACTCTGATTGGTCAAGGTATTGTCCTGAGTAATGAATATGAATGGCTGTCACCTATTATGTTCGTTGAACTCAGAGCACTGTGTGTACATGTTCTTTCTATCTGCAAAGAACAGGGCCAAGCGTATTAAACTATACAGCTTCCAGTACACACAAATACACCAGACTGTGAACACAACTGCTAATCCCAAAATCGGTTGTAAGCAGAAGAAGCAAATGCAAGAGGAGAAAAATATTTTCACACAGTGAGTAATTTGGATCTGGAAGGCAGTGCTTGGAAGTATGGTGAGGCATTCGAGACAACATTGGATGGCTTTGTAAAATAGAAATAATGTGCAAACAAATTGGGAGAAGGCAAAATAATTAAGGACTAAAACATGGTGCTCATTTGTAGGACTGGTGTAGACAAGACAGGTCAGATTATCTTCTTCTGCACTGTTACACTTCTGTGATTTTGTGATCATTAACTGTGCACTTTTTCATGGTGATGCCAATAACAAGCAGGGCCGATTTGCAATGTCCTTTCATATTATATAAATGTCGATTTCCTCTTAAATTACAATTTTGCAAATTGTTTTGGTATTGCAAGACGAAGTGCTTTGATGAAATATGCCTTTTTACTGAAATACTCAAGTTCTGTATTGCCAAATGATTATAAAAATACTTTTGCTAACTTCTGCCTCCTGTCTCATGCCAATTTAAATCCTGTGGTCGTCAGGAAATTACTATTTACCTTGAGTTATAACTTTAAGTTTAATGGAGCAATTTTGATTATTGAGGTTTGGATGAATTCTCCTAATTCTGTTTCTTTTTAGTCTAAAGATCCTATATAGCAACAGAAATACAATGCACAATGTTATTGCATTACAGTGAAGGTGCAAGAATGAAAAGTGTGTCCTTGAAAACTGAAAATAAACAAATGTAACCCTCAAAAGAAATATCAAGAAAATTATTTTTGAAAAAACATATTTTGATTTCTGTTCTTTACACATGGAAGAAAGCAATACTACCAGTAAAGAGCTTTCACTGAAGTTTTTAGATTTTCATCTTACCAGGCACAAGCATTGTTGTTATTAGTTCTGGGGTGTCCAGGAAATCTACATTACTTCTCTGAAAGGTTTTGTTGTAATTAGTCTGGATGTGGCTGTTGGCGATATAATTCAAATATATATTATTGATACTTCCTGATTATGGCAAAAGTTACATTATACACAGATAGCATAAACAAACAACAAGAGAACCTGAAATTGTTAGATTCACAACAATGGTGAATTTACACTTCATTTTATGAAAAGACATTGATAGAGGGAAACATGGGAGCTATAAGATCTATTTTATAATCATCCTATTTAAAACAGAAAGAAATACAAAATGTTTAATTGTAATATTATTTGAAGGTACTGAACGTCTACCTGGTAGAACAAAATATAGATAAATGTGAAGATGAACTGGAGAATGGTTAATAGTTTGGAAAGTGGATATGCTGTTTTTTCCTGGCCCCAGCCAGAAATGAAATAAATCTCCTGAAAGTGTATCTTACCTTGCTCATCCTTCACTTGCTGCAGTCTGCAGGGTGACTTGCTTCTTTTTTGTGCAGACTGACATTAAAAACTCAGTGGTGTCTTTACCTACATATCAAGAAGACACTAAATTTGGGCGCAGACCTGAACATTTTTCAAGTGGTCCTTGTCTGTTTTAGATGGGACTCCTTGGTTGCTATAATTTATTATTACAATCCACTGGAGATCAGTAGATTTTCTCCAGCTTCTTTTCATAAGGTCCCTGTCTGGCACATGAAGGGAATGGGTAAGTTCAAATTTTTGGTATACAGGATCTACCATAAGGTGTTTAGAGACCATCATGGCTTTACTTTTGCTATTAATGTAAACCTTTATTTTGGGATTCTACAAATTGTGAGAGCTCTTCTGCCCTATTCCTGAAGAAACTGATGAAAATGCTGTTTTCAATAATAAAGCATCAGTGAGCTGTTCAGATCCATCAGCTGGAACATTCAACTCCCTGAGGACTGCTAGTCTAATGCAAGATCTTGTCCACAAGTCAAATCCAGTTGATGGAATAGCTTTGCTGAAAGTTCTGTTGTGAAGCAATACAGTACAGGCAGGACTTCAGAAATATTGCCAAATTGGTGTTGTCAGCTCTGAAAGCATTCATGAGATAAATCCAAGAGGACAGCTGATGCTGAGATGTAAACATACCTATTTTCCTGCCTTGACCAGAACTTCTGTTTGATTAGAGTTAGGATATGGGCAACACAGTTTTTGGATGAGCTCAAACTATGGAGAATGTAAAATGTAGGCCAGTCAGGAAAATATTATAATAATGTTTGGAGATAGCAAAAGTCAATTTGAGACTGTTATAGAAGGTTAGGGTTCATACAATTTGGATAATATGTTAGCATAAATTGGGGATTGGTTAAAAGACAAAAAAGAAGAATAAAAAGCAACTGAACCATTTTGATATGACTAGTTAGGTTTTATAAGGATCAGTAGTTTGACCCAGGCATTTTACAATCTATATTAATTACTTGGATGAAGGGACTAAATGCAATTGATTCAGGTTTCTTGACAAACAAGTGTGAGGAAGATATGAAGAGGCCACAAGAGAAAGAAGGTGGCAGATGAAGTATAATTTGAGAAGATGTGAAATTATCCATTTTATTCAGAACAACGACAAAGCAAAACATTTCTTAAAAGGTGAGAAACTCGTAAATCCTGGTATTCAAAAAAAATGTATGCACACATCCTTTTGCCTAGATTATAAAATTAACATTCAGGCATTACAGGCAATTAGATAAGAAAATATTGTGTTAGCTTTTATTGAAATAGAGTCATGGCAATGTACAGCATGGAAGCAGATCATTTGGTCCAACTTATCCATGTTGATCAGACATCCTAAATTAATCTAGTCCCATTTGCCAGCATTTGGCCCATATCCCTCTAAACCTTTCCTATTCATATACCCATCCAGATGCCTTTTAAATGTTGTAATTGTACCAGCCTCCACCACCCCCTCTGACCCTCTGTGTGAAAAAATTGTCCCTTCGGACCCTTTTAAATCTTTCCCCTTTCATCTTAAACCTATGCCCTCGAGGTTTGGACTTCCCCACCCCAGGGAAAAGACCTTGTCTATTATCTTATCCCACGCCCTTCATGACTTTATAAACCTTTATAAGGTCACCCATCAGCTTCCAATGCTCCAGGGAAAATAGCCCCAGCCTATTCAGCCTCTCCCAATTGCTCAAACCCTCCAACCCTGGTGACATCCTTGTAAATCTTTTCTGAACCCTTTCAAGTTTAACAACATCTTTCCTACAGCAGGGAGACCAGAACTGAATGCAGTACTCTAAAAGTGGCCTAACCAATGTCCTGTACAGCTGCATATGACCTCCAATTCCTATACTGAATGCACTGACCCAATAAAGGCAAGTATACCAAATGCCTTCTTCACCACTCAGTCTACTTGCGACTCCACTTTCAAGGAACCATGAACCTGCACCCCAAGGTCACTTTGTTTGGCAAAACTCCCCAGGACCTTGCCATTAAGTGTATAAGTCCTGCCCTGATTGCCTTTTCAAAATGCAGCACGTCACATTTATCTAAATTAAACTCCATCTGCCACTCCTTGGCCCATTTGCCCATCCAATCAAGATCCCGTTGTACTCTGAGGTAACCTTCTCGCTGCCCACTACACCACCAATTTTGCTGTTGTCTGCAAAGTTACTAACCGTACCTCCTATATTCACATCCACATCATTTATATGAATCATGAAAAGCAGTGGACTAGCACTGATTCTTGCAGCACACCACTGCTCACAGGCCTCCAGTCTGAAAAGCAACCTTCCCCAGCCACCCTCTGTCTCCTACCTTCCAGTCAATTTCATATCCAAAAGGCTAATTCTCCTGTATTCCATGTGATGCAACCTTGTTAATCAGCCTACCATGAGGAAGCTTGTCGAATGCCTTACTAAAGTCCATATAAACAAGGCCCACCGCTTTGCCTTCATCAAACGCCCTCATCACTTCTTCAAAAAAGGTTTGGAAATTTTGCTGCATAACATTGGACTTTGAAAATGTCATACCTGGAGTACTCTGTAAAAGTTTGTTCTCTGTACCTTGCTTTTCAAGAAGATCAGGATTCCTGAATGTTTTTTTCATTCATTTAGGGGATGTGAGGAGCCAGAAGTGGGTTTCTTGCAGCAGGATTCCTAGCCTCTGACATGCTCTTGTATCCATAATATTTATTTGGCTAGTCCAGCTCAGTTTCTGTTCAATGGATATCCTCAGAATATTACAGGGGACTTAGCTTGGAGCAACAGTTGGGAAACCCCAAAGCAGAAGCCGGGAGGCGGAGACACAGTAACTGGTCAGCCTATAAATCTACTGCAGTCCAGATTCGGGTCTAGTCTTTACAGGGCAGGGCACTTAGCTTGGAGCAGCAGTCAGGAGGGGACATGGAATATTGATGAAACAGAGGCACATCATGCTACAAGGAAGCAAGTCACAGTGAGTTCAGCTATGTTGACTTTCAAGAGACTAAGGCAAGGCTGGATGGTCTTTACAGCTAAGAATGTAATAGGTAAGAGTGATGAGTTAATTGTGTGGATAGACACGTGGAAATATGATGTTGTTGCCATCACAGGAAAATGTTTGAGGGGAGGGCTGGACGAGCAACTCAACATTGCTTGTATAGGATCTTTAAGCGAGACAGCGGAGGGTAAAAAAGGATGGTGGTGTAGCACTATTAATTAAAGAGTCAATTACTGCAATAAGGAGAGATAATATCGTGGAAGGGTCCTCAAACAAGGCTTTGTGTAGAACTTAGGAACATTAAGAGGGCAGCTACTTTACTGGGAGTGTACTACAGGCCCCCAAAAGAGTCAGCAGGAAATAGAGGAGCAAATATGTAGACAGTTCACAGAGGTGTGTAAGAGTAATAATTGCGTAATTATACTAGGGAATCTCAACTTTCCCAACATGAATTGGTATAGTCATAGTGTTAAATGTATTCAAGGGAGATTTTTTGTATCAATACATAGAAGGTCGAACAAGGGATGGTGTATTGCTGGATCTGGCTCTGGGGAAAGAAGCTGGACAAGTGTTCGATGGCAAGTGGGGGAGCATTAAGGCCTCAAAATGGTATGGTTCTAATTTATTCCAGATAAAGAAAAAGATGGCACACAAAAGACAAAGAAGGGTCTAGGCCCGAAACGTCAGCTTTCCTGCTCCTCTGATGCTGCTTGGCCTGCTGTGTTCATCTAGCTCTACACCTTGTTATCTCTCTATACAAAAGACAGCTTTGGATTGGGGAAGATTAAAATAAAGAAGGATCTGGCCACAGTAGACTGGGAACAGCTCCTTGAGGATAGGTCTATGGGATCTATGAGGGCATTCAAAAAGGAACTAGGGAGAATACAGGTTCAAAATATACCCTTTATAGGGAAATGTGGGGCAATAATTTCAGAGAACCTTGGGTGTCTAGGGCAATTCAGGTCTGGATAAAGAAGAAGAGTAGAGCTGTCAGCAAATCCAAAGGGAGTAACTCAGCTGTATCCCTAGA
Organism: Rhincodon typus; assembly: GCF_021869965.1. Lineage (NCBI taxonomy): Eukaryota > Metazoa > Chordata > Chondrichthyes > Orectolobiformes > Rhincodontidae > Rhincodon > Rhincodon typus. Next base: position 82,631,520 of record NC_063335.1, on the reverse strand, counting down.
GGAATACAGGAAGTGTAGGGGGAACTTAAGAAAGCAATTAGAAGAGCATAAAGGGGACATGAAAAAGGCTTCGCAAACAAGGTTAGGGAGAATCCTAAGATATTTTATAAATATATTAAAGGAAAGAAGCTAATAAGGGAAACAGCAGGGCCTATTAAGGGCAACGTGTGTGTGAAGCTGCAGGATATTGTAAGTGTGATGAATGAATATTTCTTTTCGGTCTTCACTCTGGAAACGTAGGTACAGAATTCAGGAAAAGGGACTGTGAGGTACTTACACAGTTTGACATAGGAAATGAGGAGGTATTCGAACTCAAAAGCAGACAAATCCCCTGGTCCAGATGAATTGCATCCCAGGCTGCTGTAGAAGGTGAGGCAGGAAAACGCAGGGGCTCTGACACAATTTTTAAATTTCTCTCTGGCCACAGGGAAGTGCTAAAGGACTGGAGGGTAATGTGGTTCCAATTTTTAAGAGGGTTGTTACAGACCAGTGAGTCACTCTTCAGTGGTAGGGAACTATTGGAGAAAATTCTGAAGGAGTGAATTAATAGCCACTTGGAAGGACAAGGTTTAATTATGGATAGTCAGCATGGCTTTGTCAGAGGGTGATCATGCCTAACAAATTTACTAGAATATTTTGAAAATGTGATCAAGTGTGTGGATGAGGGAAGTTCAGTTGATGTAGTTTATATGGATTTTAGCAAAGCTTTTGACAAGGTCTCACATGGGAGACTAATTGAGAAGGTTTAAGCAAATGGAACTGAGGAAGTCTTGGCAAGATGGATCAGAAACTGGCTTAGTAATAGGATACAAAGGTAGTGGTAGAAGGCTGTTCAAATGACTGGAGGCCAGTGTCCAGTGGTGTACCACAAGGATCAATACTGGGACCCTTATTGTTTGTTATATACATAAATAATACAAATGAAAATGTGGAGGGAATGTTCTGCAAATTTACAGGCGACAAGGTTGGTAGAGTGGTTAATAGTGAAGAAGATGGTTGTAGGTTACAGGAAGATTTAAATAGGTTGGTCAGATGGGCCGACCAGTGGCAGATGGTATTTAACCCAGTGAGGTGATGCACTTTGGAAGAAGAAACAAGATCAGGGAGTATTTAATGAATGGCAAGACACTGTGTAGCTTAGACAAACAGAGGGATCTTGGGGTAACTATTCACAGATCCTATAAGTCGGCAGAACACATTAATGGGACAGTTGAGAAGACATATGGGATACTTACTTTCATCAGTCGTGGCAGAGAGTATAAAAACAAGGAGGTAATATTGGAGTTGTACAGAACATTAGTCAGGTCACAACAGGAGTACTGTACGCAGTTCTGGCCACCTTGTTACAGGAAGGATGTGATAGCACTAGAGGGGTACAGAGGCCGTTCACCAGAATGTTGCATGGGATGGAAAAATTGAGTTATAAAGACGGACTAGAAAGATTGTTTTCTTCAGAGCAGAGGAGACTGAAGTGGGGGACATGATTGAGGTGTATAGGATTATAATGTGAAAGGACAGAGTTAATCATGAGAGGGCATAGTTTTAGGGCAAGGGGCATGAGATTCAGACAGGATTTGCCAAATGTTTGCCAAATGGATAAGGCACTGGCTTCTTAAGCCAAGGATCATGGGTTCATGTCTGGGTGGCACAGTGGTTCAGTGGTTAGCACTGCAGCCTCACAGCACCAGGGACCTGGGTTCAAGTCTACCCTTGGGTGACTGTCTGTGTGGAGTTTGCACATTCTCCCCGGGTCTGCGTGGGTTCCTCCTGGTGCTCTGGTTTCCTCCCACAGTCCAAAGATGTGTAGGTTAGGTGGATTGGCCATGCTAAATTGCCTGTAGTGTTCAGGGATGTGTAGATTAGGGGGATGGGTCTGGGTGGGATGCTCAGAGGGTCGATGTGGACTTGTTGGGCCGAAGGGCCTGTTTCCACACTGTAGGGATTCTATGATTTGGGGAAAATACTTTTTCACTCAGCAGGTGGTGGGAATCTGGAATGCACTACCTGGGAACCTTTAAAAATAATGTGGATGAGTATTTCAAATATCATAACATTCAAGGATATGGGACAATTGCAGGAAATTGGGATTAGTGCACTTTTAGTGGTGTTATGTCAGTGTAGACTTGATGTGCTGAAGGGCCTTTTCTGTGCTGTATGAATCTATGACTCTATAAATTAATTGCTAGAACAAGTGCAAATACTCCATGCATTAAAACCCAAGGCCTTAAGATTTGACTTCTTGTGCATTCTTATTCCTGTTCACAATATTTTGCACTGTGGCCCTGACTGATTCTTGTCCCTGAATTCTCTGCCTTTCATTTTTCTTATTTCCCATTCTGTCTTTTGTTTTTGCCCTTGTTTCCGTCTCTCTGTCTCCCTGTATAAGTTCCTTTTCCTCTGCCATTTAGTTTAACTGTATGAGCAAACAGTCCACCTAGGACATTAGTTCCAATCCTGCCAGCTGGAACCCACCCAGCTTGTACTGATCCCACCTACCCTAGAAACTGTCCCAATGTCGCAGGAATCTGAAACCCTTCCCCTTACAACATCTCTCCAGCCACATATTTATCTGATATATCCTGCTATTTCCATTTGGACTAGCGCACGTACTGGTAACAATCCTGAGATCACTTCTTTTGAGGTCCAATCTTTTAAACTTGCTTCCTAACTCCCTATATTCTGCTTTTATAACCTCATCCCTTTCCTTACCTATGTTGTTATGTACTACAATCACTGACTATTCACCCTCCCACTCCAGAATGTCCTGTAGCTGCTTCAAGGCATCCTTGATATCCTGGGAGACAACATATGATCCTAGGGTCTCATTTATGGTCACAGAAAATCTATCTATTCCCCTTACAACTGAAGCCCCTACTGCTGTAACCTTCCCACACCTATTCCTCCTTTCCTGTGCAGCAGAGCCAGCCAGGTCGCAATGAATTTGGCTGTTGCTACTTTCCTCGGAGAGACTATTTTGCCCAACAGTATCCAAAGCAGTAAATCTTTTTTGCAGGCCCATAACTGCAAGGGACTCTTTGCACTGCCTGCCTAATCCTCTGTCTCTGCCTGTTTGTTGTCCATTCCCTCCCTGCCCAAGGATTCTTACTCTGTGGAGTAACCACCTCTCTGTACTTTCAGCCTCGCAGAAGCTCCACAGTATCTCCAGCCACTGCTCTAGTTCTGACCCTCAGATTTCCAGGTGCTACTGCCGGAGATGCTTCTTGCACAGGTTCTGGTCCTAGGGACTGGAACTGTGCCTGACTTCCACCATAGAGAAGGAGGAATATATCTTCTTTCATTACGTACCCATTTAAATTATACCTTTAGGTTGTCCTTAAAATTAAATAATATTAATTACTGTAGGGCTGTTCTTCTCTGGACCTCTGCAGCTTATCTGTCCCTACAAGCTATAAATCCAAAAGAAAGACTTTACAAACTACAGGCGATAAAGGGTAACTAAAAGTACTCATATGACCATACTCATCCAGTCAGCTGATTCCTCCTCGCCTGCATCACTTTTTGACTCTCTTCCCAGACTGCATCACTGCAGTGCTGCTGCAATATTCTTCCCAGATTGTTTCACTGTGATGATGCTGCAGGGATTCTTCCTGGACTGCTTCACTGTGATACTGACTGTGGGACACACTTCCCACTTAGAAACTTTGAGCACAAGTCTATTTTGTGGAACTGTATCAAATGCCTTTTGAAAGTCCACATACGCCACATCAACTGCATTGCTCTCATCCAGGCTGTGTTATATCTTCAAAGGACTTAATACTGGTTAAACAGAATGTTTTTCCTGAATAAATTCAAACTGGCTTTCTTTAATTAACCTGCCATTTGTCCATGTTACTATAAATTTTGTCCTGAATTATTGATTCTAGAATTATCCTCATCACTGACCCATAGTCACTGGATTAGACTTACAGCTGTTTTTGGAGAAGGGTGTAAAGTTGCAATGTTCCAGTCCTCAGCGCCAGCTAAAGTCTCTGGAAGACTGAACAATTACAGCCAGAGCCTCCACAGTCTCCAATGTCACTTCCCTCAGTATTCCTTGAATGTCTTCTTAATTTTAATTATAGTCAGTCTAATTTCTGAATGACCTCTACTTACACTATGGCCTAGGTATCATCTTCTTTCATAGTAAACATAGTTACAAAGTATTCATTTAACACCCTAGCTACAACCTCTGCCTCCATGCATGATACCTGATAGAAGTTTATAAGATTGTGAATGGCATGGATAGCGTGGGAAATATGAGGCTTTTTTTCCTAGCACGGAGCAGTCAAATACTAGGGGACACAGGTTCAAGGTCCAAGGGGGAGAAGTTTGAAAGAGATGTGTGAAGCACGTTTTTCATATAAAGGGTGGTGAGTGCCTGGAATGTGCTGCCAGAGGAGGTGGTGGAAGCAAACACAATAGCAGAATTCAAGAGGCACCTGAATGAAAACATGAATAGGAAGGGAACAGGGGGATACGGATCCTGTAAATGAAGACAGTTTTAGTATGGAAGGGCAAAATGTGTCGGCACATGCTTGGAGGGTCAAGGAGCCTGTTCCTGTGCTGTATTGTTCTTTGTTCTTCTTTGTTTATTCCCTTTTTGGTCCCTAATGAGCCGTACTGCTACTCTTACCATCTTTTCCTATCTACATACCTGTAAAAGCCTATAGAATTCGATCTGAGTTTGACTTCCAGTCTATTTTCACACTCAGTCTTTGCTCTTATTTGCTTTTCCACCACTATTCTGAAGCTTCCATCTTCAGCCTTGTTCTGGAAAATATTATATTTTCTGCCTGATATCTGTCACACTTTTCCTTCCATATCTTAATTTCCATCTCTTACGCAGGGAACTCTGTTTAATCTAGCTTTCCCATTTGGAAGTATGTGCCTTGACTGTGCCCAAAATACCTCTTCTTTGAAGGTAACTCATAATTCAGCTATTCTATTTTTGCCAATATTTGGCTCCAATTTATTCAGCCAAGGCCTGTTCTTAGCCTCATTTAACTTTACTTTCTCCAAATTGATTACTATTATTATTCCAAATTGTATTTTAGCCTTTTATTGAGATTGCCTCCTCCTTATGATACAAAGGTCACTGTTTCCTAAACCTTTTTACACTGATACTTGACCAACTTGGCCCTCTTCCTTCCCAAGTATCATTGGTCTGGAAACAGAGACATGATGAACGTTTCAGCATTAGATGAGTTGAGCAGGATGAACCTGGACAATGTTATGAAGGTGGTTGGAGTCCGTGTTTGTAAAGGAGTAGTTTTGTGGTCAGGTTGGCAAGAAGTATCATCATATCATGTACACCCTGTAAATTAATCTTTATATCCGTAGGAAGGTGCAACAAGATTAGTTGGGTTGGATTAATGCTGCTCATTTGTCCTAGCTACAAACGGGTGCAGCTGTTGTCACTGAATTGTTTGTTTTTGCTAAACCACTTAGTTTGATTCTTCATCCAATATATCTCTAACTATTCTGTAAAAATACTTACTTTTTCCAAAGATTGGTATTTTCCCAGAATTCATAAAGTGTAAAACACGATTCAGCTGAAATTTTCTGCACAGAAATGCTGTGAAAAGAAACAGTGAATCTCAATAAATAAAATTATGGTCTAGAAAATAGTAAGTAATGATCATTATACATCTATTATTGATGCATTGTTCATGTTAACAATGAAATTGAGCAGCTAAATGCAGCATGTAATTATGAATACTGTTCAAGTTATGGTTTCGCCACTGGAAATAATTTATTGTATGTTTTAATAGTTGAGGCTCAGTCGGTAGCACTCTTAAGTTAGAACACTGTGTGTTCAATCACTACTCCAGAAACTTAGGCAAAATAAATGGATAACATGCCTGTATGTAGAATGCTGTATTGTTGGTGAACCTGTCCTTGAATGAAATGTTAAACCAAAGCCTACTCTATCCTCTTGGATGGTTGAAGTGGTTCGCGACTGGGAGGTGTTGTCGTTTGTTGCGAACCGAGGGTAGGTGCTTCACAAAGCGGTCTCCGAGCCTTCGCTTGGTCTCCCCGATTTCTCCGAGCCTCCGCTTGATCTCCCCGATTTCTCTGATCCTCTGCTTGGTCTACCCAATGTCGGTTTGCAACAAACAACAACACCTCCCAGTCGCGAACCACTTCAACTCCCCCTCCCACTCCCTGGACAACATGTCCATCCTGAACCTCCTCCAGTGTCACAATGATGCCACCAGGAAACTGGAGGAACAGCATCTTATATTCCGCCTTGGAAGCCTACAACCCAATGGTCTCAATGTAGACTTTACTAGCTTCAAAATCTCCCCACCCCCGACCTCATCCCAAGACCAGTCCCCTCTCACCCCCGCCTCCTTGACCTGTCCATCTTCTCTCCCACCTATCTGCTCCTCCCACTTCACTAACTAACCCCCATCCCCACTTCCTACCTACACTCACCTTTACTAGCTTCATCCCCACCTCCTTGACCTGTCCATCTTCTCTCCCACCTATCCGCTCCACTATCCACCTTGTATCACCCCGCTATTTATTTCAGAGCCCCCTTCCCCTCCCCCATTTCTAAAGAAGGGTCCCAACCCGAAACGTCAGCTTTCCTGCTCCTCTGACGCTGCCTGGCCTGCTGTGTACCTCCAACTCCACACCTGATTATCACATCAATGTTGTGGGAGGTTGATGTTGCAAATTGGCTGCTATGTTTCATTTAACACAATACCTACATTTCAAAACTGATTTGTTGACTGTAAAACACTTTGGCACACTGTGAGTTAAAGAAGGGCTGTATATAAATGTATTTTTTTCAAATCTATGAACAAATTATCAGTGTGTATTTTACTGCAAATTAAAATGTAAACACAAAACCTGATTCATAAGCCAGTCAGAATGTTTTCACAAGGTAACATTTGAATTAAAATGAAGTAACCTTATTTATTTTTCAGATAATAAAACATGAAATACCATTACACAGGAAAATAAATTACTTCTAATAGAAATGCATGCGCATTATTGATGGCAATATGCCGATTGTACTATTAGCTGGTGAAAAACACAAATTTAAAATCTAACATTGATAATTAGATTTTAGGTGATCACAATCAAATTAATTCACTAATTAGAAGTAAAATACTGTGGATACTGAAGATCCAAAATATAAGCATGAAGTGCTAGAGAAGCTCAGCAGACATGAAGCCTCTGTGGAGAGAGAAACAGATTAACATTTTGAGTCCAATAACTGTGCTGAAAAAAAGACATATTGTACTTAAATCATTGGTCCAGATTTTCTGATCAGGTTTGGGAGCAAGCGGGGTGGAGGCGCATGTGCCCTAGCCCCTAATTTTTGATCTTTTGAAAAGATTGCCTGGAAGTCAAGAATGCATGGTATGATTGTGAAATACTGATATAAGCATGCAGGATTGTTGCATCTGAGTAACTGACACGAGGGGCTGCGTGGCAAAAATGGACCAAAGAACAAGACTCAGGCATGTTACACCTATTTGACAATTTAGTTATTGTGGTCTGGAGGAGCGCAAAAACATGGTTTAAATGATAAGGCACTGACACATAATTCATAGAGAAACTGACTTTAAAACAATCAAAGAGCTATTGGTTTTAGAGGCTAAGAATTAAACTTAAATGAATCTTGGATTGGGACAATAGGAAACGAGGAGGGAAAATATTAAATAAGAAAAAAATCACAGAACGGGTATAAGTGAGGGGAGAGCTAGAGAATGTTTTAGGCCCATGCATAATCTTTTGCTGTAGTTTAATTTACTGTAACCAGCTAAAGATGAGCCCAAGTCCTCAAAGGATTATAGCATAGTTACAATGCAGAGTAGGAGAAAAGATTAGAAAGCAGAAAACAGAAAGATCTAAAAGGGTGATATTTGCCCAATTTTAGAATTAGAATTAGGTTTTATTGTCACATGTACTCAAGTACAGGGATATAGGAGTACAGTGAAAAGTGTACAAAGTTGCCATTTCCAGTGCTTTCTTAGGTTCAAAGTTGCCTAGGTACAAAATTATAAAAATAAAGAGATAAAAAAAAGGTTCAGCATTGCAGTCCTTCTAAAGCAGAGAAATAGGGAGAAAAAGGATAAAATCAGACAGAGCAGATGAGTCCATGATAACAAAGTGTGGAGCTGGAGGAACTCAGCAGGCCAGGCAGCATCAGGGGAACAGGAAAGCTGACGGTTCGGGTCGGGACCCCAGTCCGAAACATCAGCTTTCCTGTTCCTCTGATGCTGCCTGGCCTGCTTTGTTCTTCCAGCTCCACACCTTGTTATCTCTGACCCCAGCATCGGCAGTTCTTGCTATCTCACAGATGAGTCCATGCTGGGTTTCAACTTGGGTACATGCTCAGCTTCAACACATTTGGAAGCCTAACTTCTGCTTCCAAACCACTGAGATAATAAAGATATGACATTCTATGCATTACATCACAGTGCTGAGAGTATATATCTCCATGAAGAAATGAGGCACTCAAGACCATCTCTCAATTTGGCCAACCAATCCCTGCTTTGTTTCTTAACCTCAGAACAATCATTGATAAGACCAAGTCCTCAGAAAAACATCTAGTAGAACAAAGAAGAAGAAAGTCAAAAGTTAGGATTGCATGCCTGGCATGACCTGATATATAATTTCAGTCAGACCCCATGGTTGAGGTTGTTGGCTTTATGTTTAGTAGCCACTCATAGCTTGCTATTTACAGTTAAGGCTAGCTTTATGATGTTATCTGCAATATCAAATCAAGAAATTTAGGAACCAAAATTATACCTTAGAAATAAATAGATTAGTTAAAACTTAGTTGTGGTATGTCCATATGATTACTTCCTTAACAAAGGGGGTACTGTTGAACTGCTAGATTCCCTTAAAAACTGAATATTCTTGTTAGTTTCTGTGTAGCCTGAGATTTCATCAAGCAGCTATTACATAGTAATTAGCTTTCCAAAATTCTAGCATGGGAAACAAAGAGGGAAGAATTATGGGAAATACAGATGTCATGATGCTCACTGAACTAGCGTCAACAGTTTATCTAGTGCCATGTGTACCCTATAAGGAAATGTACTGTTTTCAAAAATAAAAATGGTTTTGTCCTTAGAAGGATTGAAAACTAAGCTTCAGATAGAGGTGGGCAAGGGACGATAGTCATTCAACATTATAAGTGGCTGTCTCATGGCCATTGGTCATTGGCCAAAAGGGTTCAGGCAATTAAATGGCAGTATAAGTTATCTATGCCTAGAAATATGATATAACGATAAGTCTTCGGCAGACAGCAGTTGTCATCATGCAGACCTTGCAGGCAGCAGTTCTCATCGGATAGTCTGAGAAGACATCTTCCTTGAGCAGTCTTCATCAGGCAGATGGAAGATGGACCAGAAGAAGAGGAGGAAGACTCAGGGAAGAGATCCCTAACATCTTGGCTCGAGAGCAGGATGCTGCACCCACAACTTTAACTAGACCAAACCTGTCTTCTGGTATCAAAGAACCAATTCCAAATTGTCACAGTTGTCAACTTTCTTTGTCTAAATAACCAGTATATCGTGTCCAAACTGCTGTTTCTTAACAAACTCAATAAACGATCAGAAAATCACTTACAAATCACCAACTGCCTACATTAGGCAACTGCAATCATAAACTCTCTATAATCAACAATTGGAAAATAGTTTGCAAAGTTCTACCATGGGCTACACTTTGCTTTATATGTCCACAATCCATCAAGATCATTTGCTGTTGGATCTCATCCTGTATTACATGTATTAACTGCATTAAATCCTGAAAAATTGAGACTACGTTAGTGTTATTTCATCAATGCATTGGTTCACAGTCTTGACAAAAAAAGATTAAAAAAAGGAAATCTAATGTTCCTACCTACTTGAAGTCTAATAATTGCACTCATTTGAAATAGCTCAGAAGAATATGCATTTTGATACAAACAATAAAGAGTGTTCTCATTACATGGTTCATTTCCAGAAGAATTTAGTCCAGGCTTCGTGAATGAGCAAGAACATGTCAGATGAAATATAATGTGAAAAAATGTGAGGTTATCCACTTTTTGTTGGAAGAAAGGATTTTTGAGTGTTTCTTAAATGCTGAAAGACTGGTAAGAGTGTACATGAAAAGAAAATTGGATGTCTGTCAATAAGTGACTGAAGCTAACACACAGGAGCGGCAAGCTATTAGGAAGGCTAATGAACTGTTAGTATTTATCAAAAAAGGATTTAAGATAAAGAGTAATGATGTATTACTTCAACTGTATGGGAGCTTAGTTAGACCACACCTGGAGTATCCAATTTCCTAAATTTAGGCAAGATATTGTCACCAGACTTGTTCCCGAGATGGTGGGACTGTCCTTCAAGGAGAGATTGGGCAAACTTGGCCTATATTCTCTGAGTTTTTGAAGAATGAAATATGATATCATTGATACTTACAAAATACTTAAAGAGCTGGGCAAGGTACATGCAGGTAAGATGTTTCCTCTGGTTTGGGCGTTTCAAACCAGGGTTTACCATTTAAAAGTAAGGGGATGACATTGAGGACAAATTCTTTTACACGGAGTGTTAATCTTTAGAATTCTATACTCTAGAGGGTTGTGGGAGTTCAGTCTTTAGGTATATTTAAAGTAGTCTTTGATAAACTTTTGACTATCAATAGTGTAATGGGTTATGGGGTTGGAGTGGTAAAATGCATTGATCAGCTATGATCATATTAAATGGAGCAGTAGGCTTGGTGGGCTGAATGGCCTACTCCTATTCCTCTGATTATTCTTACAAAATCATTCAGATATTTTTGACTTTGGCCACTCTCACCAAAGAGTTTATAAAAATTGAAACTAAGACATTGATGTCCAATTTTTCATTATTAAAATGAGAGACAATGAGAAATTCCTGAAAGTAGCTTAAAACCAGAAGATGTCTGTTCAAAGATATGTGTCAGCAGAGCTGTTTCACACCTGGTACACATAAGATATTAATTTCTTATGTTCTCTTTATTGCAAGTGTTACTGGAGAAGTAGCTGCTGTGTGAATAGGCAGGAAGGATTCATTCAATGTAATTCCTGCAGTAGACCTTATTAAAGCATTATAAAGATAAATTTCACAAAGATCGTTGTACTTACTGCAAACATCCTGTTTGTGCAGTTGCAGATACCACATACTGCCTCAAAGCTAGACGGAATTCCTCTAGTTCCTCTTCTAGTATAGACATTTGTCGCTGAACAATTAGAATATGCTGGAGGAAAAATGCACATTAAGAATATCACTGATAGTAAAAATCTTAAGCATTTTAAAAAGTGCAAATCTAGTCAGTATTTGGCTATTGAAACTGGCATTATTCAACAATGTTTCAGCATTACTACCTATGTTTTTTTCAAAAGCACATTGTTATAATTTTTTTTCTATAACATAAAAGAAAATTCTTAATTCAAAATTATTGGTAATGTTTGATTTTAACTAGCTGTGAATATCTAGTTCTAGGTAGAAAATTATTTGGAGATGAAATATTTTATCTCAGCTTGGGCTGACAAGTGGCAAGTGACATTCGTGCCACACAAATGCCAGGCTATGACCATCACCAATAAGAGATAATCTAACCACTGCCCCTTGACATTCAATAGTGTTACCATCACTGAATCTCCCACTATCCACATCTTGGGGGTTACCATTGACCAGAAAATCAACTGAACTCACTACATTAACAGAGTGGCTACAAGAACAGGCCAGAAGCTAGGAATACTGCGGCAAGTAACTCACCTCCTGATTCCTCAAAGCCTGTCCAACATCTACAAGGCACAAGTCAGGAGTGTGATGGAATACTCCCCACTTGCCTGGATGAGTGCAGCCCCAACAACACTCAAGATGCTTGACCCCATCCAGGACAAAGGAGCCCACTTGATTGGCACTACATCCACAAGCATCCACTCCCTCCACCACCAATGCTCAGTAGCAGCAATGTGTACTATCTACAAGATGTACTACAGAAATTCACCAAAGATCCTCAGACAGCATCTTCCAAACTCACGACCACTTCCATCGAGAAGGACAAGGGCAGCAGATATATGGGAACACGACCATCTCCAAGTTCCCCTCCAAGCCACTCACCATCCTGGCATGGAAATGTATCACTGTTCCTTCACTGTCGCAGGGTCAAAATCCTGGAATTCCCTCCCTAATGGCATTGTGGGTCAACCCACAGCAGGAGGACTGCAGCTGTTCAAGAAGGCAGCTCACCACCACCTTCTCAAGGACAACTAGGGATGGGCAAGAAATGCTGGCCAGCCAGCGATGCCCACATCCCACAAATGAATAGAATAAAAAAGAAATAATCTGATCTAGACTCTTTCCTTGAATTCACTTCCTGCTGTGGCTTATGTGAGATAATTAATAACTGTCATTGGCAAGGAGTAAAAATCTAGCCATCCCTGGTGGAAAAGATATTACACATTCCTGCTAGTTGAAGCAGATCTTTTTGGAGGAGAATTTCCTAGTGGCATGAAAACTGGGAGAGTATATACGTCATCTCATTTATAAAAAGCCCATCTGATATGATTTTCAGGTCGACCTCAAAATGAATGAGCAGCTTATTACTTGAAACTGGCATAAGGCTGTGAAAATATGCAAATTCTGGACCTAGGTTGCAAAATTCAGGTAGGAATGGACAGGCGATATACTGCATACTTTAGAGGAATATGCTACAGAAAGTAAGCTTTCACGATTGGTTCCCCTACTTGGAGGCAGCAAGAATGTTGCTAAATTGAATTGAAGGCTCATGTCAGTATGAATAGGTGGGTGGAACAATCACATCACTTGATTTCATTCCTATTTTGGGTGGAAGATGATTTTGTTTCCCGTTTGCATTTTAATAGCATCACCCTGCCTTTTTAACAATTATAATGTTTACACAAATATTAACTAAACAAAAACATTCACTGCTAGCAATGCATGTTCCTTAAATATTCATTTGCACTCATCCTTTAATTTTCTTTCTAAATTTAGCACAGTTCACGGTTGTGACATATTTGGTAAATGTTTTATAGCGTTACAGGGTCTCCTGGGGCTGTGGGTGACAGGGAGAGGCAAACAGGAGCTTGAAAGTGAGGAAAGGGTTTTTTAGGGGAATGGGTCATCTCCTGCCATTGGTTCTATCATGCACGGATTAATGCAGGTTGAGAACACCCATCTCTTCCACCAATGGACAGCCTGCCTGCGCTGGTTACTCAGTTGGGTAGGCCAACATTTATCATCCTGTCTGCAGCTGGAATAATGATGAAATATATATAATTATTTCCCAGACAATTAAATGGTCATTTACTAAAAGAATTAGGCAATTCCTTGAGGACAAAACAAAGGGTGAGTCACAATAAATGTGACGAGTTGAAAACACTATGAAAATATGAGATCTGAATTTTTGTTACTAAGTCGGGAGAGCAAAGCTGGAATATTTCGTGGCTATACAAATCTGACCCAGGGAGAATCACACAGTCACAGAAGTTCTAGGGCTATTCAGCCCATCGTGCTTGTACGGGCGCTTCAAACGAGCGTCATTACCTAGTGCTAATCTCCTGCTTTGTCGCCATATCCTTGCACATTATTGTTATCTAAATAATTGCCCAACATCGTCTTGCATGCCTCAACTGAACTGACTCCATAACATTTCCAGGCAGTGCATTCCATTACCTCACCATTCACTGAATGAATAAGATTTTTTCTCATATCACCTTCACTTCTTTTATAAATCACTTTAAATCTATACCCTCTTGTTCTTGTGCCTTTGACATGGATGAACAGCTTCTCTCTATCTACTCAATGCAGCCCACTCATGATTTTGAAAACCCTTATCAGACCTATGCCTCCTTCTTTATGAGGAGATCAATACCAACTTCTACAATCTATTCTTCTAAATTCAAATTTCACATTTCTGGAACCATTCTTGCAAATCTTTTCTGCACTTTCTCCAATGCATTCACAGGCTTCATATAATGTGGCACCCGGAATTGTAAACGATGAGGCCAAACAAGTGTCAAATAGGCCTCTTGTAATATATAGCCCTATTAATAAAGTTAAAGTTAACGTACTGCAAGCTTTACTTCTGCTTTCTTCACCTGGCCTGCCACCTTCAATGATCTGTATACATATATACCCAGGTCCCTTTGCTACTGAATCCCCTTTAGAATTGTATCCTCCATTTATGTTGTCATTCAATGTTCTTCCCATCAAAATGCACACCTGACAATTCTGCATTGAATTTCAGCTGCCACCCATCTGCCCACTTCACTAACTTGTCAATATGCTTTTGGAGTTCTACAATGTCTCCTCACAGTTTACAACTGTTCCAACTTTTGTGTTATCTGTGAACTTTGAAACTTGCCCCTGCACACTCAGATCTGGATCATTAATATATATCAGGACAAAGCAAAGGTCCTAATACTGACCACTGCATACTTTCCTTCAGCCCGAAAAATATTGACCATTGACCATTACTCTCTTTTTCATATCACTCAACTAATTTTATGTCCATGTTGTCATTGACTTTTTTGTTTCCGTGACCTATAATTCTGGCATTGTATCAAATGCCTTCTGAAAGTTCACCAACAGAGTTATGCTCATCAAGCCTTCCTGATACCTTCTCAAAAAAGTGCCTTGGAAATTCAGATTTTCATTGTTGAAGTGGAGGGGAGGGGTTTAGTTTTATGAGAGTCATGACAGGTAATGCCAGAAACAGGATAGAGGCTAATGGAGGGAGAGGCCATTATACCAATAGGTAAAATCAACTCTGATTCCTGAAGGGTCATCCTCAGCCCAAAATCTTAACTCTGCTTCTCTTCACAGATGCTGTTTTACCAGCTGAGTATTTCCAGCATATTCTATTTTTATTTCAATTTCCATAATCTGCAGAAATTTGCTGTTGTAAGAAAAGAGGGACTATGGAGTATATATCCATAGATCTCAAAAGGTAGTGGGGCTTATAGAAAAGGTAGTTAAAAAGGCATGCAGGATTAATTTTTTCATTAACTCGGGCATAAAATCATAAAAGAAGGAGGTTATGCTAGAACTTTATAGAACACCTGTTAAACTGCATTTGGAGTAAAGCATACTGTCCTGGTCATGCCTCATGAAAATGATATGATCACACTCGAGTCTGCAGAGAGGATTCATGGGTACAATGAATGGAGAATATTTACTATGAGGAAAGGTTAGAGTTCTTTACTTTGGAACAATGATGCTGAGGAATCCTGCAGCAAAAAACTCACCTCTTGATTCCCAAAAATCTGTCTATCGTCTACAAAGCATAAGTCAGGAGTGTGATGGAATCTTCTCCACTTACCGGGATGAATGCACTCCAACCACACTCAAGAAGCTTGATGCCTCTTGGACAAAGCAAAGTGATTATTTGGCACTATATCCACAAATGTTCACTCCCTCCACCATTCAGGTTCAGTAGCAGCAATATGTACCATTTACAAGATGCACTGCAGAAATTCATCAAGGTTCCTTAGACAGCACATTCCAAACCCATACTATCTAGAAGGACAAGGACAGTGAAGTAGTCTGGGAAGAATGACTGACCCATTCATTATCCTGCCTTCGAAATACATCACCATTCCTTCAGTAACAAGAATGCTGGAAAAACATATCCCTTGGGTCACTGGACTCAAAATGTAAAGTTTGATTTCTCTCTACAGATCCTGCCAGACCTGCTGTGCTTCTTAGACCTGCTGTGCTCCGTAGACAGCACCTGCCAAACCCATACTATCTGGAAGGAGAAAGACAGTGAAGTAGTCTGGGAAGAGTGACTGAGCCATGCATTATCCTGCCTTAGAAATACATCACCATTCCTTCGGTAACAAGTGTGCCGGAGAAACATACCCTTTGGGTCACTGGACTCAAAATGTTAAGTTTGCTTTCTCTCTACAGATCCTGCCAGACCTGCTGTGTGCTTCTCCAGCACTATCTGTTTTTGCTTCAGAATTTCATCAGCTGCATTTCCTTGTGTTTATATTATCATTCATCACTCATCACTAAAATGATTGAATGTGTCATTGACAGTGCTATCAAGCAGCACCAGCTTTGCAACAACCTGCTCAGTGATGCCTGTATGTGTTCTGAGTTGTGATGAAAGCTCAGTGAGCTGATGGTACATGACCTGCTGAGTGTTGTAACTCCTTTATACTTTA
>NC_063335.1:82522133-82614855 GCF_021869965.1 Rhincodon typus | reverse complement strand
CTGAAGAAGGGTCTAGGCCCGAAACGTCAGCTTTCCTGCTCCTCTGATGCTGCTTGGCCTGCTGTGTTCATCCAGCTCTACACCTTGTTATCTGCATGTTTTATTCACAGTCTTTCCTGGAAGATGATATTTGATATCGAAATGCTAAATGTCTCATTTATTCCTGGAGTGAAACACTGTTTGCATTGATCTGTTGTGTGTGTAACACATGATCTGATGTTTTTTTCCCATTTAACACAGAAATGCGCTAATGCGTTTGGCATTTGTAAAAGATTTGTAAATGGTTTATGGGTAGAATTTTTTTTTCAAAATGAATTCACTCAATGACACTATTTGACTCTATCAAAGATGGCTGCTGCGACATTGTTTACACTGATATTTTCTATGTCTGAGGCATTTTTACACCATAATCAAATGCATGCTCCCTTTCTTTGTACAATTTTTAATATTTTAATGAATAAAATTGGTTAAACTGCTTAGTTTTCAAATAAACCTGACTTTGTCATTCAAACCATTGAAATAATAATAATAAACTCACTAATTTCACTCCTCCAACTTTGATACTTTAAGCTGCAATAACAATTTATATTCCCGATTTCATCTTTTCCTTTTTCAATTGATTTTCCTTAAGCTTGCACCTGAAGAATCATCTTTACTGACTGTTTTTACTTTGTCATTGAGTACGTAGATCAGAAATTTCTTTACTCCCTGTTAGAAGTCTTATCTGTCCTCCTCTGCATAGTTTCTTCAGGTGGAACTAAAACTTATTTATCCTTTTCCTTTCTAAGGATCGAAATTGTTTTGGGTGCTTGGTAATCAGCCTCTTTTCATGTGTACTCAATTTATATTTCTCCCCTTAACTGCTGGTGGGCTTCAATGGTCTGTCACTGCTTGTGTAAAGCTTTGTTTCCCCTATTATAGACTGGAAAAGGCTTTTTGAGACTCAGTGCTCACATGCTTTCTCTGGAGGAGTTCTCTGTTCAGAAATGTTTTCTTCACAGCAGCTCTTCTGCTCTGTGGCTTTTCTGCACGCTAGCTTGTCTTAAAGTTGCACCAAACTTTTTTTTAGAAAATTTCAGGTCTATTCCTTGATTTTCATTGCTGCCGTAATTTTCTTGAATTCCATAGCTGCCACCATCTTTCATTGTGTAGCTTGACGCCAAACTATGGGTTTGGATTCATGACAAACTTGTTGAAGAGAAGGTAACATTAAGAACTGTATTCAGGCTTAGACTTCAAAGTACAACTATTTATTTTCCATAACATATTTGTTTATTTATTTGGTTTATCGTAGTCACATGTACCTAAGTACAGTGAAAAACTTTGTTTTGCGAGTAGTACAGGCACATCGTAGTAAACAAGGACATACAGGTCATATGGTGCTCAGACAGAGCGAGGCATGCAAGGTTAAAACTGCACAGCTGGGGTGGCGTGATGGCTCAGTGATTACATTGATGTCTTAGCCCCAGGGACCTGGGTTTGATTCCACCCTCAGGTGACTGTCTGTGTAGAATTTGCACATTCTCCCCGTGTCTGCGTGGGTTTCCTCCGGGTGCTCCGGATTCTTCCCGCAGTCTAAAGATGGGCAGGCTAGTGGATTGGCCATGCTAAATTGCCCACAGTGTCCAGGGAAGTGTAGATGAGGTGTGTTAGCCATGGGAAATGCAGGGTTACAGGGAAAGGGTCTGGTTGGGATGTGCTTTGGAGGGTTGGCATGGACTTGTTGGGCCAAAAGGCCTGTTTCCACACTGTAAGGGTTGTATGATACGATATGCACAGGAGGTGTGCAAAGCAAGATCAACATTATTTGAAGTTAGAGAGTTTGAGGGTGACCTGTACTTGCTTACACCAAAGCAGCCAATGTTTGAAAGACACAAAATGGCTGACAAGGATGAAAGCAAAATGGGACAGCCTGCTCTAACATTTAAGTGAAACATAATTGTACTTTTGAACAAGACGACTCCAAGTCAGCAAAACAGCCTTACCTTCAACCATCCGAGACAGTTTTGATAAGAGAATGCCTAAGAACTGGCAAGTGATTAATTACAGCCTCATTAATGAAAAATGATTGTCCCAGTAAATGAATAACACCAGGTGTGAGTATCAGCACATGAACCAGCTGGATTAACTCCCTAAGCAGCTGCAAAGACAACAGCTAAAGCTATTTCATAGTAAATAGAGATAGTAAGAACTGCCGGCCAAGCAGCATCAGAGGAGCAAGAAAGCTGACGTTTCGGGTCTGAACCCTTCTTCAGAAAAAAAATAAATTTCAGAAAAAATTTCAGCTCTCTTGGTCCTCTGATGCTGCTTGGCCTGCTGAGTTCATCCAGTTCTACACCTCGGTATCTCAGATTCTCCAGCATCGGCAGTACCTACTATCTCTACTAAGAGCTGCCAATGCTGGAATCAGAGATAACACAGTGTGGAGCTGGAGGAACACAGCAGGCAGGAAAGCTGACATTTCAGGTCGGGACCCTTCTTCAGAAATGGGGTCCCGAGCCGAAATGTCAGCTTTCCAGCTCCTCTGATACTGCCTGACCTGCTGTGTTCCTCCAGCTCCACACTTATTCACAGTAAATAGTTGTTTCTTTGAAGTTACTCACAATATTAAGTTTCTTCAGATAATCATACAAGCAGTTTCCAACATGAAGGATACACGTATAACTAAAGTATAATACAAGCATTGGGCAAAAGCATTTAAACCTAAATGTGAAAGTCAATTAGCCTTAGGAAACACCTTCTTTTACGCCCTGAATAGAATAGATTGTTCACAGCCCATTAATTACAAAGAGCTAACAGTAGAAGTAGCTGTATAACGTTACACCTATAACTAACTTTTATTACAAATCTTACAGCAAGTAGTTAAAACTAACTCTCTTTTGTATTTTTACATATAGTACATAATTAGGACAGTGAGAAATACCAGAGGAGTAACTGAATTTGATAAAGGCAGCACATGGAATACAATGAATAAGAGAATTCTTAAAGACAAGCAAGCCTGAGATAGATCCAAAAGAGTATAGCCAGTAACTTTGGAATGTGAATGAATAGGATGCATAGAAAGATCTCAAGACCTAGAGATTACAATGTCTGGTAAATACCATAAGATCATGGGAACCTGGGGCAGTCCATAGGAATGCCCATCATTGATTAGGTGTCCCTCAGGATTGGGTGCATGGATTAAAGGGGAAGGACAGGGAGTACATTGTATTTGATTATTGTAACACACAATGTATAAAAATGCTGTATTTCACTGTAAAAATCAGAATGTATCATTGATCTCTCTTCTGATCTGAGCAAAATATTAAGGGAAAAATTGCTTTGTCACTTCGAGGCCAGATTCAGGGAAAATCCTTTGGATCTCTCTGCATCAACTGATTTTTGTTTGAATAAAAGTCTTCCACTTGATTGAATCCTGCCTGCCTCCTGAGTCTTTGTTCCCTGTCGGGGTTTACGCTCCTGTAGGGAGGCCAAATTTAGCAGTCTAGTAACTGCAGGGAAGAAGCTGTTTTTGAACCTTTTGGTGTGTGTGTTCAACCTTCTGTACCTTCTGCCTGAGGGAAGAGGTTGTAAGAGGGCATTACCTGGGTGAGTGTGGTCTTTGACAATGTTGGCAGCCTTTCTGCAGCAGCGAGAAGTTTAAATGGATTCCATGGATGGGAGGTTGGCTTCCATGATAGTCTGGGTTGTGCACACTTTCAGAAGTTTCTTATGGTCCTGAGCAGAATAGTTACAGTACCAGGCCATTATGCTTTCAATGGTGCATCTATAAAAGTTGGTGAGGGTCCTTATGGATATGCCAAATTTCCTATGCTGCCTGAGGAAGAAGAGGCGTTGTTGTGTCTTCTTGACTGTTACACCTACTTGGGAGGTCCAGAGCAGATTGTCGGCTATCGTCACTACTAGGAACTTGACACTCTTTACCCTCTCCAACTCTGCTCCATTGCTGTAGATAAGGGCATGTCCTCCTCCTTTCTATTCTTTTGTTTTGCCAACATTGAGAGAGAGGTTGTTATCATTGCACCCCGACGCCAAGCACACTATCTCCTTCCTACATTCTCACTCATTGCTGTTTGATATCCATCCTACCACGGTGATGTCTTCAGCAAACGTGCAGGTGGCGTTCATTTGGAATTTGGCTACACAGTCGTGGGTGTACAAGGAATACAGTAGGGGACTGAGAACGTATCCTTGCGGGGTACCAGCGTTGGGCATTGTCGTGGAGAAGTGGCTGGGGTCTATCGTTACTGATTGCGGTCTGTGGGTCAGGAAGCTGATGATCCAGTTACAGAGGGCGGAGCCAACACCTAGGTCTTGGAGTTTTGAGTTCAGTCTGTTGAAGGCGGAGCTGTAGTCAATGAGTAGGAGCTTGGTGTAGGTGTCCTTGTTATCCAGCTGTTCCAGGAATGAGTGTACAGCTAGGGAAATTGCGTCCGCTGCGGATCTGTTTCATCGTTAGGCAAATTGTAGGGGATCGAGGCGGGCTGGGAGGCTAGAGTTATTAATCTGACATCTACAGCAGTGACAGAGAGAACAGATGCATCTGGGGTTGTTAGGACAGGTGATACCGCGCCGCTGGTATTCTGCTCGATCTGAGCATAGAAATCATTGAGCGCATCAGGGAGGGATGTGTTTTGTCCTCTATCTTGCTGCGCTTCGTTTTGTATCCCATCATGTGTGTAGGCCTTGCCACAGATGGTGGGAGTCTGTATGGTTGATTTGGACCGCTGGGCATCCTTGATAGCTTTGTGGGGGTCATATCTGGATTTTCTGCATAGGTCTGGGTCATCCAACTTGAACGCTGCACAACTGATCTTCAGTTGGGAATGGATTTGCTGCTTCATCCAAGGTTTCCAGTTGGGAAACACCCAGGTTGACATCTTTGACATGCAGTCTTCCATGCATTGTTAATGAAGTCCATGATGGTGGTGGTGTACTTGTTTAGGTTGTCCACTGAGTTTTTGAATATGGTCCAGTCCACTGATTCCAAGCAGTCCCGGAGAAGCTCTTCCGCTGCGTCAGACCAGCATTGTACTACTTTCTGTGAAGGATCCTCCCGTTTCAGCTTCTGCTTGTAAGCTGGGAGGAGGGACACAGCGTTATGATCTGATTTTTCGAAGTGTGGACAGGGTATGGAGCGGTAGGCATCTTTGATGGTTGTGTAGCAGTGGTCCAGGATGTTCGGTCCTTTAGTGGGGCAGGAGATGTGTTGATGGTGTTTTGCCAGCACCCTCTTGAGGTTGGCCTGGTTGAAGTTGCCAGCCACGATGAATAAGGCCTCAGGGAATTTCATCTCCAGAGCGTTTGTAGCAGTGTATATTTCATCCAGATATGATAATATACATAATATATACCTGACTGTGGCTTACAGGTACATTAGGTAAGGTCTGCTCTATCTTCTTTATGCATTCATGCCCATGTACTCTGAAGACTGTCTCTCATTCAGGATATAGACTTTTCCAGTCTGGTGATCTTCTCCCTGAGTGTTCTGATTCTGCACACTCAGTGGCATTTATATTCTGTGAACTGCTGCTCTGTGATACCACAGTAAATTTGATCTGGGTCCTCAAGCCTTTACCATAAGACCATAAGATACAGGAGCAGAATTAGGCCATTCATCCCATCAAGTCTGCTCCACCATTCAATCATGGCTAATATGTTTCTCAACCCCATTCTCCTGCCTTCTCCCTGTAATCTTTCACCCCCTTACTAATCAAGAATCTAGCTACCCCTGTCTTAAATTCAATCAATAGCTTGGCCTCCACAGCCTTCTTCGGCAATGAGTTCCACAGATTGACTACCCTCTGGCTGTAGAAATTCCTCCTCATCTTAGTTCTAAAGGATCGTCCCTTCACTGTGCCCTTAGGTCTTAGTGTCTCCTACTAGTGGAAATATCTTCTCCATTTTCACCTTCTCCAGGTTTCTCAGTGCTCTGTAAATTTTAATCAGATGCCCTCTTGTCCTTCCAAACTTGATTGGGTACAGAGCCAGAGTCCTCAATTGCTACTCATATGACAAGCTCTTCACTCCTGGGTCATTCTTGTAAAACTCCTCTGGACTCCCTCCACCACATCCTTCCTTAGATACAGGGCCTTAAACTGCTCAGAATATTTCTAATGCTGTCTGACCAGAACTTTATACAACCTCAACAGTACACTCGCTTGTATGTTAGCCGTCTCAAAATGAATGCTAACATTGCATTTGCCTCCCTAACTGCCAAATATTAATCTTAAGAGAAACCTGAACTAGGACTCCCAAGTTCCTTTGTGATTCAAATTTCTGAAGCCTTTCCCCATTTAGAAAATAGACAATGCCTCTAAACTTCCTTCCAAAGTGCATAAGCTCACACCTTCCCACACCTACTGCCATTTTGCCCACTCCCCCAACATGTCCAAATCCTTCTGCAGCCTCCCCACCTCCTCAACACTACCTGTTCCTTCACCTATCTATGTGACATCCACAAACAATGCACCAATGCTCTCAGTTCCTCTGTCCAGATCATTAATATATCATGTGAATAGCTGTGGTCCCAACACTGACCTCTGTGGAATTCCACTCGTCATTAGCTGCCATTCTGATAAAAGATCACTCAATCCCCACTCTCTGCCTTCTGCGAGTCAGCCACTCCTCTATCCATACCAGTACCTTGACCCTCAAACCATAGGCTCTTATCTTAATAAGCAGCCTCCTGTGAGGCACCTTGTCAAAGGCCTGCTGGAAATCCAAATAGATCACTGGCTCTTCTTTTTTCTAAACTTCTTGTTACCTTCTCAAAGAATTCTGACAGATTTGTCAGAAATGACTTCCCCATAATGAAGCCGTGCTGACTCAGCCCTATTTTACTATGCATTTCCAAGTATTCTGCAATCTCATCCTTTATAATGGACTCTAAAATATTACCAGCGACTGAAGTCAGGCTAACCGGCCTATAGTTTCCTGTCTTCTGCCTCTCTCCCTTATTAAACAGGGTGTTATATTAGCCCTCTGAGACCATCCCTGACTCCAGTGATTCCTGAGAGGTCATCATCAATGCCTTTACAATCTCCTCAGTTATCTCCTTCAAGACCATGGGGTTAGTCCATCCAGTCTGGGTGATTTATCTGCCTTTAGACCTGTAGTGATTGGAACGAGAGCCAGGTGGATCTCATTGGCTATGAGATCCTTGATTGAGGTTGTTAACCCGTGCCAATCAGGGAGCCCTGGCTGACAGATATAAACAGGAGTTTTAGAGAGTCTCCTCATTCTTGGGACTGGCTCTGAGCTGGTTGGTCAGAGACCTTCTGTCGTGCACATGTAAATAAAGAGTGATGAGTGACAGGATATTGGCCTCTGTGCAGTTATTTCAAGACCCTTCAGATTCCCCAGCATTATTTCCTTAATGATGGCCATTACACTCATTTCTGACCCCTGACTTTCTTGAAGTTTTTAGACAACAACAGCTAATGATAGTATATCATCTGCGCTTGTGGTACCTGAAAGTTACAGCTTATAGGAAAACCTGCCATCCAGTACTGCATTGTAAATAGCAAATAAAAATGAGACAAACAACTTTATTGGAATATTAACTTGAACAGGCTTCATTATTGAAATATTGGCCAAGTAGCCATTCCTGCAGTGCAGGTGGCAATTGCACATTGGGACCCTGTGGTATCCCCAACATTGCAGACTCTGAGAGGATTGCTTGGGAATTTGAAGATTCTGAGGGACATTTCTCCGCTGAAAGTATCCATTTAAATCAGAGAATTGGAAATGTTCTGCTGCAGTTAATAGTTACTCAAGAAAAGTTAGACAATTAAAAATCTTGACCAGCTCCTAAGTAACTACTAATCCATGCTGCTGCCCCACTGCCTAAATACACTTCCTTCAGACCCCGTCCTACTTTAAGTACTCCATCTCTTATGCAGAACCTTGCTTATGTGGAATCCTAATTTCACACTTGCTACATATCTGTCCTTTCTCATGAGCCATCGACGTGGCTGCCTATGCTTCTGGACATTTAAGTCATTGAATACAACAACTACTTCTGTGCAAAAGTGGGGTTACACCACTGCCTCCCAAATATCTTGCACTGAAGGACTTGTTTAATTTAAGGCACACTCCTTATGGCTGGAGGAGTCATTATTGGAATCTCCTGTCAGAAATATAGAGCTCTTTCTTAATGTGAGAAGGGTAGGAGCTAAGTGGCAACCTGATTATAATTATCATTCCTTGTAAGATGCAGCCCTTTATTTCTGACCTTTACAAGTTCTGATGAAAGGTCTTTGATCTGAAACATTAACTGCTGCTTCACAGATGCTGGCAGGCCTTCTGGAATTTGCATCACTTTCTGTTCTTGTTATCATGGAAATTCAATTTGGGTTATGTCAGACTCACTTGACTCTGGATCTTATTGCAGCTTTATTTAGGCGTATCTGAAGGTGAATTCCTGCTGCGAGTTAACAGATCCATTCCACTAGAGTCATACTTTGCACCAAAATGAGTATTTATGGTTGTTTCAGGCTAATCAGCTGAGACCCAAGCCTTGCTCCTCAGGAGTGCCAACCTTTGACTACTCCATTTGTAATTCCTCAGCTAGGAGGGCAATGCATGCCTGTATAAAGCCCCTCTGCCACCTATAGGGTATAAGCCAGGAGTGTGATGGAATAGTCTCCATAGGCTGGATAATCAACTGCAACAAAGCTCAAAGGAGTTTGATGAAATCCAGGTAAACAATTCACCTGATCAGCATTACATCTAAGGAGGAATCTAATACAGGAGGTTCTGCTACAACACGATAGTCGCCTTCCTGCGCAACATCGTGTTACGGAAATTTGCGCTATAGAAATAATGAGGCCTATGGGAAAAGTGGGGTTAGGGACACACCATCAAAAAATATCACTCAAAATCGCTCAAAAATCACCTAAAAGCCTAATACAAATGATAGCACAGGTTGAATAAATGTTTAATTCATATCTAATAATGAAATAAAAGTAAATCTAACACCCTACCTTGAAAAATATCAAGATGAGTTGATGGGGAAGGAGATTTTGAGGTTCCTCTGTTGTTAATGCAGGGACTGAAGGGCATCATCGTCATCACCTTCAGGTGCAGTTGTGTTTGCAGGGTCAGAGCAAAAAATAGTTAATCCAGACGTGGATGGCTGTGGTTCATTGTCTTCTGACTGTTTCTTGGGGGTTGGTTTAAAAAGGACATCCAGTTTTTGCTGCTTTGCCTTTTTTCTTCTTTTATGAAGAAGCTGTTTATAGGGTGCCAAATAAGATCTTATTCCACGAACTACTACCCTGCTGCATTCTGCATTGTAATTGTTGTCCTCTAAGAGCTGCAACTGCTTCTCAATTTCCCTCAGGATAGAAGACAAAACAGAAGTGGAAAGCTCTCGTGGTGCTGCATCCTGGACTTCACCTTCTTCATCTCCAGCTTCCACTTCCCCCTCAGGGACAAGTTGTTGTAGATCAGCTGTAGAGAGGTCTTCACAGTGGGACTCAAGCAGCTCTTCAACATCCTCACTCTCCACTCCTTCAAATCCAACTTGCTTTGCAAGATCAACACAATGTTCTTTGATTCTTGGAAGCTCCTCTGACGGATCAAAGGTTTGAAAATCTTGAAAAAGATCTGGGAGAAGCTTCTGCCACACTACATGCAAGCCATCCTTCCTGACATCACCCCAGGCCTCCACAACAATGTCAATTGCTATCTTGATGTTAAATTTCTTCCAAAATTGAACAACAAAGCCCGCAAAACGATCATGTGATGTTGACATATACTCCACCACGCATTGTTGGAATCGCATTATAGCCAACACAATTTCACTTTTTAGAAATAGCATTCCCCTATTCGTCAGTTGCGTTATAGCCAATTTGTGTTGTTGGAACACGTGTTATGGCAGAACCCCACAATACAAATTCATATTCTAGCTAATTGAAGTAATTTTAAAAATAAAATTACCTTTATTTTATGCCAACAATGTATGGACATGTTCTGCTAATTGCAATTTTTGTTTGAATTAAAAAGTAAAAAGATTTTGTCAGCTGAGGGATCTCTATGTATTCAATTTGAGGTTTAAAAATCTGATCCTGTTTGCTTTAAAGTACTTGAGAAAATAAACTAACTCCATTATATTCATGAGCTGAAGGAAAAATTAAACCTTTTCATTTCAAAGAAATCTACTGATACGCTCTGAAGAATTGAGACTGCACTCTCGAGGCTAATCTCCTTTAACTGTCCTAGGAAGAAATACCTAAAATGAGATTCTGAAGTTTAAATTTTAATGTGGTGCATAAACTCAAAGTAAATTTTATAACATGTAATATGTAATTTTGCCACAGGTTCACATTGCAACTGAAAATTTCAGGTACCAATAAAATAGCAAACAAAAAATATTTTTGGCATTAATTAGTCTACTTGGTTTGCTTTTGGGATTTTCTAAAATTAATATGAGTGAATTTGAATGAATAAATTTGCACGTTACATAATCAGCTAAGAAGAAATTTGACATAAAATTTGATATCACTCAACTCACTGGCAAGAAGCTCAACTAGTTATGAGCATCAGTTTGCAAACAATTTGAAATTTAAAAAATGTTGGGAAAGGTGAGGCAAACAATAATAAACAGAAGAAACAGGAAGCACAAAAATAATGTGACAGTATGACAAGAAGTAAATGTTGTATATACGCAGAATGCATTCTGTACACAGAACATAATTAATAAATTCTCTCTGCTTTCTCACAGAAGAGCGATGGTAAGTATAATTGACAAATGTGATCAGATTTGTGTTTTTTCTGGCTTTAAATAATGAGTTGCATATTTTCTGTTGTAAAGTTGCCCTATCACTGACTGCCAACAGTTTAAGTAAATGCATACCTTCTTCTCCAGGCGGTCAATTAGCTTCTGAAGCCTGTTTATCTGGGTCATCCACTGGAAGTCCTCATCTGCATGGATGGCTTCAGGAACCAAAATAAGAGAAAATAAATCTATATGCATTTAAAATGATAATGAGCGAATTCAGAAAAATGTAATAGCACAATTTTCCCTTCTGGAAATTATGAGACCATAAGACCACTTCCGCTTGCTGTCCCAATGGCCCAGCCATGCAGGGTCATGACCAACATATAATATCAAATGCCTACATTTACTCGGCCTTAATATCAATATAGATTCTGCCTTGAGCTCACAGTGCCACTTCCACTTCTGCAAACAGCCTGACTGGCAAGATAATAATTCCCTCTGTATCTCTGGGATCTACTTCAGCCTTGCTGACAAATATGTAATTTTATGCAAGTTCACATTGTTACTGAAAATTTCAGGCACCAATCAAATGGCAGACAAAAAGATTTTTTTTTCACATTTAATTAGTCTACCTGGCAAATTATCTATGCTGCTCTTATTTTAGCTTCTGTAACATCACAATTTTCATCACTCCATTATTAGTGATCATGCCTTCTTCTGCTAAGGCCCTTGTTTGGAAGTCCTTCCCAAGCATCTCTGCCTTTTTTTTAATTCAAGGAGCCTTGAATGTATCTAAGAACCAAGCCTCAACAGCTCTCTCTGGTAAGGAATTCCACAAATTTGTTCCTTCTGGGAAAAGGAACTCTTCCTCAATGGGTGGCCCCTTTCTCTTAGCTTTTGCCCTCTGGTCCTGGACTCTCCCACAATGGGAAAGAACTTCTCAGCATCTTACCTACCAAGTCCCCTAAGAATTTTATATGCTTCAAGAAGGTCACCTCTCATTATTGTAAACTCAAGGCATACTGGTCCAATCTACGCAACCTCTCCTCATTAGAAGACACCCTCTCCATACCCAGTGAACTTTCTCTGGACTGCCTCCAATGCCAGCAAATACTTCCTTAATGAAGGGGACCAAAACTTTTTACAATATTCTAGGTGTGGTCTAACAAAAGCTCTGTATAATTTTAGCAAGATCTCTCTATTTTTATACACCATTCCCTTTGAAATAAAGACCAACATTCTATTTGCCTTCCCTATTACCTGTGTAACTTGTGTGCTAGCTGTCTGTGTTTCATGCATGTGGTCCCCTAATCCCTCTGTGCTGCAGTCTTTCTCTATTTAAACAACATTCAGCTCCTCTATTCTTCCTGTCAAAGTGTATAACTTCACATTTTCCCACATTATATTCCACCTGTTAATTTTTTGTCCACTCAATCAGCCTGTCTATATCCCACTTGGACTCATTTTGTCATGCCTTCCCATCTATTTTTGTGTCATTCCCACACTTGGCAATAGCACATTCACTTCTCTCTACCTAGTTATTATTAAATATAGTATAATTAATTGTGGTCCCAGTCCCATCCTGAAACTTCACAACTTATTCCAGCTCTCTATCTCCTATTAGTTAGCCAATCCTCTATCCATGCTAATATACTACCCCTAACACCATGGCCCCTTGTTTTATTAAGTACTCTAGTATCTGGTACCATTGCAAACACTTTATTGGCATCCAATAGCATCCAGTCATCTATATTTAACAACTAATGCTTCTCCTTTATCTAACTGCTTATTACCTTCTAAAAGAATTCAAATAAATTTGTGAGGGATGATTTCCCCTTCTGAAGCACACAGGCTCTGCTTGATTTTATTATGTATTTCTAAATGCTCTGCTATTACATCCTTCATAATAGACTCTAACATTTCCCCAGTAACAGATTTTAAGCCATTGGTCTATAGTTACCTTTTTTTGCCTCCCTGCCTTTTTGAATAAGGGTGTCTCACGGGCAGTTGTCCAATGCTCTGGGGCTTTCCCACAAGCTAAGGTAAAGTCACCGTAGTTGCATTGGACCATAGGACTGCTCTCTCGTTAGAGAGAGACAACTAGTGATAGTTTATTCTGAGGGACACCATGCTTCAGGCATGGAGAGAGGTTGAGAAGGAGAGTCTTTCATGGTAACTTCAGCCATTGTGGGAATTGAACTTGCACTTTTGGTGTCTTTCAACATTGCAAATCTGCTTTTCAGCCAACTGAGCTAAGTGACCCTGAGTTCACTTTGACTGCTCTCTTCCTTTTTGGTTTATGTAAGAAGCCCGACTGTCTATGTTATGTTCCTTGTTAATTTACCTTCAAAGTTTATTCTCTCCCTCTATATTTTTTTTGCTCATCTGCTGTTGCTTATTAACATGCTGTAAATTCTTTGGCTGACTACTAATGTTTGCCACATCATATGTAATCTTTCTTTCAATTTGATACTACCCTTAACATCTTTCTTTGACTATAGTTGGTTAACTCCCTTCCTAGAATAACTTGCTGCCGGCTGACTTTCCAGTTGTATGCAGACCTCAGCCCTTGCTCATCCACAAACTACACTTCAACTATTGCTCAAACAAGCAGCTGTGTGAATGGCCCATACAATGAGTCAAGTTACTTACTTTTAAAAATTGCTGTACTGCAGCAATCTTTGTTTTTAAAACAGTTGTTTTCCTATTTCAGTCCGTATTCAAAAATCCGGAAAAAATAAAAAGACACTCTCTTTATATACTAACAAAGCTAGTCCAGCACCTTTCTATTACTGCCTGTCCATGTGAATGGTAGCTGTGATGTGGAGGTGCTGGTGTTGGACTGGGGTGGACGAAGTCAGAAGTCACACAACAATATAGTCCAACAGGTTTATTTGAAATCACAAGCTTTCGGAGCATAGCCGCTATGTCAGGTAAAGTGAGAGAGAAGCACACAGACATAGACTTTATACATTGTAGGCAAGGATGCTCCAAGGCATGGTATATTGGTGAGACCATACAGATGCCACGAAAATGGACGAATGGACACCACGCAACAATCACCAGGCAGGAATGTTCCCTCCCAGTCGGGGAACACTTCAGTGGTCGAGGTCATTCAGCCTCCCATCTTTAGGTAAGGGTCCTACAAGGCAGCCTTCGAGATGCACAACAATGCAGAATTGCAAAGCAGTAACTGATAGCCAAGTTCTGTAACCATGAAGACGGTCCCAACAGTGATCTTGGGTTCATGTGGTGCTTCATGTGACTCCGTCACACTGTTCTGTATCCGTAAAATCTTCCTTACTGTCCTGTTTTGATACCATCACCTTGATAAATTGTTATGATCTCTCAACCTTAATTGGTTTGTGCATATTTGGATTAGTTTTTACTTTGGTTAGACCCTCATTTTGCAACTCTTATACCTATTATGTTATTCCAGTCATTTGGTTTGTCTCCAACACCATTTTATTTCTAATCTTTATAATCATCTCTCTGCCTCATTTAACCAGATTATAGATCATCTCTTCGCTTGTTATTCAGCTGCTGACACTTTACTCACACCATCTGACATTTTTGATCACCCAAACAGACTTATTATTCAACACTGTACTCACAGCATTTTTATGATCTTTTGATCTCTCTGCCATTGATCTCTCTGCCTATAAATTTTGTGTCTGTGTGCTTCACTCTCACTTCACCTGATGATGGGGCTACACTCCGAAAGCTTGTGATTTCAAATAAACCTGTTGGACTATAATGTGGTGTCATGTGACTTTTGACTTTGTCCTTGTGCAACAGTCATGTACCCTGAATATCAGTTCTCATAGTGATGTAAGGTATATGATTTCTATCTATTTAAATCAATTTTTTTGAGTTTGGATTTTGAGCTCTTGGCAATTTATTATTTTTGTCTACGTATATGAGGAGATTTAATACCTTAGTCTTTCTGGAGCAATGATTTTAAAATCAATATGTGTGAGAGGGCTGTTTGTGAAGTGATAATAGGATTTTCTTTGTATTAGAAGAGTTTTATCATTGAAGACAGAAAATACTGAAAGGCATTAGCTAGTTTTCAGTTTATAAGTATCTGGAATTGATTTTTTTGCACAGTGGAAAAGCCCATTGTATTCACACGTGTTGTATTCACAGGTAATAATCCTTGGCAGCAAAGCCTGGTCTCTGTTATGCCTTGTAGGTACTAGTGGCATATCCACCGTCTCAGCAGGCAAGGGGGTTTCACCACTGCACATCTTCTTCAGCACCTCTGAGGAAGGAGCCTTTTGTATCCTCCACCAGCTCAGATATTGACACCTTGTGTTGTATTTTAGCGAGATTAGAGTGTGGAGCACCTATTGGTGAGCACATCACTGCCACATCTCTGCAGCCGGTTGGCATCAGTAAGGATTACTCCCCTAAGACTTTGAAACACGGCTGTGTGCTTGAGGCACATGCAGTGTGTTTGCCACGTATGCAGCTGTACATGTTACAGGTGTGCTTCATTGCTGACACTAACAATCATGACAAACTGCCTGGCTTCATGTCAGCACTAAGCAGTAAGGCAATACAGGAGTACTATCAGCCTTTAAGCTATGTCCGAATGGGGATAAGTGCAAAAAGGCAAGAGCAGCCAGGGATACTGCAAGCATCCGGGTTAGGTACAAGCAAAGAGCCCTGAAATGCAGCCTGCTCCAATCTATGGGCTGGCTACTTGCCCCTGTGCTTAAAGTATCCTTGCGGCAGCATTTTAAAGAAAAAAATCATTTCTTCTTATTGATCAACACAGACTTTAATTGGCACTTCATGCACATACAGAGTAGCAAAATGTCATCCCTTAACATATTTACTGTCCAACAAAAATGATATGCATAAGTAATTTAAAAACACATTCATAATATTAGAAACAATCTGTATTGGCCATTTTTAGCAAGACTTATAACACTAATATAAGCATCAATATTATATCACATCCACTGCTATATATATGTGCTTAACAATTAAACTACAAACCAATAAACCGACAAAGAAGTTTGTGAGTGTAATTTGAAAGGATAGCTATATCATGCCATCTTAATAAGAAAACTTTGAAACTGGCAGTACAGTACCTGAGTTCAAGATGCTGAAATTTGTATTGTTTGGAGACAGACTATTAGTTCTCTGAAGCCTTCGACTGGACCGCTTGCCTGACCAATTAATTGACAAGACCTCTGGTTTCACTGGACCCCGCCTATAATAACAGATAGCAGTTAGTCTTCCTGTTGATTTTGTCTTTAGATGTTGAAGTTACAAGAAAGAAGTATCTAATGCTGTTCAGCTTCCAATTGTTCCTGTGACATATCATTTGCCAATTGAAAAGCTGAGGTAAATTGGATTTCACTGCTCCTACACTCTCTAGAATAAATGTTTTGTTTTCTTATTCATGGGATATAGGTACTGCTGGTTAGACTAGTAATCATTATCTCTCCCTTTCTGCCCTTGAGAATGTGGTAATGAGCTGCCTTCAAGAATCACTATAGTCTATTGAGGGTAATTACACTCACAGTGCTGTTATGAAAGGAGTTCAAGAAAAGTGATCTAGTGAAAATGAAGGAATAGTGATTTATTTCAAGTCAGGATGGCGTGTGAGCTTCAGAACTTGAAGGTGGTGTTGCTCTGATGCATCTGCTGTTCTTGTCCTTCTAAGTGATAATAAAGGCTCTGGGTTTAGAAAGTATTGTCAAAGTAGCCTTAGTAAGTTGTTGCTATGCATCTTATAAATGGTAAATGCTGCTGCCACTGTCCATTGGTGGTGGAATGAATAAATGTTGAACGTGGAGAATGGGGTGCCAATCAAGCAGGCTGCTTTGTCTGGGATGGCATCTAACTTTTTCAATATCATTGGAGCTGCACTCGTTCCAGTAAAGCTGCAGGAGTACAGAACAATCCACCCTATTATGTATTTAGATGATATATGAACTAAGGTTTTTAGATGACACAAATTCAAGTCTGTTTGAAGAAATGTGCAGGAATCATATGATATTCTACACTGATGAAATTCACAGAAGTAATAAACTATCTACCAATGGAAAATTATTACCCATTCACAGTCCTTCATCTTGACTGAATAGTCCATCACAAACTTCCAATGGGGTGGACAAAAAAATAAAAGCATTACAATTTAGGGAAACATACGGATAATTTAAAATCTTGGTAAAATAATTTATTTACTGACCAAGGGAAACAAAAATTTCTTCAAGCAATCAATTTATTTTCCAGTCAACAGACATTTATTTTCTTGCACTAGTGAAGCTGTTAGGGATTGAAAAGTCCCAATTAAATCCATTTACCTGTCAACAGAATATCGCTCTGGGTGGTTTGTTAAAAATTCTAATATCTCACTTTTTTGTATTGATTTAAAAAAACACATTTTTAAGTACAGGGTATGTTGAAGGTGATCTACACTGTTTTTAAAGTGAAAAAAAAATTACATGTAGTTTCACTTAGTATAAAACCAGAAAGTATTGGAGAAATTCAGCAAATTTGGCAGTTTCTGTGGTGAGAGAAATGGTATTGATGTTTCAAGTCCAGCATGACATTCCTTCAGCATTGAAGAGAGAGGTGGAAAGATGATGGGCTTTATACTCTAGAAATACATGGCAAGGTGAAACTGGAGCAGAAGGGAAGCCCAGGGGGAGGTTAGAGGTTGAGGGAGATCAACAACCATAGATGTCACAGAACAAAAGGCAAAGGAGGTGGTCATGGTTGTGGAAGAGTAGGTGTTAAATAGCAGAATTTAAAACAAAACAAAGAAAACCCCCAGGCATGGTGGGGTCCCAGTGAACGTGGGAGAAGAAGGCGTGGAAACAAAACAAAGTTCATGGTCTGAAGTTGTTGAACTCAATGTTGAGTCCAGGAAGCTGTAAAGTGCTGTAAAGCTTTCAGTTTTAGTACTGCATCAATAATCTTTACAACAACAGATTCAACAATATTGATCAAAAAAGAATACAACATGGCAAGAAAATTAGTGTAGTGAGAGATAAAAATCTTAATCATCATTAACCAAATCAAGAAACTAATTAACAACGTCAAGTGCCTATCAACAGTCAGCCAATTCAATAAAATTCACCTGCAGCGATCTTTCCGCCAGATAAACTCAAACAATCAGATCTTTTGATAGATCTAGAATTTGTAAATATGGAAAGCACAATTCCTAAGATTTCGAACAGCTTTAGCATTGGACACTATCACCAGATCCAGATGTTAATGGCAAAACAGAAGAAACAACCCAGCCTCCCTATTCATTCTTACAGTTCCATGAAAGCAAGACCCTTCAGAAAGTGCTACTTTTTCGAGGCTTGTGATCAGGCTGCAAGATCAATTAAATCACTCATATTGTCAACTTTACCTCACGCATTTCTATATCTTGTCATAGACTTTCTGGACCCACCTATCCACACAGATGAATTAAGTCAAAGACTTGGGAAGGGGCGGGAGATGTAAAGGAAAATTTACAGTAAATGTTGTTAAATGTATTCTAGGTAACTCAATTGAGAAGGTATATACATTTTACGAAACAAAAGCTTCAGGAGGGTTGTTAGTTAAAGGCTTTAGAGTCATGGAGCAGCTTTATGATGATGTCATGAACACCCCCCACCCCCACTGGGTATAAATGGTACAGTGTGGTCAGAGTTAGAGAGTGAGTGAGACAAACAGAAGCACACAGACAGAATAGTCTTTCAATAACTTGACAGTAAGAGTACAGCTTGGTATATCCCTGATTACAATGTTTGGTAGTATTTAGTCGTCATATATACAAAGCAGTGTTATAAAGAAGCCTCAGCCTGAAGACAGTTCTTCACCAAGCCTTCTCCTCAACCAGTCTTTCTTGAACCCAAACTCTTTGCTGTGGGCATTAAACTTCATGATAAAAGATATATCTCAATTCTTGGTCACTTAGTACAGTCTTTTGAGCTGGCATTTGGGGCACCCTTAAAGTTTTCTAGGTTGGGCTGGAAGGATGGGTATAAATTTTCCAGGCAGGCAGGGGCTGCAAATCAATCCTATTTAGGATTATCAGTCAGGCTCACAGTATGACACACTTGCATGTATCGGAAGCTACACATATTAATACACAGGGTCTTGTTCTTTGTAGACAGAAAGACATAACTGTACCTATTTCAACTCAACCAATTAGGAGATAAACATTCTCTGGTCCCTTTCTCGGGGAATGCCTTGATCAGTCAGAGTTAACCTGGTTGGTTTAAAATGAAAACAAAGCTTGGTAGTTACCTGTCAGCCATCATTAACTTTTTATTGTCCATGGCATTCACTTGCCAACTAATCAGCATTCTGCTCTCAAAGAGTACAAACGTTGTTTTCCCTTTACATGGGTAGCCTTACAAACTGTCCCAATTAGGGCAAGATGTAAACCTTTGGCAAATCAAATATTCTGTACAACAAATTATTATAAATATTAGATAATTTCTTAAAAATAATACATGGTCTTATGTATGCAGTGAGGAGTTTTAAATGGCTCTTGTGGAGAGACTAACTATTGCTGACTTTATGGGATAAATAGCCTATTTTGGTCTTGTGATGATCTTATACTGTTTTATCACACAAAGGTGATGATATTTTCATTATATTACAACATGATTACAAAAGTGTAGTGAAGAGAGAAGTGACATTTAACTGTCATGTAATGAACCTGCAGTATATGAGTCATTTCACAATTGGTTTCAAAAGTCATTCATAAAATACATTAGACACTATCAATGTGGAAAGAGTAATGAAGCTAAAAACAAGATTATGGTCTTGAAAGAGCAAAATTGAAACAGGGTGGTAGTTCAGATTACTATGAAATGCTTCGGCTATAATATAACTTTAGACTGAACCTTACAATTCTTTTTAGCCAAGTCTGAGTTGGATTGAGTTTTTGGAAAGTCTTTGACCATGAAGCTTAGAAGAGTTTTCTCACAGAATCTTACCAAACTTACCACATCAGCTAGCCACTTCACCCCAATGGCATCATGTTCAGATCCTGGCCCTACCTTACCTTGTGTTAGAACAACTCACCACTCAGGTTATCAGTCATAAGGCTCCTTGTGCTCGTGCCATCCTTGAAAAGCTGCCATACACCTGAACAAGCACTGACAATCTAGCAGTGCCCCTTGCCAGCAATGGTATAACACATCAGCCATGGTACATTGCTAATTCTCCTTCATGCGTACAACCCCATTATCTCACTTTGGTTGCAGTTTAACCACCTTGCTACACAGTTTACCTGTTCTTACCTACATTCCATTTGAACACTTCTAAGTCAGTGTTATCCTGTCTCCAAGCCCACTGTATATCTGCAACTTGTCATGTCCTTATCAATAGGAGAACATCGTTTATATGGAAGTAATTAGACAAAATCAAACATGAGCTTTTATTTACAGACAACAAAAGTGAAGACACATAAAACCAACAGAGGCTGAAGTTCACGCTCACAATGCCAACCAGATTTTGGCTTCATCACCATGATGGTGCACTGTACCCAGCTCTCATCTATTGGAAGTGGGTGTCAATGCAGTTCTGTGTGACTTCTAGAACCTGATGTATTGAGCTTTGTCAAGGATGACACCTTCCTCCACCCCAATGTGCTCTCCTCCTCCTTTGAAGATGGCTCCCGTTCTGCCAGTTCTTCAGCATCCATCGAATCACCTCAATGGCTGCTCCAGTTGTGCAGAGCACAGCACGACAGGATGATGCAGCACACTCTGTCCAGCTTGCACTGGGCACTTGCCACCCCTTCAGACTAGTCCAAGTAGCAGAACCATACCCTCAGCAACACAATCATCTGCTCCACCATGGGCCTGGTTGAGGCATGGGCAGCAGTCTATCTTACCCACAATACTTAGAGAACTGCACAATGGAATCATGAGCCAAGGTCGCAGTGGGTAGCCCTGGTTCCCCAGCAACCCACATTGTAATTTTCCTGGACACTCAAATGCACCAGGTACACAAGAATATTGTAGATCACAGATTGCCTGGATATTATTTGAATGGAAATCTTTCTGTTGATGGACTCCACAGTGTTCCAACCCACTCAGTGCCATGTGTGTGTAGTTGACGGTACCCTGCAACTGGGGGATCCAGCTCTGATCCTGAATCTTATTCCTGGGCTTCTGCACTGACCTCATCATCAGAATAAAATGAACCAATGTAATCTTGCACATACATAGAGTCATAGAGTCAGACAGCATGGAAACAGACCCTTCAGTCCAATTCATCCATGTTGACCAGGTTTCCCAAACTAAAACTAATCCCATTTGCCTGTGTTTAACTCATAGTCCTCTAAACCTTTCCTATTCATTTACCTGTCCAAATGTCTTTTAAATGTTATAACTGTACATGCATCTAACACAGCAGGTCAGACAGGACATCTTGACAAAGGGTTTCGGCCCAAAACGTTGACTTTCCTGCTCCTCTGATGCTGACTGCATGCTGTGCTTATCCAGCCTCACAGCTATAGACTCTGGTTTCCAGCATCTGCACTCCTTATTGCCTCCATGCATCTATCAATTCCTCTGGCAGTTCATTCCATATATGAACCACTCTCTATGTGAAAAGGTTGCCCCACAGGTCCCTTCATTGATCACTGTCCTGAAACATTTGTGGATGGATGGCTCAGAGATCCCATACAGGTCACCTGTTGCTCCTTGTTAAGGAGCGGGTCATCTAGAAATTCAGAGTGACACTGGCCATCACAGCCACCAAGAGAAGATGACCTCTCACTCCTGCAGCCCTCAGGCCTTGCTTCAGCATCCAACACAGTTCCATCAAAGTGTCCCAGGACATACAGAACCTGCACTGGTACTATATCTTGTTCATCCCCAAGAAACAGATGGAAAGCTCTGGGCATCCTGCGTACCCACCATGCTGAGGGGCTCTATGCTGTGACCTCTCCGTGAGCTGAGTGCTCCTTGTCTCTATTGTCTGCTATTGTCCCTGGGTGAGATGTTGGCCCTGTTCCTTCTGCACAATTTCATCTTCTTCTTCAGAGAGCAGCCTCAGCAATCACCATGCCACTGGGGCAGGGTTCAGGCCTCTTGGTGGAAATGACTTAAAATGGGAACAGAAAGAATAAAAGAGTTTCCAGATGTCAGAGCAGTCAAGGGTGGCTGACCTGCAGATGAGAGCTGAGGACACCTTTCTGTATAGTGAGACATGCAGCACCCTGTTAACGAGGGGCATGTCTCCATCATCCTCCATATTTTGGTGCATTCTATGCAGCAGTATTGTAGTGTCCTGAAGGTGCTGTTCTGTCTGAACCTTTGCCATTAAGAAGGGAGTGTCTGCAATGCCTGTCTCCCCTCTTATCCCAGACCCACATCATACACTCAGCTTCTCACTGCACTCAGCACAGGCCATCATTACGTTGATATAACAGATGATGATTTGTTACTGTGTGGCTCACACAGGACACTTGGAATTTGTACAAATAATGGTTCCCCTTCAGACAGCATTAGCCTCTTGTAACATTATTGCTGCCAAATTCAACGTTATTGGGATGCCCAACTTCAATCTGCAAGAGCTAATGGTATGTTGCAAATCACCAATGCCACACAAAATGATGAAGCGTATTCTCAGTGTGACGGACTTCATCTCTGCAAGGACAGTGCAGTGGTCACTCAGAGTCAGGGGCAGATGCGTATCTGGCAGGCAGATCAGTGAGGATGAAGTCAAGTATGTTTTCTGCACCTGTTGGTTTTCTTGTCACCTGCTTCAGCAGCTATGTCCTTTGGGACCTGAACAGTAGTGCTGCTGCTGAGCCACTTTTGGTGGTGGACATTGATGTACCCCACCCAGAGTACATATTACACCCTTGCCAACTCCAGTGCTTCCTCCAAATGTTGTCCAACATGGAGACATATTGATTTATCAGCTGGGAGGTGGGACATGTGGTAATCAGTAGGATGCTTCCTTGTTCATTTTTTCCCTTGATGCTATGAGAATTCAGGGTGTCTGGAGTCGATGTTGAGGACTCTAGTGCAGTTGCCTCCCAGCTATAAGTCATTGTGCTGCCAATTCTGCTGGATGTGTTCTGCTGGTGGGACAGGACTTAGCTAGGGATGGTAATGGTAATATCTCAGACATTGTAAATATGATTCCATGAGTATGACTATGTTAGGCTATTGCTTGACTAGTCTGTGAGACAGCTCTTCCAGTTTCTGTGTTAGGATTAAGAGTCAACAACATTGCTGTGGATCTGGAGTCAGATAGTCCAGACCAAGTAAGGACCGCAGTTTCCTTCTTTAAAGGACATGAGTGAACCAGGTGGGTATTTCCTGGACAATGGTTTCATGGTCATCATTTTAATTGTGGATTCTCTCATTTTAATCTGCTATGTTGGGATTCAATCCCAGGTGCCCAGACATTATCTGGGTCTCTGGAACATTGACCCAGCAACAATAACACTAAGTCATCACCTCCCCAGTAATTTCATCATCATAGAATTCCTACCGTACGGAAACAGGCCCTTTGGCCCAACAAGTCCACACCGACTCTCAGAGCATCCTACACAGACCCATCCCCTTATAACCCACCTCAACAACATGGGCAATTTTTCATGGCCAATCCACCTAGCCTGCACATTTTTGGACTGTGGGAGGAAACCAGAGCGCCCGGAGGAAACCCGCACAGACACGGGGACAATGTGCAAACTCCACACAGACA
The DNA here is from genome assembly GCF_021869965.1 of Rhincodon typus. Taxonomy (NCBI): domain Eukaryota; kingdom Metazoa; phylum Chordata; class Chondrichthyes; order Orectolobiformes; family Rhincodontidae; genus Rhincodon; species Rhincodon typus. The sequence continues at coordinate 82,591,433 of NC_063335.1, read as the reverse complement.
GTCGCCCGAGCCTGGAATCGAACCTGGGTCCCTGGCTCTGTGATGCAGCAGTGCTAACCACTGAGCCATTGTGCCAGCCCTAAAGTTGTCAGAGGCCCTAGGGAGACTCAGACTCACAACCCCTGATTTATAAGACCACTGCTTTAACCACTGAGCTACAGAGAATTTGAATATGAAGAACTCCTATGTATTTTTCCTTCTGAGATGCTTCCATTCTGTGCTCTAATAGGAACTTTTCATTGTAAATAATGTTATCTTTTTTCTGTGAATTTACTCAACCAGCAACAAATTATTGTGTTTGTCAGTGATTAGGAAATTTTAAAAGATATCACATTTCTCTCATCTCCAACCACAGCCTCTATTAACCTATAAATATAAATAAATATCTATATAAATAAAGGTATTTTAAAATGTCATGACAGTGAATTTTGAAGGAACCCACTACTTTGTCAAATGCTGTTCAAGATAACACCTATATGATTCACTTACTGCATGGAATGTAATTACTTCAACATCAGCAAAGTGGCAAGTCACCTGTAGTAAACAGGAAAAATATTAATCTTAACAGAGAAACAAGATAGCATAAAAGATAGATAATTAAGGGTTTATAATCCTGGATGCTATTGAGATCTCAAGACTTAAAGATTCAATTGTCCAATCCTAGTTTTTCAGGAAGGAGTATGGACTGATATTTCCGACTGCTTTCATTTTATAAGATTTTTCACCATCTGCTGTTTTGTTTTCTATACATTTTTCTTTCATTATGAGGCAGAAGTACCAATAAGAAACTAAAATACCAAACAAGTGATTAACCCAGTTGCCATAATTAACAGTCCTTTTTGCTTTATTAACTGTGTCTCTTCTCCAGTGTCTCTCTTCTACAAAATGATTGTCTATTTCCTTCATTCTTGATCCAGAGTTTTTTTCCTTTCTCACCCAGTTCACATGCACCACATTATTCAGTGGGTGCAATTTAATGGATCCAGCTGGAGTGGGCATGATATTGGGGGTGGGCTAGAAGAGTTGTGCATAATAGCTGTATTAGATTCCCACCATTGTTAAAACAGTCCTGAATTACACAGGGGGTAGGGAGTGTCTGATACGTGAATTCCACCCACTGGTAGCAGGATGTCAATTAGGCTTATTAATGAGCCACTTATTCTTGAGTGGTGCTCCTGTGCCTCCTGGAAACCACCCAGCAAATCTTGCCATGTTTGCCTGCATCTATGTAATGGAGAATGATGGGGTCATGTTGTCAGCCACTGATTGTCAGGCTGAGAGAGGGACTCTGTATCAAGATTTGAGGAGTGTGTGTGTGTGTGTGTGGTGGGGTGGTTGGGGGGCGGGGGAGGGGGGGAGTTAGGAGTGGCCAGACACTGAAAACCTTTCGGTGGCCTTGCCTCCTATGTTCACTCCATCCACTTCCATCACTTGAATACAGCCAGAGAAGTTGATCTGACCCACATTCCCCTGTTACCTCTTAGTGTTGGAGACCAGTCCTTCACGCTGAGCAGTCACATTGTAGATTTCGGTCATTCATTGCTTGGGTTTTGCCCAACACTGCAGCATCATTGCCAATACATACACACCCAGGATTATTTTATGTAACTCTACCATATGTTGCTGGAATAGATGTTGACTGATAGATAAGATTGAAATCTAGTCTCTGAAAGCAGTACCTTCCAGATGGTGCCCTGAAAATAGTGATTTCTTGAGCTTCCTTTGCAAAGTGAACTGATCCAGATCATTTAACATTCAGACTGGAGAAGAATTTAGCTCCTATGAATTTGGGACTCACTTCCTCTAATGCTGGAATTTTGTGTTGGCACCTCCTTAAAGACAGGATGGGTTAGCTTGGGTCTAGACATTCTCAGATGTTGCCATATTTTCTCAGCATGTAATAAAACTGTACCAGTCTGTGTGCGGATGTGCAAGACAGATAATGCTATTACATTCCATATTCATAAGCTGACTCTCAAGCTTCTTTTATTTGTGAACACAACACTTTCTGGGAGAGCTGACTGACAAGTCGATATTTTCTCTGAGGTGAAACACAGCATCACCTTTCAATTTTCAAATTGAATTGAATTCTGTCTTGGTGCAATTATTGTAAGTCCTGGACTGACTCATTGCAGATATTCTTGGTCTCTTCTGCTACAGTTGGTATCCTTGTAATTTTGTGAATGGTCACAAAGTTAGAGTCTATGCATCTGGTAATCCTGTTACTGTTGGTCCAGCTGTGACCACCAGGTAAAATACTTGTGGTTTCCATGCAGAATTTCCAAGGACTTATTTCATTGTCAATGTACCAATGCAAGGAATGCGTGTCCCATTACATTCGGTTACTTTTGTTGTAAGTTGCATCATTGACTTCTGATGATTCAGATCCATATACTTCAGGATTCTGACTTGTATGATGTTTACATTAGCTTTAACTTTAGTCTTGAATGTGTGTTTGCCACACACATTCTTTTCTTTTTTTCTTCTTAAGACATTAATAATGGCAAAAGCTTTTAAACTGTTTGACTTTGTACACACAATGGGTCATATTCTCAATGTAGAGAGACTGTTCTTCTGGTTGAATATTCTTTCACTCTGAATCTTCAGCCTGGCTAGTCTTGCTGCTAATTTCATATATGTGCATGTGCTTATGCTGGTCTCTGGTGCACTCCCTGTCATAGCTGTCAACATGCTGCAAATGCTTTTTCTTTGGTTGCATCCTTATTGTAGCCTCTGTTATGTACCTTCCTGGTAATGTCAGTCATCTAGAGGCCCAGACTAATGCTCTGGGAACAAGGGTTAAAATCCCACCATGGCAGATTGTAACATTTGAATTGAATTAATACAATTAAAAGCTAGTCTAATGGTAACCACAAAACTGATCTGGTTCACTAATCCATTTTAGGGAAGGAAATCAGACCTACATGTAACTTCACATCGGAATTTAGTTAATTCTTAATTGACTTCTGAAATGGCCCCAGCCAGTAATCACCACAAAGTCTAAGCAAAGAAATGAAATTTGATGGATTACCCACAATCAACCTTGACACTGGACAGGACAGTCCAGTCCTGTCAACCTGAACATCTTGTGACACAATTAGGAGGGCTGTCCCACAGGCCAGTCAAGCAAAATTCTGCTTCAGTCATACTCATACCTTCTAGTAAATGTTCCAGGCATCCATCGTTATTCTTGGCTAAACCAGCAGCAGAGTATGTCCTGCTGTCCCACCAGATGTGTTAATGCAATGCTATACAATCACAAAAAGTTCTGGCTTGGGAATCTTTAACATTAACTCTGGATCCATTGAAATCTTGTGGCATCAGTTCAAGTATGGGCAGGAAAACCTGAGAATTGCTACCCATCACCATCCACAGCACCCCCCCTCCCCCCTGCTGATGTATCAGTATTCCCCATGTTGAACAGCAGTGGGAAGAACCACTGAGGATGGAAGGGCATGAAAAGTACTTTGGGTGGAGTCTTCAATATTCAACACCAAGAGTGGCTCAGTAGTACCAACACTGACAACACTGGTTGAGTCCGAAAGGTCGTAGCTGCCAACTGGGGTTACAGCAAATAATGAGGCGACCAATACAAGGGAGAAATCTACTTGAATCCTCTTCACCAATGTACCTGCTGCAGATGCATCTGTCCATGACAATATTGGTAGGTGTGACTGCAGCACACTTATTGTCTTTGCGTTAGGAATATTCTTTATCAAGTTATAGAGTCATTGAGTTATATAGCATGGAAACTGGCCCTGCTGACCATAATCCCAAAATAAACCAGTTCACGCTGACCAAATCCCAAACTAAACTAGTCCCAATTGCCTGCTATTGACCCATATTCCTTCAAATATTTATTATTGAAGGATTTATTGAAATGTTTTTTAAACATTGTAACTGTATCCGCATCCACTGCTTCGTCTGGAAGTTCATTCCACACACAAACCACGCTCTGTATATTAAAAAAAAATCCCCATATGTCTTTTTTTAAAATCTCTCTGAGACATTTTTGGAGCACTGAAAATCTACCCATCAGAACTTTAAACTTCAGTGACAATTACTGTTATTGTACAAGGGTCCCGAATTTCAAAGGGTCCCAATGTACAGTCTCAGCATCCACTGCTGTCAACATCAAAAAACCTAGTACACTATTTTTGATGCAGCACTGTAAATAATACTGGAAATTTTTGTTGATATACTGTGCAAGGACTTGAGCCTTGAGCTATAATTAATAGACATAAAAGCATACTCTGACTGAAATCTTGGGCAATGCAGCCTCAAGTTGAACACATCCTGTCACACTTGGTTATGTCTATATTGTCATTTGTTTACCACAGAAATCTCGAGGGCAATGCTCAATGTAATGCTCCCACACATATTCCTCAATGTATTCTGTAGTTGCTTTATTTCCATTTCATTTACAAACTTAGACATGATGTGATTGTAGCACGGGGTTGTTGAAAGCTGGCATTTCCAGAATGTAATTTCTCCATGACTTCAATGTATCACATATTTAAAATGGTATCAGTGAGTACTGATGGAGAATGAATGAACTTGAAAATAATTTGTGAATGTTGTACTATTAGCTATCTCTGCTAAATTTAAATTGGATTGAATTTTAGGAAAATGTCATTTCACTAGAAATCTAGCTTCAATCCACAGATGTCCAGAGTTAATTCGAGTGTATGAGACTGCCTGTACATACGGACCATCTAGAAAGGTGACATAGGTAAGTTAATCTTTCAATTAGAATGATATTGACACACACACACACACACACACACACACACACAACTTTCTAAGTTGCTGTTGTCCACAGGCTTCCCTCTCCTGAAACATTATTAAAGACAGCAGCAATTGAGAGCCTGAAACAATCTCTGGGAAATTTGACAATAAGTACTTGGTACTTACAACTATTTTCTATCATGCAAATGGGGAAAGGCTTATTCTCTATATATTTACTGAGAAGTTACTTTTTACACTTTGAAGGTTTCATCAGGATGGCTGTCACCGATGCTGCCTTAAGATTGAATCTCAACTGAGAACCAAGATGATTGGTAAGAATGCCCAATGTGCTAATGTAAAAATACAAGGAATTTTAACACTGGCATTGAAGGAAGAAACATGATCTGTTATCGTTTAACCAGACAATATTTACAGTGGAAAATGGCATTAACATCAATATGCCCACTGCAGCTACTGGAACAGGTTGCAGCCTCTAATGTAATGGATTGAATAGTGAAATTTGTTTTGAAATTTCTTCTGTCCAACAGAATTAGAGTACAGTGCCCTCTTATTAAAGTCCTGACCATTTAGAACAAGGATATTTATACTGACGAGATTTGTTCCCTATAAGTGGTGAAATGTCTAAATTTAGATGAGGAATACATCCACATGTATTTAGTTGATGAAGGTCTAAATTATATAAATCAGCAGAACCGAATAAAAAGAAATGAATCTGTCAATGCAATTAAATATCTACTTTATGGTTTGTGATTTCTCCCATTTTGAATTATGTATGACCTAATTAACTGTATAAATGGAAAGACCTTTATTTAACAGTGAAGCTATCTGTGATTTCAAGAAAAACCTGTAATTTACTGATCCACTTATGTCAAAATGCCTGTTCTTTGCACTGTGAGTAGGAGTGCATGAGGTTATTATGTACTGAGTGTCTCTTATATTATAATTTGCATGAAATGATTAGACACAGTTTCTTTTAACTTGTTTAATTCTCCTTTCCTTCTATGACTGGTGTTGCTGCTGAAATGTTAGAATAGTTTAGAGGATTCTCAATGACAAGAAAATGTGTTGGTGTCTATGTATGAATATTTCAGTGTCGGTCAACAATCAGCAGAGAAGATAAAATGAAGGCTTTAATGAAGTGTGACGGATTTATTGAGTTGCCCAAAATAAACCAGTCTTTAATACATTGCAATGGTGCTTTGTAATTGTCATCTTCTCAGAGTCTGGAGGTGGTGTGGAGGCAATGGTTTTGGCTGCAGCTGAGGTTGGTTTTGTAGAGATTGGAGGAGTCCTTTAGTACTGACCACAAAATAAGTGCAGCTGGGCTGCCAGTTGATACTATTCAGAGCATATGCAGAACACACTGTTGTGTAATGGGTTCTGACAACAGTGTACTTGGCTGTTCCATTATTCTGGGGGCAATTACCATTTCAATTTATTCCACCGTGTTCATACACATTCGGTCAGAACTACCATTGCCTAGGCAGATCTAATATATCAAAGCAATCCTCTGCAGCTGCATATGGCAACATCTGACAACTTACCCAGGACATCAACTAATCACCTACTATAACATCAAAACTTTAACATTGCTTCTCTCTGCACAGATGCTGCCAGACCTGCTGAGTTTCTTCAATTTCTTTTTTTTTATGGCGATGCTTTGTACTTCTTATTGCCTTACTTTTATTCACCTCGGGCATTTGGGCTTTATTGGCTGGTCCAACATTTATTGTCCATCCCTAATTGCCCTAGTGAAGTTGGTGGTGAACTACTTTCTTGAACTGCTGAACTCCATTTGGTGTAGATACACCCATGATGTTGTTAGGGAGAGAATTCTTGCGTTGAGTGGGTTTCTTTACAGTTTCCTTCAATAGACACATCCAGGAGAGACCACGCATGGAACTTGGGATAGGAAAATTGCTGACAGGTAAATGGATAATCTTACAAAGCATTATGATTGGTCAAATCTTTTCTGAGCCAAAACTGCTTAAGCATCTTATCACATTCAAATGCCTCAAAGAATTTCAAAAAGTGAACTCCATTTGATACGTAAAGGAATGAGTGACATTGATTTGAATATAATCCAGTATTGTTGTCACAAGATGTTTTGCAAATGCTCTGTTACAGAGTTAAAGCCTAACGAATATTGTATGAATTAAACTCATTCATTGTGATGATTAGAAGTATTATCAATGTCAGCGCGTGACCACAAGCTGTTTCAGTATTGCAACAATCTCTCAGCTACCATTCAACTAGGTGGGACAGCAGTTGCCTGGTTCCATTCTTATCCATTTAATCATAAACAGGGTATCTCTTATTATGACTTCTCTTCCTGCTCCCAAAACCATTAGATTTAGTGGTGACCAAAGATTTATCCTTGATTCCTGCTATTTGTTACCTCTTTGTAGTGCACTTTGTTTCAGTTGCACTCCATCTGGCATACAGCAATCGCATGTAGTCCCTATCCACGGACCTTGACATCTGACACATATCAGCGTCACCAACTCATCACGGCACAGCTCCAATCCACTTACAATACAGTTCTTCACTTCAATGCTACACTTTGGAATGCAACTGCAACCCTTTGTTGGAATACTCCTGCATGGATACTTTGTGTACAGAGACAATTTCTCCCTTGAAGACATGGCAGTAATGTGCACACCAGCTCGTATTCCCGATGCTAACCCTAGCTAACATATTAGATTATATTATATTATTAACCAAGGTGTCAGCATCAGTGCTAGTGGAGGGTGCAGAGGGCAGCTTTATTGATACTTCCACTGAGACATCCATGCTTACTTTCTCAGAGTTGAAGGAGGAGATATCTGTGACCCTCTTGGCTATTGACACTGTGCATATTCCACTGGCATTTGCAGAAGACAAAGGAGAGAATGCATCGTGAACAAGGGCTAGATGTTCAATCATGTTCAGGACACATTCATCATGGCGGTAATGAAGCTGAACACAGAAATGGACAATGATTTTTACGTGACTGCTGGGACATGGAGGTTTCACTACCTCCTCAGGAGTGGTCTTGGTCTTTGCCTGTCAGGGCAAGTATCCTCGCCTTGTAGGGATTGAGGAGCTGAATGTTGAGTACCTTACCACCCATCTTAACTCTGTCTGCTCTATAATGGGCTGTTTCCTCCTGGAAAGAGACAAAGAGATGGATGGGGTGAAACGAAAGTGGCTAGCACTGCCAATAATGCTGGTGTAGTTGGTCAGAAAGTGGTGAGTTGTTGCGAGCGAGTGAGGAGGTAGTGCAGAGGCCATGCAGGATTAGTTGTCTGGCAGTGTTGGATTAATTGAGAGTTAGTGAGGGAAGATTTTGCAGGCAATAGTGAGAGTGGGAGACCATAAGCCTTGGTGGGAGGTGGATACAGTAGCAGATTTAGAGTGAATGTGAGGTATCAGAGAAAAGAGTGTGGCACTTAACTTTGCAGAATGGAAAAGGTCATTGAACTTCTTCCTACATGAATGCGCATTCCTCCAGGTGACTGAGGCCAAACTGAGCCAGGTTGCAATTTCATTCCAGGCTGACAATGTCTGATATTATATCCTCTCCTCCAGTCCTGTGGGAAGAGGATGTCTCTCCTCTGTACCACTCTATCAATCAGGACCTCCAGCTCTCTGTCCTTAAAACACAATGTCAAATTCCCCTTATATGCCATAATGAGGCAAGTTACTTTAAATATGCAAGACATATAGCCAACACTTGGCCAGTGTACAATGGCCATTCACTTTCACCTTCTGCAAGTGGGAGAATATGATGAGCAGGTAGCACTGGGTGTGACACAAAACTAATGAGGTGAGTTTGGGATGATACTGTGAGAAAACCTGCTAGGCTTCCTGGAGTGAAACCCTCCATGAAACTCATCAAAACTGACACTTAGCCGATTTCTATTAAGAGTTATCCCATAATAACAGATACTTTAAAAGATAAAAGGGCTAATAAGGTGGACATTGGTTTAATAGAAAGCGAGTATTGGAAATTAATAATGAAAAATAAGGAGATAGCAGATGAATTAAACACCATTGTCAAGGATGCAAGAACATTCCAGAAATAAGTGTAATTCAGGAAATAGGGGGCAGGGTGGAACTCAAGAGAATTATACACAATCACTAGAGAAAATATATTAAACAAATCATTGGAGGTGCAAACTAAAACGTCTCCAGGTCTTGATGAACTTAAACCTAGGTTCTTAAAAGAAGCAATATTCTAAATTTCCTTAAATTTGGGGAAGGTTCCATTCAAATGGGAGATAGTGAATGTACTCTCTTTATTCAAAAAGGGAGGGAGGCAGAAAGCAGGGAGCTACAAGACAATTAGCTTAACAGCAGAAACTATTATTAAAGACATTATAGCAGGATACTCAGAAAAAAATAATCAGGCAAATTCAACATGGGCTTTGTGAAAGGGAAATCATATGTAATGAATCTATTGAGGTTCTTTGAGGAAGTAACATGCCCTATAGATGAGAGGGAACAAGTGCACTTGCAGGCATTTGGCAAGATGCCACGTCAAAGTTTATTGCTGAAAATAAAACCAGGTTGCAGGGGTTACCTTATTGGTATGGCTGGAAGACTGGCTGGCTAACACAGAATAGGCATAAATGGGTCATTTTCTGGTGAGAAAGATATAATGATTAGTGTACCACAGGGATCAATGTTGGGCCATTGCAATTTTAAAAATAAGCTTGTATGATGAGGCTAAAGGTATGGCTGCTAAATTTGCTGATCACACAAAAACAGGTTGTGAAGAGGTTGTAAGTTGTGAAGACAACTTAAGGAAGTTCCAGAGGGATACTGATCTTTAACTGAGTGGGAAAAGAGCTGGCAAATGGAGTATATTGCAGAAAATGGGAAATTGTTCAATAACAAAGAAGAGTATCATTTGTATGTTGAGGGATTGCAGAATTCTGAAATGCGGAGAGATCTGGGTGTCTTGGTGCATGAATTACAAAATGCTGATATGTAGGTACAGCAAGTAATTAGGAAAGCTAATGGAATGTTATTGTTCATTGTAAGCGAGGAGTAGGGAACTTATGCTTCCATTGTAAAAGGCATTGGTGGGCCACAACTGGAATACTGTGTACAGCATTGGTCTCCTTATTAAAGGAAAATGTAAATAGAAGCAGTTCAGAGATAGTTTATTGGACTAATACCAGGACTGGATAGGTTGTCTTGGAATGACAGTCTGGATTGCATCCTTTGGAGCTTTGCAAGGTAAGAGGTGACTTCATGGAAACATAAGCTACTGAGGGGTCTTGACAGGGTGGCTGTGGAAAAGATGTTTTCTGTTGCAGTAGGAGAATCTAGGTTTCAGGTTCACTATTTAAAAATAATGAGTTTAAGGCAGAGATAAAGATGCATTTATTCCACAAAGGAATTCTCCTCAAAAGGTGGTGGAAGCTGAATCCTTGAATATTTTAAAGGAAGATGTAGATAGATTCTATATAACTAAGCAGTGAAAGGTTACTGGAGACAGGTGAAAATGTGGAGTAATCAGATCAGCCATAATCTTACTGAATGTCAGAGCAGGCTCAAGAGGCTGAGTGACCCACTTCTGATTTGAATTTTTATGTTTGTAAACATTTGGCACCACATACTGCAACTACACTCCACCACTGAACCTTATAAAAGGGACCATCAAAAATTTACAACAGTTAATTCTGTTCTTCTCCAAGTTGTAACCCTTAAATGGAGAATTTTGCCTGGTCTTCCTTTTCACTTTGACCTTCTGGACCCATTTTACACCAGTTGCACTCGGACCCAATCAGTAGATCAGTACAGCTCAAGAACAGGCTCTTTGGCCCATCTTGTCTGTGTCAAGAATGTTGCTATTCTAAATTAATTTCATCTGCCTGCACATGGTTCGTATCCCTCTGTTCCCTGCTTGTTCATGTGTTTGTCCGAATGGTTTTTAAACTTTGCTAATGTATCTGCTTCTACCACCTCCCCTGGCAGCGCATTCCAGGCACCTACTACTCTCTGTGTAAAAAACTTGCCTCACACAACTCCCTTATATTTTTTCCCCTCTCACCCTAAACCTATTCCCCTTAGTATTTGACATTTCCATCCTGAGAAAAAGACACTGACTCTCCAACCTATCCTTGCATCTCATAATTTTATATACTTCTATCAGGTCACCCCTCAGCCTCCAACGCATTTGTGAAAACCATCCAAGTTTGTTCAACCTCTCCTTATAGCTAATACACTGCAATCCAGGAAACATCCTGGTAAATCTCTTTTGCGCCCTCTCCAAAGTTGCCACACCCTTCCTATAGTGTGGTGACCAGAAGTGCATGTAATACCCCAAATGTGGTCTAAATAAAGTCCCATACATGTGCAAGATGACTTGCCAAATTTTATACTCAACGACACGACCAATAAAGGCAACCATGCTGTACTTCTTTTTTTACCACCTTATTCATTTATGTTGCCACTTTCAAAAGTTATGGACCTGAACCTCAAAATTCCTTTGTATATCAATGCTCCTAAAGGTCCTGCCATTAACTGTGTATTTTCCTCTTGCATTTGACCTCCCAAAATGCATTACCTCATAAATCCATTTGTCATCTTCTCAATCCAACTTTCCAACTGATCTTATATCCTGCTGTATCTTTTGATGACCTTCCTCACTATCCACAACTCCACCCACTTTCCCATCATCTGCAAACTTACTAATCAGACCACCTACATTTTTATCTAAGTCATTTACACGTTACAAACAACAGAGGTCCCAGCACTGATCCTTGTGGAACGTCACTAGTCACGAATCTCCAGTCAAAAAAACACCCCTCCACAACTACCCTGTCTCCTATGACCCCAAGCCAATTTTATATCCCATGTGATTTCATCTTCTGAACCAGCCAACTGTGAGGAACCTGTCAAATGCTTTAGTAAAGTCCATGTAGACAACATCCACTGCCCTACTCTCATCAATCATCCTTGTCACTTCATCAAAAAAACTCAATCAAGTTTGTGAGACAAGACTTCCCCAGCATAAAGCCATGCTGACTATCCCGAAAAGTTCATTCTTCTCTAGTCTTGAGGAAAATCAGAGCTGAAGTATTAGAAATGTACAGCAAACATCAACATTTATAGATGTAAAATGGCTATTGACCTTTTGCTGAAATTTTCATCTTTACTTTCTTTTTATTGATACTGCAAAACATGTTTATTTACAGAATATTGTATCTTCATTTCTCGAGTTAACTGTAACCACTATCACAGATTTTCTGCAAGTTCTCTGATGTGTAGTGATTAGTTGAGTCACATTTAGTGATTAACGTTAAAATGTCACAGCAGTGTTGACAAAATATAATTAATTAGGCATTGGTAAAATAAAACAAAATAAAACCCCTAGGACATCTCACAGATTTTTCATCAAACTGTTTTCAATTTTGACTCATTGTTTATTCATTACAGTTTAGATAGAGGAAACATTAATGTCAATAGAAATGAGGTATATGAATCTGAGGCTAACAATGAATAAGTGTGCAGTGTGCTGTGCGAGTGGGCACTGTAGATTTAGTTCCCTAAGCTACTGAATTGTCAATTTTACCTCTGCTAAAAACAAAGTGAAATAAGAAAATTGCTCCTCCAAATGGCACTATTCTATTGTTAGCTCACTTTGAATGACCTTACAAAAGACTTATGAGCTTTCTTCTTGCCTGCTGATTGACCTCATGAGACAAATGGAAACAAAGAGGAAATGAAGGGTCTTATTATGTTCCCAAACAGGACATAGTTCAGATACTTTGTATGACGAATTGTATAGACACTACAGGTCATTCTTTCAAAAAATAACAGGCAGAAATTAAAACATACTGACAATGCAAATTCCAGGCTCACCTTTCCTGGCGTGTCTGCTCTTCCGTAGTTTCCATGGCACATTCCAAGGAATTCTGTAAAGACTGGAGTTGGTTCACTGTTTCCTTCAGCAGAAAACGAGTCACAAACTGTTCCAGGTTACATGAGCCTTGGTAATCCTAAAGAAATTGAATTCAATTTAAATATAATTGCTTAAATAAATCTGGAATAAAAAACGGCGGCTTCAAAGTCCATCACCAAGAGTGATGCTGAACCATGACTCCTGCCTAAATTGGCTCAGTACTGCTGCAAATTGGAAGGACAGAAAAACTTTGTACATGAGGAGGTTTATTACCAAGATAATGGAGATTTTATTTTTCTGCCCACCACAGACATTATGCTGGACATGTGGCTATGCAAAGTGCTGAGATCAATTTTTGGAAAAATATTTCTAATTCAGATGAGAAGCTTCATCTCTGATATGACTGATGCATCAACCAACATGTTCACCTGGGAATATAATATCAATATGACTATGTAGATCTTGCGACCCATGACCCAAGCAATATTGGGGACTGGCCTTGATTACCTGATTGATGCCATATTTAATGCAAGACCCATCATTCAAATAACTAATTTCTCAGGACAGCACAGTCTTGAGAATAGAACTCAATCAGCTCTGAAGTAGCTCTCTTATTGATGTGACTGATCACTAACAACCATGACCACATGCTCATTAGCATTCACTCACCTGAATAGGAGGAATCAAGTATATGGTATTGGAGTTCAAATCAACGTCCTTTCTTTCAAATCTGAATATTACATGAGAATGTGTCTGTGAGACCATAACATTTTGGAAGCAGACATAGGCCATTCAACCCATCGAGTCTTCTCTGCCATTCAATGAGATTGTGGCTAATTGGATAATCTTAACCTCGACTTCTTGCCTTTTCCCCAAAACTCTTAATTCACTCATTGATTAAAAATCTGTTCATCTCAGCTTTAAATATATTTAATGACCCAATCTCAACAGTCCTCTGTGGTAAAGGATTCCACAGATTCACTTTCTCACAGAAAGAATAACTTCCTCCCTATCTCCATCGTAAATGTGTGACCCCTTATTCTGTGGTTGCACCCTCTGGTCCAAGGTTCTTCCATAAGGGTAAACAACCTTTCTACATATAGAGATAGTAAGATCTCCAGATGCTGGAGTCGGAGATAACACCTGAAACGTCAACTTTCCTGCTCCTCTGATGCTGCCTTTCTTCATCCACCTATTCAATACCCCAAAGAATCTTATGCTTCATTTTGCATGTTATTAAGTTCCCCAATAAACAATGCTGAGTCATGCACAATAATCTCTGAAATTCTTTTTTTTCTTCAGTACTACACTATCAGACAGTATTACCAATCATTCCAATATGTCATTTGAACTGTTTGAAGATTTCAAATTGGACAAGCAAGCCATTTCAGTACTAGAGCAGAGAATCAGACAAATAGGCAGAAATAGATATTCCATCAATCACTAATAATTACTTTGATTCGAGTCCAGATTGAATGCAGTCTTGAAGAGGTGCACTGCTATTAGATCCTGGCCAGGACTCTCACTAGGGATTGCATTAATGGGTGGGTGAATCATAAGCAGACACACCAATGAACTGAAACACCCAGAAACCTTCCAGAAATGAAGCTGGGCCAATAAAATTGTCGAGGCCCCTGCTCATCTTGAATTTGTGGACCTGTTGCCTGCTTCTGACATTACCAATGCTGCTCTGATTCTCCACTTAAAATTTGTGGCAACTGTAATCGTAAATGTCTGTACCTAGTTTTAGAAAATGTCTTTCATATGTTCATCCACAGAGTTAGCAACACATCCATCTAAGCATGAATATAAGGCCATTTGTTGTTGGCTCTGTAATCCTCCAATACAATAACAAACACAGATATTGTAAATATTTGTGTGTGTTGTGAATGTGTTTCATATATAAGACAGCTCCTCTGTTTTAAGTGCCACCAAGTACAAACTTGAAATCTCCAATGCTGACTGTATTAAAATGTCTGGAACTGATGAGGAGGTACCTGAGCGCCAAGCAAATGGTAGGTGCCACTGACCTGGCATTATGAGAGCAACTCAGTCCCCAATATGGGGTAGGACGGGGGAAATTAAATTGGTAAAGAAGCTCCGGTGTTGTATAATGGTTCTGAAGGAGTTAATGTTCATGCTACATTGAGTTCATCCATTCTATTAATATCACATACATTCTGTCAATGGAGACAGTGAGTTCTACTCTAGCCTTCCGAGGGAGCAGATTTTTGAGCTATGTCTCATGGTCAGTATGCCACTATGCCTTTAACAGACATGCTCATGATATCATCACTGTATTATTGTGTGACCTGAGGATATAAAGGTCTCACATCCCATCTGACTTTTGATTTTTTGAAGTATAATACTCTATTAGAAGCTTCTGTTGTAATCTAATAGCTTAATTTTAGCTGCCACTAATATACTTCAAGAGTGTAACATAATAGTTAGTTATAAAAGAACCTTTGGATTCTTTAATACCACTATATCCACATCCAGTTTCTATGAATGACTACAATTTTTTGGTGACAGAGTTTGGGATGCTAATTGAAGATCAACAAGGCAACAGTCTTGGGCAACAGATAATTCAGACAAAGTGAAAGTTTCCCTTACATGACATCAGTTTTCATAAGGACAGACAGCTATACTGATCTGTAGGTAGAGCACTAACCACCAAGAAAACAGAGCTAATTACATTTTATTCAACATCCAATTTTAACAGGACAAAATTCAATTTTAAAGATTCCGTTATTAAAAAAATTAAAAGACTGAACTGAACTCTTAAGTTAGACTGTGAATCCAGTGCAGTATACAGTACAGAAAGCTAGAAGGCTAGAACAGGCTGTTGCAGACAGCTGATTCATAACCAAGTCTCCCATGATAACAGTTGCAGAATCTTCGTATTTAAATACAGAACAATTGTACTTTATACTGACACAATGTTAGGGAACCTAACTTAATGTGGTACAGTGCATTGATTTTGAGTGGAATCATTATAGTGCAAAATTCAATATGTATTGTGTATCCATTGACATCCTTACTGAATTACAACCATTTAAACAACATATGCAATTCTATTTTATAGAACAAATGATAGAAAATCCTAAGGAATATCTTTAAAATCTTGCTTACATTGGCAAGGAAGAGTTTCACAGAATTAACACATTTGTTATTTGCATGGACAATTGAAAATATCTAGAGGTTCTTGGAGACCAAAGCAAGATAAGAATAAATTCAGGATTAACATACTTCAACTAATTTCATACAGACAGAAACCCCAAGAGTCTATTGATCCATTTGTCAGGAGATACACAGCAAAGGGCAGGAACTGCCAGCAAAGCTCATTAAGTTAGTAATCATGTTTATACCAATTAAAGCTTTTAGAAAGGATCCTTTGGGCAAGATACAGGGCCATACCATTGACAATAAATACAAGTATTAATCCATTGTGACAGGCCAATAACAATGATATGTTTTCAGTGCAGTCAACATCATTGCCACAATCAGGAAAGTGTACCAAATTCACAAAATATGTAAGGAACCTGTTTGTCACACCCACAAAGAAAAAGGTTTTCCAGCTTTTCTTGATATTTGTGAAGCATGGGGCTTTACAAGGGAAATTGAATGTGCAGAACATCTGATTCCAAAGGACAAGCCAGACCCAGAACAAAACAGAGGTGGTTAATAAGGCAATATAAAACACCGCAACACTGGCAGCAAGAAAATAATATTAAGCAGGCTTTCAAATCCAAACACATCAATTAAGTTCAGAGTCAACAAAGTAAAAGGCAAATATAAGAAGATGACCACACCTTCCAACACAAACAAAAACAGAAATTGCTGAAAAAGTTCAGCAGGTCTGTCAGCATCTGTGGAGAGAGATCAGAGTTAACGTTTTGGGTCTGGTGACCCTTCCTCCGAACTGGAGGAAGGTTAGTTTTCAGGAAGGGTCACCAGACCCAAAATGTTAACTCTGATCACTCCCCACTGATGCTGCCAGACCTGCTGAGCCTTTCTAGCAATTTCTGTTTTTGTTTCTGATTCACAGCATCCACGGTTCTTTCTGTTTTATTTACAACTAAACCTTCCATATTGCTAATCCCATGATTGCTAATCATTAATATCATATATCCTGAAAAGGCAAGACAGTAAAACACTAAAAGCTAAAATCAATATGAAAGCTAATTGGATTACCACACAGTATCCTGAAAGAAATGTATCTGAGAAAATGGCCTCCATGGTTTATCTATGAGATTATCTGACATCACGCAATAGACCACCAATTTCACACATTGGCAGAATCACACTGCAGTGCCAATAAAAGCCATATTTTGTTTTTTCCACATTAGGGTAACGACTGAACATAGGGTTTGAAATTTTACATTATTAACAATGTATAATATTTTGATGCATCTTACATCGAAGTTTTAACATTACTGCTTTAATTCCACACAGCAGTAGGCAAACAGATCTGTAATTTCTTCCATTTTGAGATAGAATTGCAATTTCCTCTCTGCCTTTAGATAGGACCCAGTCGGTAACCACTAGAGAATAGGTTATATCTTTGCCCGAAATAACTGGAAGGTCGCCTGGCTGGTAAGGCTGTTCTTGGGTCACAGCTACGGATTAGTCTTTCTTTGCTTTTTTTTTTAATCTATCCAATCTCTGACCTAACACTAACATTCACAGAATTGCATAGTTTTCCTTCAATTTGGTATTATCCCTAACTTCCTCACTTTAACAGATAAAACATCCTTTTCAAACAGGATGCGAGACAACAAGGTGCAGGGCTGGATGAACACAGCAGGCCAAGCAGCATCATAGGAGCAGAGAGGCTGACGTTTCGGGCCTAGATCCTTCATCAGAAAAGGGGGAGGGGAAGGGGGTTCTGAAATAAATAGGGAGAGAGTGGGAATTTTTTTAACACCGGGATAATCTTAGCTGAGTTATTGAATATCTCCAGAAAAGTCTGCCACTGTATCCCTACATTTTTAACCTAATTTCCAGACCACTTTTGACAACTCTGCCTTCACATTCTCATAATTTCTTTATTTCGATTTGAATCACTAGTTTTCGATCCACTTTTCTCACATTTAAACTGAACATAACATTCTATTATGTCATGATTGCTGCCATCAATTCTTTTGAGACAAACCTTCCAGTCTGATATTCCAGCTGTCAGCAGTTTCAGTATCTGTAGGCACTTAGGACACATGACTTTGAGCTGTTGCTTGGTCCACTCTGGGTGAGAATGTTGAATGTCTGCTATGTGATCAGTTAATGAATTCCACCAACCAATCTGTCACCTATAATATAGCATCTGACACAATCTCTAAAAACCTATTTAACTCTGTGGAACTGATTGGTTTTGAACAAATTAAAATCAAGCGTCCAGTGTCAAACAGATATTCCATGCTTTAAAGAGAATTATTTGAAAGCAAAATCTGTAAATGTGTGCTGTGCTCTTCAGTTCAGGAAACACATACCTCTATTATCCTAACACAATGTCACTCTCCTCAGCTTCGACCCAGTTCCATCTACTCATTCATGCTCTGCATCCAAGCTGGCTCATTCCCAAATTTACCAATTACTTTAAATGATTGTCCTCTGCTTCTGTCTCTATATTTTGACCAGACCCATCATGATTTTCATTACTGAAAGTGCTGGAGGAAATCAGCAGGTCTGGCAGCATGCGTGGAGAGAGAAACTGTTAATGCTTCAAGTCCAGTGATCCTTCATTGGAACATTTATTCAGACCATAAACATTGAGTTCCAAAGAATTATATCAGACACAAAACATTAACTTTGCTTTTCTCTCCACAGATGCCGCTAACCCTGGTCTAGTCAGAATACATAGGAAGAAATCAATCTTTATAAAGGAAAGAAAGTTTTTTTTTTACTTCAAATTTCCAGCATTGAATGTATTTTACTCTTATGATTTTGAATTCTTCATATGAGCAAGCAGAGCCAGTGCTTGAACCTCAAAGTGGTACTTGGACCTATCCTATGCATAAATTCAGATTTTATGTGAGCAGAAGATTTAGGCTTTCAAGTGCAAGTAAAAAATATGTTAATTTCCTTTGGGTATTTAAGTTTGCATATTTCATTAACTCAAAAAGCAGCAATAAAGTAAAATAAATATTTATTTGCACAATCTAAGTTTAATGACTTTGGCAAAAATCTCTCAAGATGAAGAATTGTTGCTCTTATAAATTTTTAATACAGGGAAAGCAGTTTGTATTTATTTCATATTTTTGGTGTAAGTCCCAAAGGTTCTTCATAGGAGCATTATAAAGCAAAATTTTACATGGCCCTTAAAAGGCTTCATTACTCAGATGTGGCCAAAGGCTGAATATCATTTTCAGGAACATCTTAAAATGACAATAAGTATTAGAGTGAGCTACAAACGCTGGAGCAATTAAAAGTGGGAATGGCGAAGTGGCCAAAATTTGATGAGCAAAGTCAGTTAAAGGATTGTGGTGCCAGTGGAGATTACATAGAAAGTGAAGGCACAAGGCCAATGTGGGAATTGAAAGCTATGTTAAGAACTTAAAAATCAACTGTTGCTTATGTGGGAATCAGTCTAAATCAACAAGTTCAGGGATGATGGGCGAATGTGCCCTGCTTCAGATGACTTCAGGTTTATAGAGGGTAAAATATAGAAGGCAGGCCAGGAATGCACTATATGATTCCAATTTATAACCTTAAATATGACAACACAAACTGAGTTATTGTAGCACTTAAACATATTGGCAGAGCGTTTGGCATGAAGAACAATAACCCAGATATATCTATAATTAATAATTGCACAAATCTTTTATTTTTTTAACACTCATTTGACAGAACCTGCTTCAAGGATAACTGAAGGCTACTCATTCTGTGGCACGAATGCATCACTGAAGTATAAAACAAAGAAATTTTAAATGTTTTTCTTTCCAATGAACAATTTGTTGCCAATGCAGTGAGCACTTTCATCATTCACCGGCGTGACAGAAACAAAAACAGCGATTGGATATCAGATAGGCACTGTGATACTGGGGATAAAGAAAGGCCATCATGAAACACATCAAAAAAGGAAACAATGTTTCATTGAGTCATGGGGTCATAGAGTCATATAGCATGGAAACAGACCCTTCGGCCCAACTAGTCCATGCCAAACATAATCCCAAACTAAACTAGTTCCACCTGCCTGCTTCTGGCCAACATCCCTCCAAACCTTTCCTATTCATGCACTTATCCAAATGTTTTTAAAGCATTATAATTGTACCTGCATTTGCCACTTCCTCTGCAAGTTCATTCCACACACGAACCACCCTCTGTGTAACAAACTTGCCCCGCATGTCATTTTAAATCTCTCTCCTCTCACTTAAAAATGTGCCCCCTAGTCTTGAAATCGCCCATCTTAGGGAAAAGGCAACTACCATTACCTCTAACTTTACCCCTCATTATTTTATAAACTTCTATAAGGTCGCCTCTTAGTCTCCCATGCTCCAGTGAAAACAGTCCCAGCCTACCCAGCCTTTCTTTATAACTCAAACATTCCATACCTGGCAACATCCTGGTAATTCTCTTCTGAACCCTCTCCAGCTTAATAATATCCTTCCCATAACTGGGTGGCCAGAACTGGATACAGTATTCCAGAAAAGGCCTCACCAACGTCCTGTACAACCTCAACATGACTGCCCAACTCCTATACTCAAAGTACTGACCAATGAAGCAAGCATGCCAAATGCCTTTTTAACCACCCTGTCTATTTGTGGTGCAAACTTCAAAGACTTATGTACCTGAACCCCTAGGACTTAGAATAATTAGAATAATTTCTTAGAATAATACTGTTTTGGGTTTGACACAGACAATTAACTTGTGCGGGTGGGTACAGAAAGTACAAGAAACATCTTCACTAAAGAAGGGACTGAATGACAAATTTAGTACCTGGTTACCACATCAGTAATCTTCCTGGGATTCAATTAGAACACTACACTAAATATTTAACACACATTACCCACTTCTAAGACATTAATACCTTTTACAGCCAATGTGAATTCTAGCTTTTCTAACTCACAGATTAGTTGAGTTTCCTAACTACAATCTCTAAATTTAAACATTATTATTTTCACATAAGCAATTAAACAATTTCTAATGAGATTATATTTGTATTTATGTGTTTGTCAGACATGGCAAGACCCCTGCAAAAGCAAAGAACATTCCTGTAAAATTTCTGCTTTTGATTTTCTTTCATCATCTTATTTCTATTTCTGACAGTTGATTACAAGAGCAATCCAATACAATCACATTTTAATTACAGTGCCATTTTCTCAAGTTAAAAAATAGCAGTTCAATTCGCTCTTCCTTATGCCATTTCTTTAAGATAAAGTACAAATTTAAATCATCTGTTATTTTTGCAATTTTGCTCACCAGCTATTCAAAATGTTGCTGGTGCAAAACTAACAAAACATTTTCCCAAATAGCTTTCAAATTAGATCCTGATGGTTATTCACACCCTTTTAAAACTAAATTGCACTGAGGGTGAGATAAAAGGTCTGTAGTTTTCTTCTTTTGCTAGAAATAGATCAGATTGAACACCCGTACACTTATCCAGTCTTGCCATTACTTTAGTCATTATCCTGGGTCAGGGTTCATTGCACATGCTACTAAGTTTCTGTATAGTATCTTAGCTTTGAAGAGAAAATCTGCCACAGCCAAATAAGAGAGTATTGTAGTAGTACATGTGGAACACTCACATGGGAAAGCTAGAAATAATGTTTGCCTTGTAGAAGGACCTGGAACGTCATAAATTTGCAACACAAGCCAGGGTTTGACATCTCTGAACAATCCCTGTTAGCAAGCCCGGTTAGAGAGAACAGGGGAGGAAAGGGTCACTAAAAAAGGTTCTTCCTTTTCTTTAATGGTTTTATCCTGCTACTAACCCCACAGTTCTTCTACCAACTCTGGTACCAATCGTGTAGTGCATAATTGTATTGCTAAAATTTTATGGAAATCAGTCCCAAGTCCTAACTCTCAATCCCAGGTGGGTGGAAAATATTATGTTCAATCAAAGGTGGGTGTTTTCAGTGACTGTCAGAAGTTATGCTGAGATCTCAAAAGAAAAGAGGAGCGTAGGAATAGGAGCTGGTCATTCACTGCTCAAATCTGTATCTCATCCAGTTAGATCATGGTTAATCTATATCTTAACTCCATCTACCTGTATTGGCTCCAGAACCCTTCATGTCCTTGGCTTATGAAATCTTGAGAGTACCAGTTCATAATTTTTCAGTTGATCCAACATCAACAGCCTTTGGATGCAGAGAGATTTAGTTTTCTGCTACACTTTAGTGGAGAAATACTGTCTGAATGGCCTAGCTCCAATTTAAATATGATGTACTGTAATTCTGAACTTACCTACCAGTAGAAGTATTTTCTCTCTACACTTCCAACTCCCTGAGCCATCTTATAAACCTCAATCCTATCACTTGTAATCTTTTTGGGAATACAATTCTAGATTATGCAACTCCGCAATAATAATAGCCATTCCATATTCTATATTAAAGCATTCTAATACAAATGGTAAATAAATAGAAGAAAATGCAGTTTAATGGTTTTATATTAATTAGGCAAAAATGCATGAATAATACCTGTTATAGCAAAGGTTATAGCATTGACTCTTAACAATAAGGAGCTATTAATGCACATTTATTGCATAAAAAATGTATAAAAATTTAAACAGAATATTAATAACCCTGGCATCCTGTCACTTCATGTTAACGTTAAGGTTTACTATCATTTATGGTATTTTGCTGCTTGGGATTTCAATTTCAGTTGTCAAACCTCACTGGCATAGTGCACTGGAAATCAAGCCCCACTATTCCTGAATTTGTTATAAAACTTGAGGATTTTAAAAGGGACGCAGAGTTCCCTGATTTACCTGTCTTTGAGACCAGGTTGATAGAAAGAATTACCAGATATCTGAACTTAACAAGAATTATTTATTACAGATAACTGACAATGATGCATTGACATAAATCTCGGTAGTTAAAATTCTAACCTCCTTTTAAAGTCCTTTTCTCTACATACAGCTACAGACTGACACAGGCAGGAAAAATGAAATGGGTGATCTGGGTGTTGGGAAACACTGGGAAGCCAGTTCAGTCATCCCTGTCCACAGGGTTTGCTGAGATGAAATCAGTACATGCAGGTCATCACTTGCCACTCAAAATAGGATTTATGAAACATGGTTTTACTCTTCAGAACTTCACTGAAGTGTAATGAGGTGCACTCCAGTCCTCTTATCATAGACATATAGGTGGGCCATGTGGAGGACTATGGATAAACAGGACATGGAAAAGGATATTGCACTCAAAGCACTTCTGTTTCTCACCTGACTTCTCCCACCCCGGTACCCTCCCACACTCCATGCAATCATTGCCCCAAATTCTTCTCACGGTCCAATGACTGAGTTTGTTGATCCTCAAATATCAGTGGGTTAGTCTTTGCTGGGCTGTTATAGGCTCCTTACAGCAATTATGCAGCTTGTCTTTAGCACTGCTGAAGCCACTTAGTTATATAGAGAAAAGAAGAACAAGGAATTGTAATCACACAAAGTTATGGATGTGAGTTTTTAACATAATATTAGATTGTTATATTCCTTTTTAATGTTTCTGTATAACTAACTTTGTTTGACTAATTTTCCCACTTTCGCTGTGTTGATTATAGCCTGGCATGGTCTTCTCACTGGCAAATCAAGAGTTAAAGAGAAGCCAAAAGTGCTGGAGAAATGCAGCATTCTGGCAGTATCTGTGAAGAGAGAATTAAAGTTTTACAGTACCATATGACTCTTCACAGATGCCACCAGACATACTGAGTTTCTTCAGCACTTTTAGTTCTTATTTCAGATCCCCAGCATCCAAAGTACTTTGCTTTTAATTGAAGAAAATCAGTGGGTGTCTGTTTCAGGGATACTTTGTTTGTTTTAGTTCTGTGTTGTGTTGTAAATGGAGTAAGAGGGGTGAGCATGTTGCCAGTTTGGTTCACTGCTTCAGCTAGATGATGCATGCCAGAATGAGGCCATCCTGGACATTCTATGTGTAGTGCTACTGGTGTGGTTGCTAAATCAAGCTACCCCTGCTATTCTTCCTGATGCTCCTCTACTTCCTTCTTTGAACAGACAGTTTCCTTAGCACTTTCTTCCTTCTGAGCTGCAGACCATTTTGCTGTGTGACACAGTGCATTACATAGAGCATTCCCATTATTCTCAATACTTAGCCTGTTGGATACTGACGGAGCCTCCAGATCTGTCCAGGCACTGAAAGCGCCTCTTCAACAGCTCAATAATGCTCTCACATTCAGGTGGCTCTTTGATTATAACACTTGTGGGTGTCAATGGATCTGGGCCTTCATTGGGTGTCATCAGCCACATCCTCCAAGATGTGAGTCATTAACTCTGTTTTAGGATGTGAAGAACTCAGGGAATCTTCCGAAACATGTATAATGATCATTTTTGTAGTTACACATTGATGCAGTAGAAGTCTTTTCACTTGAAAAGGATTCCAAGGTGAAAAGATTCTGGAAGACCTTGATTCCATGCATGTGCAGTCGATGACTCTCTGGGTCTGTGGGAACCAGATAAAACCTCAAAGTCAAGAGGTTGCCTATTCTGACTGGTCTCAGTGGCTTCAAAATGCATTTAATAGCAAGCTTTGGTCACCAGCAAGTTGCATTTGCAGGCAGCAGACTGCAAACTGCTGCTTTGATCCTTAATGTTTATACACACTAATACTTTACCCAGCTTTTACCAATTGGCCATAGGGGTCACATCGTAGGGAACTAGCCTTTCATTATGGGTAGTCAAGACTGTTTTAAATTGGTAATCCATGAACTTGGAAATTGCAGCTGACAACTTGGCAGCCAGAGCATTTCTGGAGGGGTCCTGGGCAGGAGGGATGAAATTGGGCAAAGAAAATGTGCCCTGTATTTGGTGTCTCAACATGAGTTCTGCACCCCAAAGAGTGATGGGATAGGAATGAATTTCTCCTCTGTTTATTTAGTGTTTTCATTTCTGGGAAGACAGTCAGAGTTTGCAAGTTGGGATGTTGTTCATTTTTTTACTGCATATCCTTAGCATAGATGAAACTATTAAATAACATTCAGATTTCTGGTGTTAGCAGCTCTGAAATCTGATGCAAGTGAACGTTAAATAATGAACTTTTTATAATCTCTGTAGCATTATACAGACAGCATTTCCTTAATTTATATAATTATGATAAATATAGCTTTCTTGTATATTCATTAGATCTTTGCACTCCACCAACTATGCAATTAGAATCAGTAATAAATTGAATTACTACCTTTCACAGCCATGTAATATTATATACAAGGTATTTGCGTATTTTAAGCCCTAGTGGCTTGTTGTTAGAAAATTTAATTTCAACTA
The DNA here is from genome assembly GCF_021869965.1 of Rhincodon typus. Classification (NCBI taxonomy): domain Eukaryota; kingdom Metazoa; phylum Chordata; class Chondrichthyes; order Orectolobiformes; family Rhincodontidae; genus Rhincodon; species Rhincodon typus. The sequence goes on along the minus strand of NC_063335.1, from coordinate 82,566,360 downwards.
TGAGTTTGGCCCTTTGGTAGCATGAGTCATCTGACAAGCTTTCATCTTCTATTAAAAATGAACAACGCATAATCAAAATACCCACTCTCTTTCTTCAACAGTCATGCACCTTGAACAGCCTCTTCAAAAGATGGCACCAGTTGTCACCTGATCCAAAGAGCAATAACAAGCTTTGTGAAGCTGGTCAGTGACCAGCACTTTCATTGTTTCATTACGTGGTTGTGAACAAATTCATACCCTTTGGCAAGATTGAGAAAGGAAAGGCCAGTGAACATCTGTTGCCTTTACAACCTAATTCTGCTTTCAGCACTTGAATTCTATTCATTAAAGTCTCTGCACAGAGATACTTTTTAAAAGTTTAATTGTTCATAATATACTTATAGTCAATGTTTGAAGTCAAGCAAATTCCTTTCGCTGCTATTTGTGAGAAAGGAATCTTGCAGTGAATAACTCACCTCCCAACTCCACTAAACCTGTCCACCATCTACAAGGCACAAGTCAGGAATGTGAAGGAACACTCCCCAGTTGCCTGGATGGGTGCAGCTCTAACAGTATTCAAGAAGCTTGACACCATCCAGGACGAAGCAACCCATTTGATTGGCACCATATCCACAGATGTCCATTTCCTTCACAAAGATGGTCAGTGGCAGTAGTATATACCATCTGCGAGATACACTGAAGAGATTCACCAAGACTCCTTAGATAGCACCTTCCAAATACACAGGCACTACCATCTAGAGGGACAAGGGCGCCAGGTGCAAGGGAACACCACTACCTTCAGGTTTCCTGCCAAGCCACTCACCATTCTGACTTGGAAATAAATCACCGTTCCTTCACTGTTGCTGGGTCAAAATCCTGGAATTCCCTCCCTAAGTGCAGTATGGGTTTACCTAAAGTAAATGAACTGAAGTGGTTTGAAATAACTCCACAAAGGTCGATATCCTGTCACCAAGTCACCCTTCATGTACGCGTGCATAGCACTTGACACTGGTCCGGCTCAGATTGAACAGAACCTCTGACACTTCTGTTTATGTTTGTCTGCCCAGACTCCCTGATTGGACCAGGTAAACAACCCCAATCAGGGAACTCATATTCTATGAGGTCTACTTGGCTGACCCCAATACAATCACTACACAGTTCAAGAAGGCAGCTCACCACTACCAGTTCTGATGAAGGGTCAGTGGATTTGAAACGTTCCCTCGAATGGTTTTCTCTCTACAAATGCTGCCAGAACTGCTGTGGTTCTCCAGTACTCTTTGTTTTTGTCACTACCAATTTCTCAAGAGGTGGGCAATGAATGCTAGCTTAGCCAGCGATGTCTACATCCTTTAAATGAATTTAAAATTATGTAAACACACTTTAATGTCCATTTCTCAATGTAGCTTAGCTAAGAAAACACAATGAAGAGGTGTTGAAACAAAACAAAATATGTAAAATAATCATAATTTAGGCAATTGGGTTAGAAATAAGATTGTCATCTGCATTTGAACATTGAAATGAAGCCTGCATCCCTTTCAGACGTCTTGCTACAGCCACCCAGAAAAAACAAGTCCGGACCATTATAAAGCTAACCCAAAGCCCATGAATATTAGTGTGGTAAGCTGTAGTACTCAATTTGCATATTTTAAATTTACTTTGCATTTTGCAATGTTGAATTATCAATATTCATCTTCTGTTCAAAGTTATTCAATTATGGATCTTGATTTTTCTTGCAATTGTATTTAAAGTGTTATCAAACAATTAATCAAATTTCAATTCCACTAGAATATAATGGTGCGATTTGAAACCATGCTCTCCAGAGGATTAGCTTGCAGCTCTCGATTATAAATGCAGTGCCAATAGCACTACATTATTGATTCAGATGAAATGAGATGATGAAATAGTAGTAATGTCACCAGACTGGCAACACAGAGCCACAGGCTAAGATTCTGGGGATATCGGTTGGAATCCCTCTACGGTTGATGATAAAATCAGTATCTCTATGTTGAGCACCACTTGGAGGAAAGTCTGATAGGGGCAAGGGCACATAATGTACTTTGAGTGGGAGGTCTTTAATATCCATCACTGTTACGAACTGAGCTCACCAAATCCTAAATGTCAAAGCTGTTAGACAGGGTTTAGAACATAAGAACATAAGAAACAGGAGTTAGCCATTCAGTCCCTCAACAGCCCTCAGCTCATCAATATTTGAAAAAATCTATCTCCTTCATTCTTAGTACTTTCAGTGATTTAGTTTCCACGACCAGATATTCGTGACCCTACTTTAAATTCCAAGCCCAGCATGAAGGCCAAAGTTACATTTAAACACAAAATACTGCAGATGCTGAAAATCTGAAACAAATGTAGAATGTGGGGGGAGAAATTCAGCAGGTCTGGCAGCATCAGTGTAGAGAGAAACAGATTAACATTTCAAGCGTGGTGTGACTCTTCTTCAGGAGAGAAAGAAGCTGGAAAATGGTGGTTTTTATAATTTTGACAAAGGCACAGGAGGAGCAGAGGGAAGAATTGATGTGTTCTGTGTTTGTTCTGAAGTTTCATTTGCATTCTTAATTACTTGCTGCACCTATATGCTAACTGCTTGTGTTTCATGCACAAGACCAGCTCTCTCTGCGCTGCACTATCTTTGGAGTCTCCATTTAAATAGTAGCCTGCCTTTTGATTCTTCCCAGTAAAGTACGTGACCTCACACTTTCTTACATTTAACTCCATCAAACAAGTTTCTGTCCATTTATACAACCTATCTATATTCCCTTGTAGAATTCCTTATTCCTCATCACAATGTGTCCTTCTGCCTACCTTGGTATTATTGGCAAATTTGGATACATTACAGTCTGCCTCCTCCAAGTCATTAACATAGACAGTAAATGATGCAGGTCTTAGGACTGATCTTGTGGCACTCCACTGGTTATGTCTTTCCAACCTGGAAAAGACCCATGAATCCTAACTCTCTGACTTCTGTGTGTTAACATATCCTCAATCCATGCTAATATATTATCCCCAATACTGTGAGCTTATATCTTAAGAGTCACAGTGGGTCATAGATTCATACAGTAATGAAACAGACCCTGCGGTCCAACTCATCCATGCCAACCAGATATTCCAATCTGATCTAGTCCCATTTGCCAGCATTTGGCCTATTTCCCTTGAAACACTTCTTATTTATGTACCCATCCAGATGACTTTAAATGTTGTAGTTGTACCCACCTCCACTTCGCTGGCAGCTTGTTTCATACATGCAGCACCCACTGCGCGAAAATGTTAACCCTCAGGTCCTTTTAAATCTTTCTCCTCTCACCTTAAACCTCTGCTCTCTAGTTTTGGACTCCCTCACCCCAGGAAAAAGACCTTGGAATTTCCCCTTTTCCATGCCCCTTATGATTTTATGAACTTCCAAATGTCAACCCTAAGCCTCCAACGGTCTAGGGAAAAATGCCCCTTGCTATTCTATCTCTCCCCACAGCTCAAACTCTCCTGTCTTAACAACATCCTTGTAAATATTTTCTGCACACTCTCAAGTTTAACAACATCCTCCCAATAGAATGATGAACTTAGACACCAATTTCCCTTTAGGTTAATTCCTCCAGTAAAGTCTGACCTCCCTACCATTTAACTCCTGGCATGTTTTATTTCGAGGTTTGTCTGGCTGTCTGCACAAGGCTTCTAAGCAAATTAGAGGCTTTATTACTTATCATGCTGAGGAATTCAGGTACTACCAATTCATCTGCAATTCTATTTGCTATAGTGGTATTATTGCTGGACTGCTAATACGGAAACCCAGGTAATGTTCTGGGGATCTAGGTTTGAATCCCACCACAGCAGATGGTGGATTTGAATTCAATAAAAATCTGGCATGAAGACTGTCATGATGACCATGAATCCATTGCCGACTGTTGGAAAAACCCATCTGGTTCATTGATGTCCTTCACGGAGGGAAATTGCTACCCCTATCCGGTCTGGCCTACATATGACTTCAGACCCACAGCAATGTGGTTGACTCCTAACTGTACTCTGGGCAATTAGTGATGGGCAATTAATACTGGCCTAGCCATGCCCTCATCTCATGAATAATAAAAAAAACTGAATCTTTCAATGTAGGCTTTCCATCCTCGCAATTTTTCTTCAAAGTGTCCAATGACACCAAATTGTTCTGGCATTTGGTTCTGAATTTGAGAGGTTCACAACCAGGTCCTTTTACCATTCAAAACCTTCTTAAAATCAATATTATCTCCTGAGATTCTCCTCCTAACCAAATTGCAACAGTCTTTCATTAAGTTCTAAATCTGAATTTGGAATTTTTGTTCTTTTCTCTTCATCTGTGCCTGAAATCTCTTTCATGGTGAGTTCTGTAGGCAATCTTAAGCAATAACCTTTTACCAGGTACTGAAAATCTAAACACACTGCCTCAACTGGTTCTCCTTTATCAACTTGGCTTGCTATATCCTCAAAGAACTGTGGCAAATTTGTCAGACATGTTTGCCCTTTCACAAAACCGTTTTGAATCTGTTTTATCATGTTAAGATTTTCCAAATGTCATGTTGTTTATTCCTTAATAATGGGCCCCAGCATTTTCCCAACTGCAGATGTTCAGCTAACTGGTCTACAGTTTCCTGCTTACTGTCTCCCTTCCTCCTGAAGACTGGCAGTTTTCCAATCTGCTAAAACCTTTCCAGAATCCAGTGAGCTCTGGAATATTTCAGTCAATGCCTCCACTATTTCTGCAGCCATTTCCTTTAAAGCTCTTGGATGTAGGCCACCATTTCCAAGTATGTGGCAGGAAGTCAGTGAACCAAGAGGGAAAATTACATCTAACCTTGTCCTCACCAATCTATGTGTCTGTCTATGACAGTTTCAGTAAATAGTTATAGAGTCAAGATTTGTGACCAATGCACAGTTTTTGTGGAGATTATGTTTTGTATTCACATTGTGTCATATGGCACTATCCCCAGGATAAATGAGACAGATTTTGAACTGATCTAACAACTCAAAATTGGGCATCTATGAGGCAGAATGGGCCAAAGCAGCAGCAGAATCATTTTCCTATACAATATGCAAACTCATGGCCTCGCATATCACCCACTCTACCATTACCATTAGGCCAGGAGATCAAGCCTGGTTCAGCGAAGAGTGCAGGATAATATGCCAGAAGTAACACCATGCACACTTAAAAATGAAGTGTCAGACTGAAGATGCTACAAACATCAGATGTAGCATGTAATGGACAGCTCAACAGTGAAATTAGGAAACATTTCTCTGTGTTCAAAGATTTAAAAAGCTGGAACACTTTTCTGCAAATGGCAATTGATACTAGATTAATTATAAATAACAAACCTGAGATTAAAACATATTTGTTAACCAAAGGCATTGAGTAACAGGTGCCCTCAGGAACAGTGACCATAGCATTACCCTTGTACTCTTTCTTGAATAAGGTTATCACATTTGCCAATCTTCTCTTGGGAGGGCAATTAGCTAATTTAGCTACACATTTTGCACGTGAGCCCAACCGATGCCGGAGAATTGTTCATAGAGCAGTTCTGACCACTGCTGCTGCTGACACTACAGAGCAACTGGCCAATCTGATTGGTCAACTGACCTTTGAAGACACCTCCTCAAAGTGTGAGGCGGAAGTCTTAACTCCCAGCAACCAAATGGTCTTGGGAATGCAGTAATCATTGAACATCCACACTCTTCTAATGCTTCAGATGGTGAGAAAGAAAAACCTGCCATCTGAAAAATCTTGAGACATTGTATTTCCAAGGTAAATGCTGTGTGGGAATTGCAGGTGGTGGTGCTCCCAAGGAACTTCTGTCCTTGTTCATTTGGAAGGTACTTGTGATAGATTTGGAAGGTGCTATCAGAGGAGACTTGACAAGTCAATGGTCCACAATGTGTGTTGGTGGTGGAGGGAGTATTTGTTGAAGGCGTTGGACTGTTGTCAATTAAGCAGGCTGCTTTATCCCGAATGGTAACATGTTTCTTGAGTGCTAAGTTAGCTGCACACATCTAGGCAAGTGAAAAATGTTCCATTCATACCTTTCATTTGTGTCTTATGAGCAGGCTTTGAGGAGTCAGAAGTCACTACAGAATCCCAGCATCAGACCTGGTCTTGAAGGCGCAGTATTAAATGGCTGTTCAGTTCGGTTACTTGTCAATGTTAACCCGTCAGGACATGGAAGCTTTACAAATCAGACTTCCTTGCCTGACTTTTCCAACTAGCAATTCCATAAATTGATACTATTTGCTAAGAGGAAATCAGATCCATGTTGAATTTGTCCCCGAATTTTTTCCCTTGTTGATCACTGTTATGATGCTATGTACAATATAATTAATATTCCAAATGATCTTCAATTCTATTATTACGGTGTCATGCTGCCTAAATATAGCGTAAAAATGCAGCTTTATTTTACCTATATCATAAAATCCTTTTGTTAAAACTCTAAAATGTTATGAAGCAGTACTTACTTTCTTTGTTTTGTCCATTGCCTTTAAAATGGAAATATTCAAATCCTCCAGTGCAGCCAGTACATTCTCATACTCTCCTAAATGTTGAGAAAAGTACTCTGAAAAAGACACATTTTTTTCATTTAGACAACAAGCAGTACACTATTGCAATCCTTCCAGGCCTCACCTATGTACAAGAGTTACTTTACTCAGTTCTGTTTCCATTATAAATTACTTCAGAGAAAGCAGAACACATCAACCACAAAATAAATCATATTGTAGGGACACATTGGGGGAAGGCAATATTAAGTTACAAGTAAAAACAGAAAGAACTCCGGAGGCTGTAAATCAGAATTAAAAACAGAAATTACTGGAAAAGCTCAGCAGTCCTGGCAGCATCCGTGAACAGAAATCAGAGTTAACATTTCAGATCCTGTGACCTGCCTCAGAACTGGACCCAAAACATTAATTCTGATTTCTTTTCACAAATGCTGCCAGACCTGCTGAGTTTTTCCTGCAACTTCTGTTTCTGGTTAAGTTAAAAGTGTTTGCTGTGTGCAGTATAGAAGGTCCCATCATGTATTGCAAGATGTCTGGTGAATTCTGAAACTATGTTACAGGGAAACAGGGGCTTAAGAACTATAAATATGTGCTGCAAACTTTGTATAGTTGAGTTGGGCTCTCAGGCTACCAAGACTGATCTCTTGCATATGTTCAAGTAAAATCTTTTCTTACTTGAAGCCCACAGACTCAAGAGTGGTCTTTTCACCAAGAAATACATGGCTGCTCAATCATTTTATGAAGGTATCTGCATTGGAAATGTCTAGAGTTCAACTTATTCTGATGTTCCTTTGAATTATTTACGTAATTATGAAAAGGAAATGAGCGGGCAGCATGCTGTCAGTTGGATTTCTTATAATCTTTTAAAAATTAACAGCTAGAAATGAAACCTCTTCATTTACTAAATGGGTTAAATTAATTAAGATGCTGAGTTCCATATCTTTTTTAAATCCTCTGCTCAATGAAATTGGGAACTATTTCAGTCTCGTGACAACATCATAATCATTAGTGTTGACTATATGCTACTGCTACAAAATGTGATAAGAATGTATAGAAAGACTGACCAGCCTATTGCTTCCATGGAGTATAAATAAGCCACAATTCTCTGATTTGTGTGTTCATTGGCAATTGACTCTCCACCATTAGTCCAAGAAAGCCCGCCAGATAGCGAGTTGATCTAAGGCCCTACTTGGTTTACAGTGATAGAGGAAAATCACTAGTAAGTCTTACCAAAAAGAAGCTTTTGATTTAAGCAAGATATACTTTACTGCACAGTAGCAATCAAATCAAAATTACACTAGCAAGTTAGAGCAGTAACGTTAATAACATTATTGCAACATGCGAGCATTAAGTCTTGGCCTGGATGTTCTTAAGATGTTTTGTCTCTTCCTTACCCAATTCCTTACAACATCATCAGAATGGGTGGAGCTTAATACAGACTCCAACATTAACCTTTTGCGTTTACAACATCACCCCCAAACTGACTTTAACCATATCTAACATCAGAATTAACATTCATTCATTCACATATACAATTATTCTTATCATTAGCCCATCTCCCCAAGTCACTAACTTCACAATTTCAGGCAGTCTACAGTTTTTGCAATTCTTCCAGAAAGTGTTCTCTTTGGACATGGAAACTTGATGTGTTTTTGGCTTTGGGAAGGTTGGTCTTGATTATATTCTTTACCCTACATTTTATGTAAAGTCTCCCTATATTGGAGGGCTCCTTTCTTCTTGGATATCTTTTCCTGAGGGTATCATCCCTGCAAAACTAGATAGTTAGTCCATTACATTATCTAAAAGAACCTTAATCCCATGAAATCTTTTGCAGAGGAAGTCTTTGCTGCAGAAACAGGTAGTTGCACATAACAACATCTGGGGGATCTTTCATCTCTTTAATTTCCTTCTTGGAAGACAACTGCTCTTCTGAAACAGGTATTTTATTTTTTGTAGTATCCTGGATTTCTGGACTAAGCAATTTCTTCTTGCCATGTCCTGAATCTGTAGATGTTGGTTGTGCCACTTTTGTGGTGACTCTCATGAAATCATATGCAATCCATTTTCAATCAATAATAGGAACATCAAGAACAAGAGTAGGCTATACAGCACCTGGACCCTGTTCCACCATTCAGTGAGATAAAGTTAATCTGTTACCTAACTTCATATATCTCCATATACCATATACCTGGATTTTTCTGAAGAAGGGTCTCGGCCCGAAATGTCAGCTTTCCTGCTCCTCTGATGCTGCTTGGCCTGCTGTGTTCATCCAGCTCTACACCTTGTTATCCCATATACCTGCCTTTGGGTCATATCTCTAATAACTTTGTTTAAAAAAAAATCTATCTCAGATGTAAAATTAACACGTGATCCAGCATCCACTGCCATTTGTGGAAGAGAGCTCCAAACATCTACCACCCTCTGTCTATAGAAGTGCTTCCTAATATCTCACCTGAACACTTTGGTACTAATTCTCAGACTATACCCCGTAATTCTAGAATTCGTCCAAATATGATTACTTATTCTGTTTTTGTTTAACGATTTTTTTTTCTGCTTTTGGGTTTTAAAGGCTTTTGATTTTGCTGTATAGTACTGCACTTTTAATTAGCACCAGTACATTCCTTCTTCTATACACCAAGATGTCACTTCCCAATACAATCTCAAACTATTACGACTGATTAGGTTCTAGCTAACAATTGCTTCTGTGCTCCTCTTACCAAGTTTGAAACAAAAGGTTTTACTGTTTAGTGCTTATTCTCCTTTTTCAATCTCTCTGCGAGATTGTTTGACAGATCAGCAGCTGGCATTGTGAGAATAGTTCTTAAAGCCATACAGTCTTTAAATTTTTTAAATTATTTATTATTGCCCATGTGTCCACTGGAATTCTTACCATTGTTACCTTGTGATATTATGCAATGATACCCACTAATACTACCATGCAGTATGTGCTGTGATGCCAACCAATACCAACTTTTCAGCAATTTTTGTTTTTGGAATAGTTGACCTCTTTTCTTGACTGTGCCTTTGGCCTATTCATTTACAGTGGTAGAACAAACACTGTAGTAAGTTTTAGTGAGAAGAGGTTCTTGTCTTAAATAAGTCAAAATTTCTTGCATGAGAGCAATCAGGTATAGGTTATATAGTAAGTTAGTCATTTTCACTAAGAATATTGGGAGACCTATGAATATAGGTAATCACCCTACAATATCCTAGGATGCTCTGCCTGTTCTTCACCATGTCCTTATGATGCCATCAGATTGGGTGGGGATTAATGCAGTCTCCAACATTAACATTTTCAGAATCATTATATTATGCAACATATACCATGATTCTGTTTTATCAGGAGAGGAAAGTGTTGTTCAAAATCTCAGTTGATTTTGAGATACTTGGCTTTGTAGGTCAGCTGGAATGCTTTTATCCTGTTTCTTTTCAATTATAGTATCACTTGCTTCCTGGTTTCAGCAGAGACACCCTTTTTTTTATCTGCTATGCAGGAATGACAAGTGGTTTTCTCAGCTGTGAATCTTACAGCACACACATCTTCACCCATTAGCACACCCAAACCAGAACTAAATTTGCTTTATAACCCCTACTCTTGAAAGGGGAATACAAAAAATGCCTGCAGTTTATAACATAATCCATTGGAAATGACTTTCTGCTGAAAGGGGGAATGCGGTAGTTAGTCCTTTGTTATCTTGTTGTCACAGTCACAGTCCTGCTTGTTTAGATTTGCCTCCCTCTGAAGTTTTTTTTTTAAATTTAGCTTCCCTCAACCCCTTTGAATGTGAAATTCCAGCCATCTTCAGACAGTCACTGACTTTACATTCAGAACCATCTTCTGGTTTTATGTTCTATTTTAAAAAAACCGTAATTAAAAATTCAATATGTACATAAGTACTTAGGGTTTCTGACCAGTTGTTTAGACAATAGAGTCATTCACAACTTCTAGATGTCCCAAAGCAATTTACAGTCAATGACATACTTTGAAATACTGGCCATGTGATATAGGGAGTATAAAAACAACCACACATAATTTAGCATAATTTAGGACCAATTGTTATTCTCATGGATAGAAGGTAGAAGAAAAGTGACAAGTGGAATTATGACACTTGTGGGAGGGGTAGTTGCACTGTTGGTGGTGAAGGGACATTCCAATGGAAACAGCAGAAAAAGAAGTGGCAAGGTAAGTTTCCGAGATGTGTTCATAAAATTCTAAGTGGAAAGGAAAATACTGGATATACATAAGAAAAATATAAACACGAACTGTCAAAGCAAATTCACTATCCTTCAATAACAATGGGACCAGAAGTCATCACTCTATTGTGTTATAGCATTCTCTCCAACCATCTGTCTTCAAGGACAGCTCCAAAGTGCAAGAATAAAGAAACAAAGAAATGCATTTAAATCATGCTTTTCATGATCATCGGGTTTTTCTTTAATGTCTCAGAGCCAATGAAATAGTGCTTGAAATGATGATGTAGCTTTCCAGAAAATATTTAAAATGTGAATTCCAAAATTTTTATACCTAAAGAATGAATCAGCATAAGATTTCAGGGACCAAAGCCTTCCAACCAAGAATGCTTCAGAGATACCCAGCCATAATTCGCTTGGAGTATTTTGGAATGACCCTGGCAGTTGTCAAAACAGGATGTTAGGCCACGTAACTATGTATATACATCCCTCTTGAAAAGTACAGTCAAACTCTGCTGAGCCTAATCTGAGTTACAATTGCAAACATTTGTCATTGCCCAATTTTTTTTTTTGATTTGTTTTTAATTCATTCGGAAGGACACAAGTGCTCCCAGCAGAAACTGTCAGCTATGATTAGATCCCTTCACACTATTCTCACATCAAGGTAGGCAGCCTGAAATTCAACACAGCAGTCAGACAAGCTGCCTCTGGAAGTATGAGTGGCATTAACAGCATGCTGGATTATTTAGGTGAAAACAGAAGCAAAATGTTGCAGGTGCTGAAAACCTGAGATGAATAAACCTCAGAAAATTTTGCAATGCAGGAGGCATGCGGAATGACATCGCTGTTCAAAAAGTAACAAAGAAATTGTTTGAAGTTGATGAACGTTTGTCAGATCTTGTCTCTCCTCACTGCTACTATCTTGTTTTCATTCATTCACAAGACAGACATGGCCATTGTTATATTACATATCTTGTTGCCCTTAAGGTGGTTATGGAGCACATTCTTGACAACAAAATTGTTTTCTGTGTCACTTCTGTTCAGAATCAATCATATTTATGTGCAGCAAAAACAAATTACTGTGGATATTAAAGTCAGAACTTCTCATTCCATTACCTTTCTTGTCTTGGGATTATTTTTGTAATGTTATCTCCTTTCTTTGGAATTCCAAAATTTACTCCATAAGCCTTCTATTTCTGCTTGGAGGCAGACTTTACTTCTGTCTTTTTGTTGCCCATATTTTTCTCCATGCACCTCTAATCACTTGTTTATGAAGGTTTGTCTTTCACACTCTGTCGGTAATCACTTCCCAGTTGTTGTTTGACTGTTGTATCTTCTAAAAGCAGTAATGCTCTTAAATTGGTAAATTCATTTTTTTTCTTCAAAATTCCTTATTCTGGTTTTTGTGAAATTTTCTCTACATGGTGAGGGTCATGGGAATCTTAATCTGCACAGCCGCTACCTTAAGGTCTTTGCCAACACTGCCTGTCCGTGATACTGGTCTCGGGTGATTGAGGTAATTCACTGCCACCAATCCTACTTTGTCTATCTAACTATTAGTAGTAGATGATAGATCACTGATGAGCCTAAATAAAAGACAATCCTTAGACAGTACCTTCCAAACTCACCACCACTATCATCTAGAAGGAAAGGGCAACAGATACATGGGAAAACCACCATTCATAAGCCCCCCCTCCAAACCACTCACCATCCTGACTTGAAAACATATCACAATTCCTTCAGCGTTATTGAGTCAAAATCTTGTGCCTCCCTCCCAAAGCTAAATGGGCAGCATTGGTTCAAGAAGGCAGCTCACCACCGGCATCTCAAGGACATCTAAGAATGGGTAATAAATGCAGACCCAGCCAGTGGTGCCCACATCCAATGAATGAATACAAAAGGAGTTTATCTTACTTCTGAAAGTGGCTTATTGTATAATAATAATTAATAATAAATACAGTTTACAGTGCTAAGGACTGTCTGGGCTATTTAAAATATATTTGCTCTCTACAGAGGTTAATATAGATTTCCTTGTCTCTACCCAAAGACTGCATGTAATATCATCAGAATTAATGGAGCTAATGCAACTTCAACATTAACTCTTACGTTACTATAACTTTATTCACCCTAAGGCTTCTGTTCTGGGGTTGATTAGAATTGCATCTGGACATTTCGTATGCACCAAAGGAACCAAGTAAATAAATACGATTAGAACTTACTCATAATTTAAAGACTTCTATATAATAATTTTGTTCAGTCGTTTGTTGAACTGCTTGCCACATACCAAGTTTGTTCAAACATGCTTATGTTGACTGGGTCCTATGTGGTTCCATTGCTGCTAGTTTTCTTTTCTAATTGGCTCAGTTGAAAATGTGGAAAATATGATATCCACAGAAAGTGTTGTAGTCATTAATAATGGTCTGTGTATTAATTTTCATGAAACATTAATAAAAGCATAGCCCACAAACAAATTAAATTTGCATGAATGTTAATTATTGCCCCTTTCATATAGCTGATGGGCTACAAGTATTAGACCTGTCAGTAATATTAAAGCCAAGGGAATAAGAGAGAGTCACAGTATGAATATAAAAATGAATAAAAAAGAAACACAGAGTGATTACTGTTTTTGAGACTGGACGTGTTTCCCAGAGGTCCCAGAGGACAGTACTCGGAGCACTGCTCTCTTTGACACTGGAGAATTGATGAACCCCACAAACGTTTCAATCCTTACATAAACTTTTGTGTTTAGTTCAGCTGGAATGACATTGGCTCCTAACAAATAAATGTGATTCTTAGGATTCCCTCTTCAGTCTGAAGGGTGTCTTTTTAATGTAATATACATTGCGAGATGAGTGGGTTTGAACTATTCCATTTTGCACTGTGTTTACTTCATCAGATCATTAAATAAGGCACATTGTAAAACAGATGTCCAGCATTGGCCTGCCTGGTTTCCACCAGATTAACTAATTTTAATGTCTGTATGAATAAATTAAAATGATATAATTCACACTGGTAGCAGATTGAATGTCGATTGATTAAGTAAATGTTGTCAGGGCTGATAGTAAATTGTAGATTGAGCATATGGACATGGAGTTTGCCTACTGCCTGCATCAGAAGGAAGCAGATGTAAGTTATTCATGCATTTTGATATATATGTCTAATTTCAAGAGATATTCAATATTTTATGCAGTATTTTCAATGGTTCAACCCACCACTACAATAATGTGTGAGCCTAGATACTTTGGTCCATGTCTTTGAACTCACAGGCATCTAATGTGAGTATTGCCACTGAACCAAGGCTAACACTTACTTTTTCCTCAAAGCAGTGAATAATGCCAAACTCATTCATAGGAGTCACGTTATGGTAGAACAGAGTAAAGAACATTACCAAAGACATGTTCAAAGCTAGGCTTTTCTGCAAACTATTCAAGCTTTTTAAGCTAATGCTGAGAATTGGCATGGAGAGAAAATTGCGTTTCTCATTTAAATTAATGTATAAGCTCCACAGGCATCAGTATGAATCAAATAATTAGTTGGGCTACATAGTGTTGTGAAATTATGATCAGAAACCTGACAAATAGAAAAACATCACTTATGGACTGACAAAACAGAGGACATGTTAATCCACTGGAACACACACATAAATATTACATTACTGTATCCCCTCATTTACATCCAGTTGTCAAGAGCTTTTCCAAAGAAATTACAACACATAAACAACTCCATGAAGGTAGAATAGTTTGATTTTAGATTTAGTTCCAAGTTTTAGTTTAGAAAAACATATTTTAAATGATCATATTGTTAAGTGGGGAATGAAACATTTAATGTTACACATTATAAAAAGAACAGATACATTGTCTTAGAGATCTTTTCTTTTTCTGAATTTTACTTGCTGCTTTATTGAGCACAGCAAATGGTGAAATTATAGCACTTACCACATATTTCTTCAATGTTGAGATTGCTAAAATGGAAGTAAAAAAAAAAGACTTTTTTAAGTGATATTGCTGACCATGCTGCTTTATACATTTTTCCTACATAGGTCGTCTTTGATGCTGAAAAGAATTATCAAATATTTATGATATGGCACTGCATCTCATGAAGTATTGCCATATTTCGATTCAAAAAGCCCCCCGAGAGTGTATCTTTAAATATGTTAATAAATTAGATTGTATTAATTCAGTGACATTCTAATTTAAAAATTATTTTACAATTGGAGTTCTACTGGCACTTTTTCAATATAATTGCAAATAATATTAGAATATATCAATTATTTTAGATGGCATGGTAAAATTAGATAATTTTAGCCAAATGAGAAATAAATATGCAGGGTGAAAATGGTGAAGATGATCTCAAAAGTATTAAATCAGTTGTTTTGAAAAATTGCTTATGAATGTGGTGGATGATTTATTAAGATATATTATGATTCATTCAGTTAAAGCTGAACAAATTTATTGGTTCATTAAACTGTTGTATGGTCATGTCAGCTGTATGATGAAGCCTGTAAACTTAATTTTCCAAAATAAAATGTTCCATACTCAAGACGCAGTCTCTTGTGACACATACCTCTATTAAAATCATGCTGCGTTGCTGCAGTTTTCTACAATGGGAAAATTTTACAAGAACATGGAGACATTAAATTTGAATGTTTTCTGCTTAAATGCCACACCATTGCTTCACAGTTGCCCACTTGATCATTGAATAATTGATTGTCAAAAACAGTAATGAGAGCGACAATGATTGATGGTGATAAGAATAAACCAGGAAGGAATACAGTAGATTATAGAAGCAGTGTGACATTGTTCACTAGGTCTTCACCTGCAATTCCATTCAAAATTGGATGGTATAGGCAATAAATGTGCACTTGGTGCACCTACGTCTTCATTTACATGTTCCTGTTCTTGATCTTGAGGGAAACTTTGTTTTTTATCATTCTGCTCAATCTACACAATAGCAAGGTAACAGGGACTGGCTTATTTCCCTATTTCACTCCTCTGGAACCATTAGCCTGAAGGACCACCAGGACAGGGTTAGTGGTAGTTAATAGGATAGTAGCCAAAAACCTGTGTTTACTCCATTTGAAAAGACATACCACAATAATGGGCATCTCTCCCTCTACTAAGTTCCCAAATTTTACCTTTTTAAAGATACTAGCCAATCTAAGTTCTGAAAATGAATATCCTGGCATCTTTGATTTTCTTCTGCCACTTTTTGCAGATTTTCTGCTTGTGCTGTAGGAGTGGGTTCATTGCAGTTCTCTCTATGTTGAGGTTGGGCAGAGGGGTGGGTGTGGGGCAGACAGATTCAGGTGAAATGAGATTTAGAAATACAAAATACAAAGCAAAAGCTGAAAGCATCAGAATAATATCGCAATTTATGAAAAGATAAGCAGACTGCGACAGGAGGTGTCAAACAGTTTAGCAAAATTTGTGCGTCAGTCTTTGAGGTTATTACAGGAAACAGAAGCGAAAAATTAAACGACAGATTCTTTATTTGAATGCATGAAACATCTACAATAAGGTAGATGAAATAGTGGCATAAATAGGATATTTTAGATGTAATCACAATTACAGAGACTTGGTTATAAGGATATCAAGGGTGGAAAATAAATATTCCAAGACAGAGAATATTTCCAGGAGATAGACAGAATGGCACAGGAGGAAGTGTAGCACTGATTGTAAAGGATAACATAAGGCACTGAGTTAGATAGGATCTTGACTCAAAAGATCATGAATGTATAATTAACATAGGTAGAAATTATGAAAAGTGAAAGTCAGAAAATACTATTGGGAGTACTTTTGGGCCCTCATTGCAGGAGTCAGAGCAGTATATTTTTGGAGCTTTTAATAAAGGTAATGTGATAATTGTGGAGGATGTTTATCTTCATACAGACCAGGACCATCAAATTGGTGAGAATGCTCCATAAGATGTGTTTGTAGAATGTTTACATGACA
Organism: Rhincodon typus; assembly: GCF_021869965.1. Classification (NCBI taxonomy): domain Eukaryota; kingdom Metazoa; phylum Chordata; class Chondrichthyes; order Orectolobiformes; family Rhincodontidae; genus Rhincodon; species Rhincodon typus. Next base: position 82,549,720 of record NC_063335.1, on the reverse strand, counting down.
TTCTCTTGGCACATACATTGTGGAACTGACAAGGGATAAAGCTACCTTAGATTCAGCATGGTGTAATGAAGCCAGATTAATTAGTAATGTCATAGTAAAAGATCTTCTGGGAAACAGTGATCACATTATAATTCATTTTCATGTTAAGAGTAAAATTCTCCAAACATAAACAAGAATTTTAAATTTAAGCAACGCCAATTATGTAGGTATGAGGAGAGAACTGACTAAGGTTAATTGGGTAAATAGCTAAAAGATATGGCTGTAAATGAATATTAGCCTTTATGTTAAAAAATTCAGTGTTCATCAAAATTATATTCTATTGGAGAACAAAAACTCAGCAAGAAAGACTCATCCAAGTCTGACTCAGGATGTTATGGATTATTAGATTAAAAGCTTTTATATGCATATAAAAATGAAGAGAGTAGCTGAAGCAAATGTTGGTCCCTTAGAAGCAGAAACAGGGGAAATTATTGTGGTGAATGGGGAAATGGCAGAGGTCCTGAACAAATATTTTGTGTCAGCACAAAAATTCCAGAAATAGGTGGCAACCAATAACTAAAAAGAATAACAAAATTAATACCAATAGGAAAGAAAGTATTGGAGAATGTATTGTCTAAAATCTAACAAATTCCTGGGCCCTGATTTCTTTCACCCTACAAAAGGATAGTTGCAGAGATGTTGGACGTGCTAGCTATAATTTTCCAAAAAGTCTTAGATTTGGAAACAGTCCCATCAGTATGGAAGTTGATAAATATCATACTGTTTTTCAAGAAAGGAGGGTGAGAGATAACAGGGAACTTCAGGCCAGATAACCTAACATTAAATGTTGGGAAAGTATTGGAATCTATTATTAGGAAGACTTAACAATGTGTTTCGATAAACTTAGTATGATTAGAAGAAATCAAAATGGCTTTACTAAAGATAAATCCTGTTCAACAAACTTTTTGAGTTTTCTGAGTACATAACTAGTAAATAAATACAGGGAGATCAGCCAATATAATATGCCTAGGTTTCCAAAAGACATTTGATGAGGTGCCATGTGAAAGTCTAATAGACAAGATAAGGGCTTGTGGAGTTGGGAGTAATATAAATGCACAGACAGAGGACTCGTCAATAGACACGAAGAAGGGCACGGGAAGAAACAAGGCATTTTCAAGTTGACGCACATTGCATAGTGGAATGTCAAAAACCAAAGCTGTAGCCTCAGCTATATACAATCTACAAAAGGACTTAGCTAAAAGACAGAAATTAATGCATGTATTTGCTGATACATATAATTTGCTGATGATGCAAAGCCGGTAGAACGGTGAGCTGTGGGAAGGACACAAAGAGGCTGCAAAGAGATACAGGCAGGTTTGGTTGGTGGGCAATAAGATGGCAAATGGATTATAAAGTAGGGAAGTGAAAGTATGAAGTTATTCACTTTTGTCACAAAAATAGAAAGGTAGAATTTTTTTAGAGGTGTAAACCTCTCATCACTGATGTTCAAAGAGACTTAGGTATACTTCTGTAGTGACTGCAAAAAGTTTACTTGAGGCACAGGAAGCAATTAGAAAGATAAATGGCATGTTAGCCTTTCCTGCAAATGGATTGGACTACAGGAATGAAGAAGTCTTGTTACAACTGAACCCAGCTTTAGTGAGACCACAAGTGGAGTACTGTGTACAGTTTTGGTCTCCATATTTCAGAAAGGAGGCAGTACAGTAAATGTTCGAGAAATTAGACTCTGGGATAAGAGAGTTGCCCTATAATGAAAGACTGATCAAATTGGATCTATATTCTCTGCAGTTTAGAACAATATCATTGAAACATTCAAGATTTTGAAGGGACTTGAAACAATAGTTGTTGAGAGAATGCTTCCATTAGTCAGAAAATCTCAAACAAGACAAGAAACTCTTCAGAGATGAAGAAGTCAAATTGGGCTCATCATGTTAACTCTGTTTTTCTCTCCACAGGTGCTGTCAGACCTGCTGAGTCTCTTTAATACTTTCTGTTTTGATTATGTGAGAGTCGAATATCTAGACTGCAACGATGAAGTCATTGATAGAGTGGAGTGGTCTGGAATTTGTCAAAGCTGGTCGGAAACCATGTGGAAACAGGTGCTGCTCCAAATTTGAGCCTCAATGCATAACATAATGCACTTCCAAAATTCTGGAACATCTATGTTTTTTCAAAGGAAAGCTGATTTCTATACTATTCTTCCTGATACTGCAACCCCATCAAAATTAATTCAAATTTCCAACTAAGATGTATATCGTTTCTTAACTTTAAAGTGAGGAAGTGTGATTGCTACTTATATTGCTAGGTGGATGATTCAAAGAGTATTATGTGCCACTATGTGCCAAGGCTAATAACCTTTTTGAAAAGTAAGAATGAATGCTGAAGAAGATCAATTCCAATTATTATCAGCTGAGAGCGAAAAGGGAAAAATATTAAAGGCAGTGAATGATGTTGGTTCACGTGCCACAAAGCTGTGTCCCATTCCATTATCCAATTCAAGAAAAACCAGGACAACTTCACCGAAAATAAAGCTGTCACTTAATGCACCAATCTACTTAATAGTGTGAAGCAGTGCTGCAATATGCCTTGGCTGGGAGTACACAATGCTGTCACAAGATATCAGCAGAGGCTTCTTCAATTCTCCAGGACTTTAGTGACCTCAAGTCACACATCTAAGACCCAAATAGGTATTATTTTCTCCAGAATTAAATATGCAGCTCATGACAGATAGTAGCAAAAGAAGATATTTTTTATTAAAAGGTAGAAAGGTGGGTTTGAAGAATGTAAATTATTCAGCCTGGTTTGACTATATTTATTTTAATTTCATGTGTCAAGTAATTTATTTATTCTTGTGTACTGATGCCAAACTGAATTATTAATTCTAACAATTCACTGATCTCTCAAACTTCTCACTGGTTGAAATCCTTGAAATGAAGACTGCTGACTACCAATAAGGCATTCACTATCACTAGTGTGTTGCTGGGACAACTGTCAATAAACATGCAAGCAATTAATGGATTCAATCTGATGACGATGTAATTTTATGAAGGAAAAAATTATGTTCTTATCATGAGCTGGAATTAGAACATTATTTGTAGATGACATAACAAAGAAAATATAATTAACAATTGACGTTTCCTTTAATTGTTTGTTGGACTTCAGTTAATGCTTAAATTCCTTCTGCAACCTCCATAACAAAGACATTGAAGCAATGGGTGATAGCATTGGCATCATCAGCAACACATAACGCATAGAAAGCCTACAGGACCAAAATAAGATTTATACTGCTTTTCTCTGAAACCTTGTGATCTGAATAAAAATTGTTACTGATTCATTGTCCCTGCAAGATCAATCACAAATTAATGATAATTTCAGATAGAGAGGAGCCATTTTCATCTTTCAAATACATTGTTGACTGTTTTTATTCCCTATTTTCTATGAGGTTAGGAGGCCATTATGAACTCAGAATATCATTTGGCTTACACACATTTATACTTGAATTCTGCAGTTTAGCTTCACGTCTCACTTCTAGTGTTTCACAAATCATTTTGATGACTCCCACAGACAGCAAAACACCACTAATGCTATATTATGTTGTAAGTCTGCCTCTTTTTTCTGACGTGTGCCTGTGCAACTTATTCTGAGCTAACTGACTAATGCAACATTTTAGCAAGCTGAGGAACTGAGGATTAATCAAACACAATCTAATTAAAACTGTTTTCCTTCACTTAAGCATCGTGTTAACACATGTTGATGTTAAAATTTGCAATTTACAAAAACAATTTCAATGTTTTGGGCTTTTAGCAAATTCAGCACCTGCTGAAGCAGAGCTAAATATTAAAATGTTGATGGTTTTCATTAACTCCTTCTTGTCAAAGGCAATTACTGGAAACGTTTTAATATTTAATAGTCTGAATTATCTGCCTTTGTGCTGTATTGTAATCTTCTATGTTTCTACACGGTTTGGATACTAGGAGATTTATGCAGGGAAAAGCTTTGCTGCTGACTTGAATCATTTGTTTCTGTGCAATAATATGCTATGGTTTTGTGATCTGATTGAGACAACAATGAATTATTTAATAGCTGTACTATTCAGGCTGTAGTAACGTTCACATTCTAAATTTGGAACATTACACACTCAGACCTATTTCTGTTTCTTCCTGAAAGGGAATGTTTTCATTTATTGCTACGTGGTGTCTGTGAGATGCTGACTAAATTGTTTGATGTTTAAACTGTGAGGTAGACATTAAATCCATCAAAGTACCTTTGCCATTCTACTTTTGTTTCAAAAAGAAAAAATTCAATAGAATGTCATAAGCTCTATTTCTCTCTGTCTACATGAAACTGGTTTAATCATTTATGACCAGATAGGAGATGTACTGTGCTGCTAGCTTCAATGGAAAAGCAAAACAAGTGACTGATTCGCTAATGCCTACTTTTGCTTCCATCAAAGTTGAATATTGCACCTTAATATTCATAAGGAACCTACCATCTTTCTCTTGTCATTCCCCTTAACTCAGTGTCTGAGATCAATTGTAATGAAATGCAACTCTAAAGAAAAAAATATTGTTTTTGCCCACGTCGAAAATCATTCAAACCATAGAATGCTGCAAAGATAAAAACTTTCCATTATTGAAGCAAAAGAACTGGAATAGGAGGAGGAATAAAAAGCACATATTGAGGAACCACCACAGCCCATTTTCATAGGAACTTTCATAACAGGGTATCCCACAGTATTTTGCAGCCAACCTTTCAGTGAGCAAGCCCAAGAAGTTCACTCAAAATATGTAACATCCAGTAACTGCTTTTTTTAAAAAGTGCCGACAATATCCTTTTAAGAAAAGCAAGTGCGTAACTCCCCAGTGTTTCAAATGAGCCAATTATCACAATCCTTTCAACATAAGTCCTCAAGAATTAATAATAATGTAAGCACCTTCATAATACTCCCTGAAATGGAGAATGTTTTAAAGCAAAAAAAGGTAGTGAGACAATTAAATTGGTTTAATTATGTACTTAAGTTCCCATAAGTTCCCATCTTTAAGGAATCCAAAATGTACGAAGCTGGTCATTATTAACAATACTTCACATGATAATCTGCCTGATGCATATTCTGGTGTAACTGATTTTGTAATATTTCTGATGGATTAAAATGGCAAATATATTTTAAGTTGAGAAGTTAAGAAAATAAATAGGATTATTAAAAGTACTTTAATAATAAGAACATTGGCTCTTGTAGAAACAAGGTGAATGGATTTTTACTGTTGTGTAAAATGAGTGAATTTTTGGATATTTTAATATCATTCATGTTAGAGTTTAGATTTTGAGCTAGCAGCAAGTGGTCTGTGTGTATTAGGTTGTATAATGATTAACTTGTTGGCATTTCTGGTGCCATGGTTATTTGTTGAAGCCATTATGAGAGAGATCATTCCTTGAGTGCCAATGGGAATTTCTTTGCATTGGGAGAGTTTTACAAGTGGACAGAGTCAACACTGAAGAGCATCAGGTTGTTTTCAGTTAGAAGGTTAAGGGATGGATTTTTTTTTGCTTATGGGAAACACCCATATTATTGAGAGCTTTTGGCTTCAGTTTTTGGTTCTGGATAATTGAAACAGTTCTTTTGGAGCAAGGAATTAATTCAGAAAAGTTAGAAATAGATTACATCTGTGTAAAGATTTCAGTTTAAAAGTCCCAGACAAGAAGTGATTGGTTAGAAACCTGAATGGATTATTTGAAGCTGAGAAAGTCTAATCTCAGTAAATGAATACCCAAAGAACAGGCTATCAAACTCTCAAGACAGGAAATTGAAAATAGCAGTTAAATCAACCCTATATATGTGAAAAAAAAGAGAATTCCCTCTGATGTTTGAGTACCTAAATGCATGTCGTTGGGATAGATGGAACATTTTATTTCTATGATGTGTTTTGAAAGGTTTCAAATTGTAGTATATGTAAATAATTTGGTTTATTCTGTTATATTGTCTTCTTTAGAAACATAAGAACTAGGAGCAGGAGTAGGCCATTCAGCCTTTTGAACATGCTCTGCCATTCAATGAGATCATTGCTGATCCTTTATCACAATGCCATATTGCCACTTTCTCCCCTTGCCCCTCATTGCCTTTAATATCTAATATATTCAGTGACTTCACCTTGATAGTCTTCTGTGGTAGAGAATTCCACAGGTTCACTAACCTTTGGATAAAAACGTATTTCCTCATCTCGATCCTAAAAAGTCTACTGCGTATCCTTAGGCTGTGTTCCTTGCTTCTAGACTCCAGTTTTGAGAAATGTGCTATTACTTCATTGTGAAAACCAGTGCTTTCTGAAGAAGGGCCTAGGCCCGAAACGTCAGCTTTCCTGCTCCTCTGATGCTGCTTGGCCTGCTGTGTTCATCCAGCTCTGCACCTTGTTATCTGCGTATTATGTACTTGTGTTTCAGTGAAAAACCACCTTATTAATCTTCTATTTAAAAAAACTGTACTGTTCAACAAGGAAAGATTAGTTTGACTGGGCCCATATTCACTAGAATTTATAAGGATGAGAGAGGATCTTATTGAAACGTGTAAAATATAAAAGGAAGGGTTTAAAAAGGACCTGAGGGACAACTTTTTCACAAAAAGGGTGGCACGTGTGTAGCACGAGTTGCCAGAGGAGGTAGTAGAGGTGGGTACAATTATAACACTTAAAAGGCACCTAGATAGGTATATGAACAGGGAGAGTTTAGAGGGATACGGGCCAAATGCTGGCAAATGGGACTAGATTTATATAGGATATCTGGTCAGCGTGGGCGAGTTAGTCCGTGCTGTATATCTCTATGACTCGATGGCTCAAACCAAATTTCAGCCTGGGATCTGACTTGTTCAGGCAACATATCAGTTGTAATCATAAAAATTGGAAGGCCTTGAAGGATTTCAATTCGGTCAATTTAAGAGAAATTTTTCTCTTACTCTTTAAAGTAACAAATATGTTGTGGTTCTAGACATAAAACAGCTGTGTTGTGATAAAGTTTATTGCATGGAAATTGAAGATGGTTTTAAATGTTGCTAAGAGCTTTCTGGAAGTAGAGTTATAACAGTGGTTTGTTTGAAATTTTCGACTAAAGCTAACATGAGAGACTTCGTAGATTAATTGAAAGTTAAGTAAAAGCAGGATCTTGTAAGGATGAGATGCTTCAAGTGATTATCCAACATTTAGAATTGAAAGAAGAAAAACCCAGACATGGGATATTACAGCTGGATTTAGATAAGGTACAGTTAGAAAAGAAAAAAACATAGACTTAAAGAATGAGCAATAAAATGACATGACTTGGAAGAAAAACAGAGGATAATGAAAATTGGGAAAGAGAAACAAAGGAAGATGATTTTTTTAAAAGAGATATGGAATTTAGAGAACATGAGTTGGCCAAAGAAAAACTTAAGAGTAAAGACAGAGGGAGGAAGTAATATCTTAAATGATTCTGATTTCAAGGATGTAACTAAGAATCTATGCTTAATACCTAAATTTACTGGAAGTGTATTTTACCTTATGTGATAAGGTGGGTGGACAGATGAAGTGGTCAAAAGATTTTTGGATATTAATGTTAAAAAGTGTTTTGACAGGTACAGCAATAACTGTGTACACCAGTTTGTCAGAAGAACAGTCTGCAGAGTGTCTAACTGTCAACACAATGCTCAAGAATTTGTCCCTTAATCTTATCAATTAAAAGCCACAAATAACAAATCACACATTTGTGGCTTTTGTAAGGGAGAAAGAAATGCTGTGGGATCAGTGGGCTAGATCACTTGTGCTTGAACAAAAAATTGAGAATGTAAGAGAAGTTATGGAAATGGAAAAATTCAGAAATAGCATCCTTGCAAATGTAAAAACTGCCAACGTAAACTCCTAAATGTTAAATAAAAAAAAAAGTCAATGCCTGGCACTTGTGTGGATTGAATGTTACTTGCCACTTATCAATCCAAAACTGGATATTGTCCAGGTCCTGCTGCATTTGAACACGGACTGCATTAGAATCTAAGAAGGCATAACTAGTGCTGAACATTGTGTAATCATCTGTGAACAATGCCACTCGATGTCATGATGGTTGGAAGGTAATTGATGAAGCAGCTGAAAGTGGTTTATCTAAGGACACTATTCTAACAAATACTTGCAGCAATATCCTGGAGCCGAGATGACTAACCTCCAACAACCACAGTTACCTTCTTTTGTGCTAAGTATGACTCCAACCTGTGGAAAGTTTTCCCTTGACTCCTACTTTTGATGCCACGCTCAGTCAAATCAGCCCTAATGTTAAGTGCAGTTACTCTCAGCTCATCTCCAGAATGCAGCTTTCTTTTAACTAAGCCTGTAATGAACCCAGGAACCGAGTGAAACTGTCAGAACCCTGACTGAGTTTCAGAGAGCAGGTTACTGCTAAGCAAATGCTACTTGATAGCATGGTTCAAAACATCTTTCATAAACTTCCGCTTTTTTTATTATACAGGGCATATGTGACAATTTTCCACATTGTTTGCTGGATGCCAGTGTTATAACAGCTAGGCCAGGGGCACAGCAAGTTCAGGAGCACACGTTTTAAATAGTCACTGGTATGTTGTCAGGGCCCACAATCTTTAGAGTGTCCAGTGCCCTGAGTCATTACTTGATACCATGTAGAATACATTGAATTTACAGAAGATTGGTGTCTGTGATGCTGGGAACCTCTGAAGAAGGCCAAGATGGATCATCCAGTCAGCAGTTCTGGCTGGGGTAATGCTAGGCCATGAGGTGGCAGATTGTGTTGGAGTACAATTCCACTGCTGAATGCCCTAGCAGATATTGGATGCCCACTCTTCAGTTGCTAGATCTGTACAAAATTTATCTCATTTAGTGCCAAACAGCACAACGGATTGTATCCTCAACCTGGCAATACACTTCATCTCCATAAAGACGGTTTCCATACTGTCAAGTACAGATACATCCGCAGCCGGCAGATTGGTAAGGATAAGGCCAAGTATGTCTTTTGATCTTGTTGGTTCCCTCATCACCTGTTGCAGACTCAATCTAACATTTATGTCCTTCAGGACCTGACCAGCTCGATCAGTAGTACTGCTGCCAAGCCACTCTTGGTGGTGGACATTGAAGTCCCCCGCCCAGAATACATTTTACAACCTTGCCATCCTAAGTACTTCCTCTAAGTGTTGTTCAACATGGACGAGTACCAATTCATCATGCCAAGAGAGGATGGTATGTGGTAATCAGTTGGATGTTTCCTTGCCCATGTTTGATCTGATGCCATGTGACTTTACAGTGTCTGGAATCAATGTTGAGGAGGCCCAGGGCGACTCCTTTCCGACTGTATACCACTGTGCTACCACCTCTGCTGGGTCTGACCTACTAGTGGGACAGGACATACACAGAGATGGCGATGGTGGTGTCTGCGATAGAGTCTACCAGGCCTGCCAAGTTTCTCTTGCACTTTCTTTTTTTAATTCATTTAAAAAAAATCCCCTAGTTCCCCTCTTAAATAACTTATAAATTGCATGTCAGTGTTGCTTCCGTTACTTGACTAAGCTAGACTAGCTCCCCTGTGTTGATAAGGAGGATTTTGAGCAGTTTGGCTGTGTTTAGCATAGTCATTTCTGGTGCTTTAGCCAATGCATCTGGTCCATTTGGTTTCATCCATTTTTTAGAGGCTTTTTAGCAGTTGATACAACAAAATCACTTTCTTGGATATTTCAGGAGGCCATTGAGACTCAACTGTATCTGCTGTTCCAGATGTGGCCTCTACATGGGGGAAACCAAGCGGAGGCTTGGGGACCGCTTTGTGGAACACCTATGCTCGGTTCGCACCAAACAACTGCAGCTCCCAGTCGTGAACCATTTCAACTCCCCCTCCCACTCCTTGGACGACATGTCCATCCTGGGCCTCCTGCAGTGCCACAACGATGCCACCCGAAGGTTGCAGGAACAGCATCTCATATTTTGCTTGGGAACCCTGCAGTCCAATGGTATCAATGTGGACCTCACAAGCTTCAAAATCTCCCCTCCCCTGACCGCATCCCAAAACAAGCCCAGTTCGTACCCGCCTCCCTAACCTGTCCTCCCACCTACCCACTCCTCCCACCTCAAGCCCCACCCCCATCTCCTACCACTAGCCTCATCTCGCCTCCTTGACCTGTCCGTCCTCCCTGGACTGACCTATCCCCTCCCTAACTCCCCACCTACACTCACCTTTACTGGCTCCAACCCCGCCTCCTTGACCTGTCTGTCTCCTCTCCACCTATCTTCTCCTTTATCCATCTGCTATCCGCCTTCCCCTTTCTCCCTATTTATTTCAGAATCCCCTTCCCATGAAGAAGGGTCTCGACCCGAAACATCAGCTTTCCTGCTCTTCTGATGCTGCTTGGCCTGCTGTGTTCATCCAGCTCTACACCTTGTTGTCCTACATTTCCATGGGCCTGGAGTCTCACAGAATGTTACAGAAGCCAGGCCAGACCAGTTAAGTATGGCAATTTTCTTCCCTAAAGATTTTTCATGGTTAGCTTTGGATTTTTATTCCAGATTTTTATTGAATTCAAATTGCACCATCAAACCCGGTTGGATAACTGGTCCAGTGACAATACCACTATGTCAATGCCTGTACATCATATTGGAGTTAAAATGCTTACACTTTTTCTTTCTACAGAGACTGACAGACCTGCTGAGTTTCTATAGGACTTTCTGTTTTTAATTCATTTAAAAATAATCCCCTAGTTCCCTTCTTAAATAGCTACCATTAAGCTTTCCTGGTAGAGAATGAAGGAATAGCAGCGAGTTTAAATAAATGGCAATATATAGTTAGGGTGAAATGAAATAACGTGGAAGAAAGCTCATGTAGGGCATTAAACTGGCCTCAATATTTTGGGAGAATTGGCACTTTGTATGTAATACTCCTTAGATTGACTTTTTTAATAAATGATGGTGCAAATGAAAACGCACACGTCTGGGGGGGTGACATGATGCATTTGTGAGACAGCTATAGGAGAGAAAGTGATGCTGAAAAGCCCCTCAAGGTAGATATATCAGCTGGCTATCATAACATGCATTCTATTCTGTTGTATGCAGATACATCATGAATTGCACTAAACTTTCAATCCATCTGAAATATGCAAATCATATTTAACTGGAAAATGTAAGAAGTGAATCACAATAGCTTTTCAACATTGCAGCACATCTATATGCAACTAGCACTCACAAAACTTGCTTTCTGTCGGAAAACCAGCTGCAAGCTGCCTACTTCTGCATTTACCTCAAATGTATTAGCCTGAGTTCAAGCAGCTCCCCTTGAGAAGGGCAGGCTATCAATTTTAGTAAGTTAGTTAGGATGGAATGAACATGGCTTTTGAAATTGACTTTAGACTCACATGTATGCCAGGCTTCCTAGAACTTGCCGGTGAAAGTGATGCAAATATGCACTGCTGTTGGAGCAACTGATGACACAACAAGGAAATAAGACAAAAAGAAATGAAACCTCACCATTAATTTTTGTCTGATTGTGTGAAAGGCTTTGTTCACAGTGCTTGTCCTGGAGATTTCATCTTCAAAAGTCTAGAAGACGTGTTCACACTTTGCAAAGCTACTTTCACAGCCTTAGAAAGCTAAGGATTTGTGTCAGCTGCACCTCAGTTGATAACTCCTTCCTCTGAGTCAAAATTTTCCAGGTTTGAATCCCATTCCAGCACAAAAATCAGACACTCCATTGCAGTACTGAGGAAGTGCTGCATTGTTGGAGGTATGTCTTTTGGATGAGATGTGAAACTAAGGCAATGTGTGCCCTCTCAGATAGACATAACAGATTCCATGGTAATATGAGCCAGGGAGTTATCTACAGCATCTTGGCTAATATTAATTTCCCAATCAACATGAAAAGAAAAGCAAACGTAGTTATCAACATCAACACATCCTGTGTTTGGGATCTTGCTATGTGTTTGCTTCATTGTTTAAAAATCATGTGCAGGGGCAAATGAAAAGCATTTTATGAACACAAATCTCTGATGTTTTATTTGCTGATCTTCAATCTGCTTATACTATTGATCTACTACTGATCTGCTTATACAATTTCACTTCAATCTTAGTGTGGGTCTAATTGGTTATTGCATCAATAGCATCAACAGCAAGAGCTGCAACAGCCTGATTCTTATAGATGTGCTGCCGCTATGGGAGCAGGGATGAACAATGCAGTGTAGCTCACAGGAGACCATACTCCCAACACAGATGCAGAAGCAGAAGACAAGCTTCCTTGAAGTATTAGAACCGCAGTTTCTGAGGGTGCTCAGGATCAAATATCAAATAGTAACATGAAACAAAATAAAGAAATATGGATGCTGGAGATCTGAAACAAAAGCTGAAATTGCTGGAGAAACTCGGGAGGTCTAGCAGCATCTGTGGAGAGATAATAAAGTTAATGTTTCAAGTCCAGTGACATTTCTTGAAAATTCAAGAAACTCTGAAGGGTCAGGTTAGCTCTGTTTTCTCTCCACAGCTGCTACCAGAACTGCAATTTCTGTTTTTGTATTTAATGTTGACAGACATTTGCAGAATGATCTCATAGATGCCAACCCATAAATACACAGAGAGGTGTTTGATGGCTTGTTGCTAAGACAGGCAACAGTGCAAATTTTGCCTGCAATGCCAGTCAGAACACTTTTCTTAAATTGTGAATGTAATCTCCCATAGTGTGAAAATAGTCTCTAGACCTTTGAAAATAACCTCCCAGTACAAAGCCTTTCACACAATTAGAGTTAAATCAGCCATGAGGTTTTGTGTGAGTCAGAATGAGTAGGTGCTTGGCCTTATGTCTCTATCTGGCTTCCCACAGTTAAAATGTCACAGATCGAACACAGATATGATGGTGATTGCCCTTAGGTCATTCAGGAGTACTCTGCATCCAGTAAGTCTTCTAGTGGGCAGCTGGTAAATGCAACCACAAATACAGCTATGCCGGTGTGTTCAAGCAGCTGTGGGTATTTTATCCTGCCGCAGTCCATCCTCCTTGCGCTCTTATGCCTTCTTTCTAGCTGGCTGTTTTTAGACAATGAATTTCCACTTCAAATGGAGAGACTCATGAGGAAGATAATGAGGCCCAGGACTGTAATAAACTCCTGTTGTGTCAGTCATCACAGGAGCCCACTTGTCAAATAGGTTAAAAAAGGGTAACAAGGTAAATGGTGAAAACTAATAATATTTATCTAGCTCAAGAACTGAACATAAACCTAACAATTTAACATGATGTAACACACATCTTATGCACCTACAAATCTTTATTCTTCCTCTTCCTAACACTATTTATTGTGCATTACCTGTGGCTTCAGAAAAAACAGAGGCAGGGTGCTCTGATACTGATTGCGGCAACATTCTTGGTTGGCATTGTCTAAGCTGTGACGTTTCCACCATAGACTGCCCCATCTGTGTTTTTGTGGAGGCACTACTTCCACATCTCCTTCCACCATCATCTCTCTCATACTTCACCCAAAGGCATTAAGCAGCTGATCAGTCGGGAATTAGATGGCCAGGATTAGGGCTTCATTGCTTCCATGCAAGATGGTTTTCATAAGGCTGTTTGTCTACCAGCCCATTAGAGATAGTCTGGAAGGCAAGGGATGGAGTGCCTAAAGCCATCCACTGTCATGGCATTTTACCAATGTAGAGAAGCTGCAGCAGAGCCAATCTGCTCAGATGAGTCACCTAACTGGCCAATTAAGGGCCTCTTTCCATCACTGTTGGCATTTTACCAGCAGCAAATGGACCGTCCAGTACAAAGGAAACTGCCAGGTGAACCCTAGTGGCCTTCTTATGGACACAGGTCAAGCTGCCCTCCTAATTAGCACCCATTGGGACCTTACAGCTGTCTCCCCAACCTTAACTCCTACATTCACGAGCCACCTCCTTCTCGTTGGAGCATGCCTGACCATTCCCATAAAACACTGAAAGGGTAACCTGTTCACATGACTTTCTCTAAGCTGGGTGTAGTCCCAGCAGTAACTGCTGGTCCACTGGCTGGCAGCTCTTGAAAATTGCTCAAATACCTGAAATGGAATGGGAACCCAACAAAGACTAATTAGGGTCATAGATCATAGATACCTACAGTGCAGAAGCAGGCCAGTCAGCCCACCAAGCCCACACCGACCCTCTGAAGAGCATCCCATCCAGACCCACACCCCTATCCTATCCATGTAACCCTGAATATCCGATGGCAAATCCACCTAGTCTTGGACATTATGGTAATTTATCAAGGCCAATCCACCTAACCTAATCATCTTTGGACTGTGGGATGAAACCGGAGCACCCTGAGGAAACCCATGCAGACATGGGTAGAATGTGCAAATTCCTGCAGACAGTCACCCAAGGGTGGAATTGAACCCGGGTCCCTGGAGCTGTGAGGCAGCAGTGCTAACCATTGAACCATTGTGTCTCCAGATTTCTGAAAGTATGATCCCACAACAGCTCAGTCTTCCAAGCCTGTATCTGGGAACCCTCCCAAATTGACTACATTCCAGTTATAGTGTGCAAGCCGTTAGTGAGGCCTGTTTGAACTCACTTGATGTTCCAACCTGGTGGCTAGTCTTTACATGAGTGAAGAAATCAGTGCAAAGGTCTGCAACTTCATGACATTTGCACTTGTGGTTGACACCCCCAAACCTATCTGCAAATGTGCACATAATGGCTGGAACATTTTCTGGTACATGTATTTTGCTGCTACTCTAACTTGTTTGTTGATAGTCCCATGATTCAATATCTGCCTGTAGTCTCTAACATAGGCTGTTCACTGCTGTCCTTGTCTCCTGCTCAATTGTTGTGTGTGAAATCATAACCATCAAGTAAAAGCCCAACTACCTCAGTTAATTCTGCTCCTATGATGCTGCTTGGCCTGCTGTGTTCATCCAGCCCTGCACCTTGTTGTCTCGGATTCTCCAGCATCTGCAGTTCCTACTATCTCTGATTCAGTTAATACTGTTGTCTTTGACACATGAGTAGCTGAACTGATATATTGTCTATATGAGTTTTGTAGTAGTGCATTTGCCCTGTGGAGATTAAAGACATGAATTAGAATTATTAAGGTAGGAATGTTT
Organism: Rhincodon typus; assembly: GCF_021869965.1. Lineage (NCBI taxonomy): Eukaryota > Metazoa > Chordata > Chondrichthyes > Orectolobiformes > Rhincodontidae > Rhincodon > Rhincodon typus. The sequence continues at coordinate 82,534,641 of NC_063335.1, read as the reverse complement.
TAGGTGATTTTTATGTAAATGAACATATTTCATTGGCAGCTGACATCAAATCAGTATGAGCAAATGTTGGCTACCACATGGCTGTGTGAACTATTCTACCACGAAGAATCTGGGAAGACTCCATCATCCTATCTCTGATGGCCAGATACAGTGAAACTCAATGATAGTCAATACTGCTCCCTGTGTAGCTGTCGGTTGTGAGGTGAGTGGAGGATTACTTCCATTCTCAGTTAACCCTGGTATTCCAGGATTTCTTCTCTTGCAAAGAGGAAATGAGACAAATGGAATGGCATGACATATGGATGGAACACACATATTGAGCCTGACTATGAGGGAGAGGAGAGGAGTGACACTGCATTTGGATGACAGGAAATATTATCAATGGTGGATCGATAGTTTGGGATATAACTAAAAATAGGTAGAGAGGTCTGTGTTCATCTGTAGGTAAGTTGGTGTGAGGAATAATGTTTAATGTACAAGTTTAAGAGGCAGAGTGAGGGAGACTGTTGAGACACCCATTATAGGATGTACTTAAATTTGTCACTGCTGTCATTCTTCCTGCATTGTTCAAGCCATAAATCACTTTTGGCATTGAACCCAGGAACATAACCGTATACTATACTCCTGATACTGACCAACTACAAACCTACTTGATTTCACTGATATGATCCTTCACCTCATCAAAAAGGCAGATACAGGTAATGAATAACAAGTTGATTAAATATATCTATCTCCCTGTGGAACCTCACAGGATATAACATTAAATGGAAGTGTTATGAAAGTAAAGTGAAACCTTTAAGCATGCGTATATCATTCTATGTTTCAACATAGAATATTACTGCACACGAACAGGCCCTTTGGCCCACCATGTCTGTGGTAGCCATGATGTCATTATAAACTAATCCCATCTGCCTGCTCATGGTCTGTATCCTTCTATTCCCTGCCTGTTCATGTGTCCGTCTAAATGCATCTTAAACATTGCTATCACTTCCTTGAGTTCTCCTCCCAAATCCAGAATCTATCAAATATCCCTCTAATTACTGGGGTTGAAATTGACTCATAGAGTTTGGCATCGTGTCCACTCAACCAAATTGGTGGAGAAACCTGTAAATAATATAGTAATACACTGGCTGTATTAAAAAGGCACTGACAAATGCTTTGCTCTTACTACTAGGTTTACTACTTCACACCAGTCCCAAGACATCACCAACTTAAAATCCAGCCCCCTAACTCCTCGGCTACTGAGGTCCCACCTAATTTATAGCACAAATTTTATATGATTGCTATGGAGAGAGAGAGAGAAGTATATGAGATTAGGATGTCTTGATTACAAAGCTGAAAGACACTGAAGTTCATGTCAGTCGTCAGAAAGATAAAGCAAAGTTGTATAATGTCACTTATAGTCATAAATAGAGTCATAGAGCCATACAGCATGGAAACAGACCCTTCGGTTCAACTGGTCCATGCCGACCATGTTCCCAAACTAAACTAGTCCCACTTGCCTATACTTGGCCCACATCCCTCCAAATGTTTCCTGTTCCTATATTAAATGTCGTAACTGTACTTGCATCCACCACTTCATTCCAGCTCATTCCACACACGAACCACTGTCTGTAAAAAGGTTGCCCTCATGTTCTTTAAAAACTTTCTCCTCTCACCCTAATAATACGCTCCCTAGTTTTGAACTCCCCCTACCTAGGGAAAAGACCCTTTCTGTTCACCTTATCTACGCACGTTATGATTTTATAAACACCTATAAGGTCACCCCTCAACCTCCAATGCACCAGTGGAAAAAGTCCCAGCCTATCCAGCCTCTCCTTATAACTCAAACCCTCCATTTCCGGCAACATCCTGGTAAATCTTTTCTGAACCCTCTCCAGTTTAATAATATCCTTCCTATAGCAGGGCGACCAGAACTGCACATAGTACTCCAGAAGACGGCTCACCAACATCCTGTACAACCTCAACATGTTGTCTCAACTCCTATACTCAAAGGTCTGAGCAAGGAAGGCAAGTGTGCTAAACACCTTCTTAGCCACCCTGTTTACCTGTGACACAAATTTCAAAGAATTATGTACCTGAACCCCGAAGTCTCTCTGTTCTACAACACTACTACTGGTTGTATAAGCTCTCCCCTCGTATGTTTGACCAAAATGCAATACTTCCCATCTATTTAAATTAAACTCCACCTGCCACTCCTCAGCCCATTGACCCAATTGATCAAGATCTCTTGTAAACTTAGATAACCTCCTTCACTATCCACCAGACCACCAATTTTGGAGTCATCTGCAAATTTACTAACGATGCCTCCTATATTCTTATCCAAGTCGTTTATGTAATGACAAACAAAAGTGAACCCAGTACCAACTTGATGCCTACGTAATGTTAATTCATAGTTCCGTTTAAAATTGTGAAAAGTTACATTTCCCAAATTTGGTAACATTACCTAAAATATCACCAGTTTATAAAATAAATGAATGTGGAATTGTATTATTACAACTAGGGTAAAGTATTAATATTCTTACTCGGTGTTATTGCTATCAATGGTACGAAACAATTCATGCATCTCTTCTGAATTCAGGACTCCATCTATAAAGTAAGCCTTGAACTCATCAAAGGACAGCTTGCCATCATCTGTAAGCAAAGAAGACTTAGCTGTTAGATTGTATTAATAGCTCTCATTTTCATAAATCAGATCATTTTAAATTCTTTTGTCAATAACATTAAAAATGGTTAGGTTGAATCAATATTTAATAGATCACTGATAAGTGCAAAATGGCATTAATCTTTCAAAACTAGCATTTACTGTAACTTGAAATTCAGAATTAAAATATATTAAACTGATCTATTTTATAACAACGACTAACATGGCTGGAGTTTTCCAAGCTAAACCACAGGTTTTAAAAGGATGGGCTTGGGAACTGATTATGGTGAGAAGCAAAAGTTCAGTTTCCTGACAGTGGAATACAGTGTTGTCTTTAAATTCTCAGAATTCAGCTCTCAAGCATGTTGACTTCCCCGAGGTACACGGTTGGAAACTGACTTTGCATTCATTAGCATGTTATGAGTACTCTGCAGTCTGCTAGAATTATTTTCACAGACATATCTTGCTGGTTAAAAATGGAAAACATGTATGTTCACAAACCCAGTTATACCTATGAGGCATGTTTTTGGAAGGTTAGAGTTCTTCCTCTAAAGTCCAGCCAGCACAAACTTCTCCAGTAACTTCACTCCTTCAAAATAGAGATTTTTTTTTTGCAGACACGTACTGTATAAGGCCATAAGACACAGGAGCAGAAATATATCATTCAACTCATCAATCTGCTCCTCCATTCAATGGGACCATGGCTAATCTGATAATCCTCAACTCCACTTTCTTACCTTTTCCCTATAACCATTAATTCTGTTACTGATCAAAAATCTATCTATCTCAGCCTTGAATATTCTTAATGATCCAGCTTCTAAAGCCCTCTCAAGTAAAGAATTCCACAGATTCACTACTTTCTAAATGAAGGAATATTTAGCTCCTGCCAAATGCAAAACCTCACATTTTCCCACATCATATTCCATCTGTATGATATTCCAACATGAAGCTGCTCCATGTTGATCAGCTCATGAGAAGTCTCAGTCATGTGTATTCTGCTTTGTTATTATGAAATGGTTTCAAGTGTTAAGAGCAAAGTCTGATTGGGCAAACAGGCCTGTCCAAGTGAAACAATGACACTGGCTGACACCAGCAAACCTGACGAGGGCTGGCAAGTGCAATCAAAAGGGGACTCAACTCAAATAGCCTATTTTGGGGGTTGTGTCATTGTCCCATGGACGCTTTCAGTGAAAAGCTATCAGATGTGTACATCCACTGAGTAGTGCTGAAAGATGGTATCTGAGCTACTGAGTGTTGTAGCTCCTTTTATGTTTTAAGTGTGAATTCTGGCAGATATCTGACAGGCAGTAACACCGTGGTGCCAGTGATGGTAGTTTGGAGCTGCAATGAAGTGACAGACATTGACTGCATGTGGAGCATCTGATGGAAGTACTAGGCACCCTACCTCGTATGGGAGAGTCCTGTGATGTGGTAACCTTACAATGCTAACTCACTCTCATAGTAGCACGAAGAACTGAATGCTATATACCGTAATAGAATGCAGCAGATCATTGTGGAAGTCAAGTCAGGACGTCTTGAGCTGTGTGGTGCTGACCTCCACTGACAACTCTGTCCAGACTGCCATTGTCAGTCTGGATGGATACTTCTTTAATCCCTAGGGAAAAGAATTTCCCTATTCTCCCGTACAGTCTTCGGGAGAACTTCTAGGGATGCACTGTTAAAGCATTGTGCTGTGTGCAGTTCCTGTGTGCAGGAAAGTGAACAGAGGTTGAGTGATCCTCTTGGGTTGCAGAGACTGAAGTGCTGTCCAGTTGCCTTTTACAGTTTCCAGGTGTTGAAGCCCAGAAGGTCCTGGCAGGTTTCAGAACTTCATGTCCACAAAGTTTGGCTTTTTATCCGTAAATACAAAATGAGCTGAGAAGACTGTAATTGTGCAGGAAAACTAACTCTGCCCCCAAGCAGTCTCCCCAAAGTTCCCTATCATCATTATGCAGTAGTTCTTGCAACTTAGTGTTACTTGACTGCAAATTTGCCCTTCTCTCTCCTTCCCACTATTTATCAGTTTATATACTCAGTAGAGAATACTCTTTCTGCTTTTACACGTCTCTGAGTTACGTCTCAGAAAAAAATTGTCCCCTCGTTTATTTCCAATTATTTTTTGGTGTCATGGGAATGAACAAGCTTTTGCAATTGTAGAAACAGAGAATAACACCACACAAAGGAGATTTCAACTCACTGTGCTTGTGCAAAGTCTTCAGTAGATCTAATAAGTTAGTCCTATTCCCTGTTCCTCTCTACAGCTCTGTAAGTGACTTCCCTTCAGATATTTTTTCCAAATTTCTTCTGAAAATCACAACTGAATCTTCTTCTATCATTGTGAGAATATGACTGCACTGTACCTGCATCATCTCAATAAATGCCTTTTGTTGTTCATTTAATGTATTGCCTACCAAATTTTTATTCCAGACCATTTTCAACTCATGCAAATAATAAATTCTCCATCGTATGTTTTTAAGTCTGATTTTCCTTGTCAGTTTCCAGATCTTTTCTGAATATTATGTTTAATGGTCCCCACATGCTCTCCCACTGAAATTTGCCCTCCCATTGAAACATGTTCCATTTGTACCACTTCTTTCCCCAGTACTGGATCTAGCAATGCTTTCTTCCCACTGGACTTGAAACACATTGATTAAGAAGGTTTTCTTGTACTACACTACAGACTACCTCCTTATTTTGCCCTTTCTACTGTTATTGTTCCAGCTTATATTAAGATAACTGAAGTTCCCGATCATCATTAAGCTGTAGTTCTTGCAACTTTACGTAACTTGACTACAGGTTTGTCCTTCTCTCTCCTTCCCACTGCTTATTGGTTCTCAGTACAGAATACTCCTCTATCCTTCCTTAATTCTAGTCAACATGGCTCACTCAACTGCAACATGCTTTTCAGAGGTTTAACTATTTCTCTGATTAATACTGCTAACTTCCTTTTTCCTTCCCCATCTTTCGTGAATATTTTGTAGCAAGGTATATTCGTTTCCCAGTCCCCACTCCCACATCACTACACACTCACCTCCTGCTCATTTTTGGACCAGATCTTCATTTTCTTTCTGCATTATGGTATAATAAGATTGATAAGTAAATGATGACAATATAACTGCTGATGCGATTCTGAGATCAGTAATACAGAATACACCAGTCTAGAATGAGCACGTGAGAAGGCAGGTTTTAGACATTATGCGAGAGAGCTGTATTTGATAATTTACTATGTACTGATGTAAAGAAAAGAATGTTACAGCAGATAAGGAGTTGAAGAGCTTTACTTAGAAATGTGGTGCAAGCACCCTTAGGGACAGTGTATGTGCAGACTAACATTTCAGTGTTTCGATAGTAGAATTGGCTTAAAGCACAAGATAAAGCATGGTACCAGCAAGGGAGAGGATCTGAAGTTAAAATAATGCAAGGGTCACAGCTGAAAGAGGAAAACTCTGCAGAAGGTGCAGCTGAGTGAAAAGCAGGAAAACCTTAAATGCAGGCCAAGACATCAGAAGAAGTTAAGGCAAAAAATGCTGAAAAAAGAAAAGGCTCTGAAGAAAGGAAAGAAGAAACTCAGAAGATTTCAATTACAGGGCAATAGGTTAGGAAGACTCCAACTTCAGATTTAAAATGGTCATGAATGAGAATAGAATCATAGAATCCCTACAGTGTAGAGGCAGGCCATTTGGCCCATCGAGTCTACACAGACCTTCCGAAGAGCATACCACCAGATGCAGCCCCCTACCCTATTCCTGTAACCCTGCATTTCCTATGGCTAATCCACCTAACCCACAGATCCTTGGACACTATGGGAAATTTAGCATGGCCAGTCCACCTAACCTGCACATCTTTGGACTGTGGGAGGAAACCAAAGCGCCCAGAGGAAACCCACACTGACATGAGGAGAATGTGCAAACTCCACACAGTCACCTGAGGGTGGAATCGAACCCTGGCACTGTGAGGCAGCAGTGCTGACCACTGAGCCACTGTGCTGCCCGTAAATTGTAAATACTTTGGAAATTAAAAAGTCAGGAGCAGAAATCTTCAACAGTAAGAAGGAAAAATCCAAGTACTCATCCAGGTTAGTCAAGTGCAACAGTCCTTAGAACAGTCCAGTAGAAACCTTGCCTTACCTCATCCATTTGACAACATGGAATGTTAACAATGAGGCCAGAAGTAAGGCTCTGGACCAGCAGGTTCAATACATCAGAATGGTTTCAGCCTCACATGCGAAAGAACAGGATCACTAAGTCATCATGTTTTCATATTCTGTAGGTCCAATAGCTGATGAAGCTCTTATATAATAACATGTGGAAGAGTGCACTACGGAATATAATGCATTGACTAAAGCATTCAACATGTACTTTAGACCCAAAAGATATTTAGTTTTAGAATGGAGATAACTTAATCAGCAATGTCAGCATTTGGGAAAATAGAAGAAGTCTTTCACAGGCTGTTGCACCAATACTTTGTGTAAAGTTGCAAAATATATATAAAGCCATTGAAATCAGACAACTCTAAGAAATAATTACCAATATTGGCACAGAAACCAGGATACAGGAAATAAATGAGCTGTGTGGGATGTTTAGTTTGTTGCACCCACTACAAAGCTGTCCTATGTTCCAAAATTTATGCAAATCATGGTTCAAAATAACTTTTGACTTGCTATGCAAGAAATTTAATTCAAACAATACAACGAGAAACTATTACAAGACACAATCAAGCAAAGCATTTGACTAACATGCTGGCAGCAACAACTGGGTGTGTGCTAGAGACCTGCATAAATGCAAGTATGTGCATTAGGTTAGCAGCAAGATGGGCCAGAGTGATGATCCAGTGTGGAAGAATGTTCAATTTGAGAGCAAATAAGCTTTTCACATTATGAATGTGACACTTGTGTGGGTGAAGTCAAACAGTTCAATGTTTTTTTGTCACTACTAACATCATATACCTAAAGAAAATTTGCAAATACACACTCATGACCAAATCGATACTAGTGCAAACATGCTACCAATTAGAATTCTAAAGCGTATACACCTGGATCATTGGAAGTCAATGATACAACCTACAACATCACAACTAACTGAACAAAATGAAGCACACATACCATACATTGATGACTGAATGCAGCTTTGGTAATTTTGCAGAAATTGTGCAAAAAACCACAAACGTTTTATCTGGTGAACACGAGATAACCAACAATAGCAAGATTACTAAAGACCAACTACAACAGAAGAGACTGAGTATACTCACATTGAATCAGTCCACGATATAAAAAAAAGTAGCCTGATAGATGTGACGCCATAGGAAAGTTCAAAGTTGATGCTAAATTGTACCTCACAGAAGATGCAATTCCATCAATCCACCCTCCCAGAAAACAGGGCTCACGTAAAAGAGAAGCTTAAGACTGAGCTGGATGATAGGGCCATAAGAGTCATATAACTCATAAACAGGCTCTTTAGCCTAACAAGTCCATGACAACCAGATTTCCTAAACTGAACTAGTCCCATTTGTCTATGTTTGGCTAATATCTGGCTAAACCTTTCCTATCCATGTACCCTGTCCAAATGTCTTTTAAATGTTGTAGTTGGAACATAATGGCGTATTCCATTTTGTATATCAGTTCCAATACGTACATGCCTAAGAAAGATGGCATAGTGAAGTTATGTTTGGATCCAAGGCATCTAAACATTTCACTAAAGGGATGTCCACACAAAATTCTGACATTAGACAACAGGATCCAAAGTTCATATGAACTAAATTCTTCTCCAGGCTGAATCGTGGCAAATAAATCTCAAGAGATCACTACTTTCAGAATATTATTAAAATAAGTAGTTAGTACCTGAAGGATATAACTGACATCACAAGATAAGCTGCATCCATTAAGATATAATGATCTGTTCCAGGGAGGATCTAACAAGAGGGTTTGCTTAAGTTGTCTCCAAGTTGGGCACCAGAATGTTTCAGTATCTGCATGGCATACTTCGTCTTCCACTTAGCATTTCTAGCTGAAGATTGTTGCAAATGCTTCAGCCTTGTCTTTTGCACTGATAAGCTGAGCTCTCCCATAATTGACAATGGGGATATTTGTGAAGCCTCCTCATCTCGTGAATTGAATTTGGTATTAGGAACTTTGTGTAATTCAAAGAAGAAAGATTGGTGGCAGTGAATCTACCCAAGGCATTCCAGATGGTTCCACTGAATCTGATTAGGACAGTTACCATGCCAGCAGAACTGTATCAGAAAATATAACATGCCAATAACAGTGAGGGATTGTGCCATGTATAGAAATTACCCATTGGAAGATATTGCTTCCAGACTTTTCTTTCAGTCAATCTGTCAATCAAGATCTGTTTCAACAGCATATGGACAGAATTGTAGAACATATTCCTGGAATGTGTATGTATTGTCGATGCCATTGCGGTGATGAACAAAACCAAAAAAGAGCATAACCAAAATCTACACTCACTAATAACAGCTCATCGTGAAGGACTTGTCTTCACTAGACAGAGGTGCAAGGTCAGATCAGCACTTTTGACTCCATCTTAGTTAGGAAATCTGTCCCGCTCTAGATAAAGTTGAAGATGTTTGACATAAGCCTACTCCCCAAGATTAAGGAGACCTGCAAAAATGGCTCAGATTTGTTAACTTCTTAGTACCATTCATAGGAAAAGTTTTTTCAACAAAACATCATCATTAGTAAATACAAACTTCCCATATGTATGGTAGTAGAACATCCCTCCACACTTCACATTAGCTCTGATGAAGAGTCATCTAGACTTGAAACATTAGCTTGCTTTCTCTCCATGGATGCTGCCTGACCTGCTGTGATTTCCAGCTTTTTTGTTTTCAGTACAGATTCCAGCATCTGCAGTAATTTGTTTGGACATCAAAATATGTTTGATTCAAAAGAAGCTTGTATCCTACAGTTCATAGTATGCTACTATGAACCAAGGAAAAGACAATCCTGGTTGTTAAAACATCTCAGAAACAAATAAGAATGTGCATCATGCAACATGGTAACAAAAAAGTTTGTTTTGAGCATAAGCATAATCCAATTATTCCAACATAGAGGGTCAAACTGGCATTCAGTATCACAAAATTCCATAGGTAGCTATTGGTACGTAATTTACTGTGGAAATCAATCACAAATGATTAGAAATGATTTGCTGCAGAAGTGACTAGTGCAACACCAAATTTCTAAAACTTCTGGTGAAAGTATAGGAATGCCACTTTGACATCTTCTCCAAGCCTGGTACCAAGATGATTATATCCCTGGACATGTGCTTAGTGTCACCAGCAGAGATCATATTTGAAAAGTAATTTAGAACAATCCTGCTAAGTCATCACCTGTCTAAGTTCATCTAAGATAGATGACAAATTTCTTGAAAGAAAAACAAAGGGGAATGAAGATAGCACATGACCTACATACAGGTACAGAGTAGAAAGTCAGGGTCAAAGTAGCTGCACAAGGAATATGTGGATTAATAAGGAATACCCGCAGAGATTTCCAATGTGAACAGTTAGCCTAGATCCAATGAAGTTACAATAATGAATGGAGCAACATTAAAAAGAAACATTAGCCAATTCTTCTATGAGAGATAGCAAGAACTGCCGATGCTGGAGTCAGAGGTAACACATTGTGGAGCTGGAGGAACACAGCAGGCCACCCAGCATCAGAGGAACAGGAAAGTTGACGTTTCAGGTCGGGACCCTTCTTCAGAAGTGCTGTGTCCCTGAAGCTCCACACTGTGTTAGCCAATTCTTCCATATTGTCATCTGTTCTTTTAGAGCAACAACAAATATGCTACATATATTAGCAGACAGGCCCCTGTTCTTTGTCTGTTTCAACTGAACAAAACAGGTGTCAGTGGTTCCCTGGTTCATTCTTCAAGGCAATGGCTTGACTAACCAATGTTACCTTGCCTCGTTTAAATTTGAACAATGTATAGCATGCTTCATGGCAACATCTATACCAACCATTTGCCAACCAATCAGCATACATTATTTTTACAGATAAAGATGTAAATTATCCAGGCAAAATCTTTTGATAAATGTATGTTTTTTCAGCAACACTTAATTTTATCAAATTAATATTTATGATGTCTTCATCTTTAGTGAATCTACGCTATTGAATCTTTGTTTTGTACCAATAACACAATAAAATACAACAGGCACTACAGAATGCAGTCCTTACACAAAATGAGAAACACCAATTCTCTAGAACGTCAGCTACATTCTAGGCCACATTATCCAAGAATAACTCATCGTGGTAGAGCTAAGAGATCAGTGACTTTTCAGTCCTGAAGTGCATAATGATGCACAGTGCTTCTTAGACATAGTGTATCAAATGGGAAAGTGTACCTATATCTTTACGCACAAGACTTCTTAAACCCATATAGAGCTATTGAAAAATGTCTAGCAATGTTATTGGAGTGAGGAACAGACTGCAGCTTTTGAAAGATTTTAGTTTTAGCACATTACAATCTAGACATATTCACTACAGTAGCAACAGATGCATCATCCACAGGACTATGATGCGTGCCTATTCAAATTCAAACTGATAAAATATGAAAACCAGTCTATTTTAGGCTGGGAGCTTATACAGAGACTAAACAGAAGGATGCAATCATAGAGAAGGAAAATTAGCAATTGCATGGGAAGTAAAAGGTTCACAGACTACATCGTGGGTCTGAAATTCCAAGTCAAGGTTCATAACAAGTCATTAATGGCAGTTAACTGACACATGCTTCACGGCAACATCTATACCAACCACTTGCCAACCAATCAGCACACATTATTTATACAGTATAAAGTTGTAATTTATACTGATAAATTCAAGACAAAATGTTAATGTTAACATTAATGGGATGGAAAGAAATCTCAAAAAAATACTTTTAAACATACAAAGATTGCAGCGTAGGTGGATAAGATATGATTATGGTAAAATCATTTTCCAGTAAAGGTGCAAGTAACGCAGACACACTCTTAACAGCAGCATTGGGTCAAGCAAAAAAGGAAGTATTTTATTCTTGTAGAAGTTATATTTTCCTTTGGCAATAACCAACACTCCACCTGTAACTACTGAAATAATACCATTTAATTAGAGAGAAACTTTGGAAGATGTGGTATTAAGAGATTCATGTAAATCACGATGATGTAACTGATCACATGGCTCTGACATCATTAAGACAAAATACACCAGTCTAGAATGGGCATATGGAGGGAGAGATCTTAGTCACTGCACAGGAGATCTGTATTTGATAGTCACAATTTACTATATAAATAAAGGGTTGCTGCAGTACAGGTAGTTCTCCTACAACACGATAGTTGCGTTCTTGTGCGACCTTGCGCCATAGGAAATTGCATTATAGGGAAATTGCTGCAGAAAATCACTATACTGCACAGTAGAAAGTTTGCATTATTGAAACAGCATCCACTATTCATCATTCGCGTTACAGCCAATTCGCATTAACGAAACTTGTGTTATAGCAGAACTACCCGTACATAGGAAGTTAAAAAGCTATTGTTAGATATAAGAAGCAAGAAGCTTCAGGGCCAGCGTATATACAAAGCCCACAACCAAAGATACTCCAGACTGATTAGTCAAAGTGCAGTTTGCAGTATTGGCTTAAAGGACAAGATAAAACAGTAAGATAAAACAAAGAACTATGGATGCTGGAGATTTGATACAAAAATGGAAATTGCTGGCAAAACTTAGCAGGTCTGACAGCATCTGTGGGGAGAAAGCAGTGTTAACATTTCAATTATAACAAGGTGTAGAGCTGGATGAACACAGCAGGCCAAGCAGCATCAGAGGAGCAGGAAGGCTGACGTTTCGGGCCTAGACCCTTCTTCAGAAACGTCAGC
>NC_063335.1:82493976-82521633 GCF_021869965.1 Rhincodon typus | reverse complement strand
GGCTCTCACTCCATTTCATGTAATTAGTTTCCAAGAACAACATATTCCAGATTTCCTTGTGCATGTGGTAACATTTTGATCTAAGGGGGCGTAAGTGCTTTTCTATGTGAGCAGATTTTTGTGCTGAGGGTTATAAAGGTACCTGCTAAATGCCTCACGAACAGCATGACAGATGACAAAACGTGGTCACAGCAGGCAAGGTATTTCTAGTAATTGCCTCAGTTAATGTGTGTCACTAAATTCGCTATTGTCATGAGAAGTCGCATCTTGGAAAGCAGAAATGAATAGGTACCTTGAATTAGAGAAAAGTAAGGTGTAAAGGATTCAGTTGCCCTTGTGAAACATAATGGCAGGAAAGTGGCAGTTGCAATCATGGGGCACCAATGTCTTGAGAAGAATAGTAGTTAAGTGAATGGATCTGTCTTGATAAGGAGTGCTAAGTGCTCAAATAAAACTGCCATTTGAGAGAAATAGTTGTGCAGTGAAGCACCTGAGTCTAAACAGCAGATGCTGCAAATCTGCAGACTGATGAGGCATGGAACAGCTATTCTAGAAAGTTAAAGAGTAATGTGACTCTGATGAAGAAGGTCTGTTGTGAGCAACAGTGGATGCTGTATCTTACTATTGCTAAGGCCATGTGAAGAGTTGACAGAATGCAAGTTTCCCTTCCTTTCCTATTTTTCATTGTTTCCCTTACTCCTAGATGGCTGTGGGTTTCCAGCAACATTTCCAAAGCAGAGAATCAGGAAGATGTTTATTGTTCTGCTTCAGTTTCACTTTAGTGGAGTGAGTATTGTCAGTAAGTAAAGTTCAGTGAAAATTTAAGAGTCTAGATATCCTTGACATACGGTTCTGATGACATGGCATCTGGGGAGGAATAACTTGATTTATAGAATTATAGGTGCAGCATGTAAAAAATGTGATCCATTCATTATCTTTGTGATCCAGCTGATGATATCCCATAGGTCTACATGTCCAAACAAAGAGGTTATTTAATTAGATTCTTTGCCTCAGTGAATGATTCATAATGTTGAACTTTGTGGGAAGTATTGTCACCAGGATTCCCATTTCTCCTTTCATTACATTCTACACTTAGTTAAATTTCCAGAAATATTGGCATTTTAAAAATGGAAGGATACTTCCTCCTTTACAAAGCTGGTCTTCCAGAACAGCTGTTCAAGCTTAAATACCAATGCAGCATATAATGGTAATTATTTGACGAAGCAAGAAACCAAGACTGTAAAATGTTATTTAATTTAGGTCAGATTTGTGACAATAATTTATAAATAATAATTCTCATTATTAACCATCTTCTGATTTTTTTTTCTTGTTACATTCTACAACAAAATATATAAACTTATGAATATGTGAATAAAACAATCCAGAATTTATTAAACATTATTTTTAGGTAGCTTTATTCTGTTAAGTACTATTAGTATGGTTTTAATCAAAGGATCATGGGTTGGATTTTACAAATAAAAATCAGTTGTCTTCCCCAAACTCCCCTAGAAATATGACACAATGAGATGGAAATTCACTATCATCACACTAATCTCCATTATTATGTGAGTGGGTGTAGAATCTGCTCGCTTGCCTGCCATTTTGATATAACCAATAGACAAGCTGTTTCAGATGTTAGAGACTGAACTCTTATGCAAAGTTTTGTTGCTCTCTCCATTTTTCAGGTGTTGGATGGGGAAATGTTGGAGGATTATTTACACAATGTATGAGGAGGCAGCACAAAGGTGGATGAAAAGGTCTGCCATGGCTGCTTTGAGGCTGCCATAAGGTGTAAGTGAAAATTGAAATTGAATGGCCTTTAAATTGGTTGCTGTGACCAACTTCCAGTTCATGACACCACTTCTCTCCTTCCTCACATTGAGGCCTAGATGCCCAATTGGTTGCACAGTCCCCCTTCACAACACTACTGGCCCGCCTTCCTGCTAGACATCTGATACTTGAGTAATCCTGCCGAGACAACAATGCCTGCAACCAGAAGACCATTCACCTTCCATTCCGTCTCCCTCCCCCAGCTAAAATCTGTAAAATTTACCTCCAGGTTTGAATATTATTTTCCAGACCTGAGACTTGTGATTCACTGATTCTGGTAATGTCATTCATTGGCCATCCACTCTCAGGGTGAATTTGTGGGTGGCTGTACAGACCAATGCAGCTACCACAGGCTCTGTTACACTTGGGGCTGAAGTTGTTCGTGGGAAGGGGTGGGCAGGGCGTTGGTAAGGCAGCACGTTCCTTTCACTGTTTTCACCTGCTTCCGCTTTTTCCTGACAGCAAGTCTCGAGATGCTCAACGCCTTCCTGGATGCTCCTCCTCTACCTCAGAAGGTCTTGGGCCAGTGATTCCCAGGTGTCGGTGGGAATGCTGGACTTTGCCAGTGAGGCCTTGAGGGTATCACTGAAGCGCGTCCTCTTCCACCTGGGTCTCCCCTGCCATTTGGAAGTTGGAAGTAGAGCACCTGCTTGGGGGGTCTCCTGTCGGTCATGCAGATGATGTGCGCAGCCCATCGTAGCTGATCAAGGATGGTCAGTGCCTCGATGCTGAGGATGGTGGCCTGGTCAAAGATGCTGGTGTTGGTGCATCTTTCTTCCCAGCAGATTCGCAGGATCTTGTGCAGGCAGCATTGGTGGTACTGCTCCAGTGCCTTCAGGTGTCTGCAGTAGACAGTCCATGTCTCAGAGCCATATAGGAGGGCAGAAATCTCCACAGCTCTGTAAACCAATATATTCCGGATTAGCCCAATCTACTTATTCAGGCTAAGTTACCAGTTTGAATTGGGCCTCCTGCCTAAGATAGGGCAAATGGTTTTAGAATATACATTGTCACTCTAAAAAGACTTAAGCTCCTATTTCAGGTTGATTTGCTTTTGTCTACAAAAAAAATCAGATCCAGGGAATGATTGCAAAACAATAATGTAGCAGGAAATCTACTCCTTCGTGAAGTATACCGAGAGTTGTCCTGAATAGCACCTTCCACACTCATGAACTGTATGGGCTGTGTGGAAAGAGAAGGAAGATGGGATGCACTGACCAATCTTTTGAGAATGTGGATAAAGATTGAGTCAAATTTTGCTAGGTTCACACAATCTGCAAAAGCATTTTCCCAGACAAATATGGCAGAATGCATTTCACAACAAGCTTCCTCTCAACCGATGATACCTTATATTTGTTCATATGTAAAGTATATTGATGGCCTTACACTTCTTTCCTAGCTTCATACTCATATCCGTGATCCTGCAGGCTGAATATTCTAGCTGAAAGTTAGCATTTAAAATAATGTTGTAATTGTATTTACTAAAATATGCTCTCAAAAATAGTATGTAAATAGAACATAAATGCACAGAGTGCTCACTCACTCACATATCCTGAGATATAGGATTGTCACTTGAGTGTGACTGGATGTACACCTCAAACTTGCAAGATTATTTTGTGATTTCAGGGTATGTTGGTGAATAAGAAGGAGAACCAGAAGAAATTGTTTTAAATTCCTTTTGCAATGTATCCAAAGGTTGAATTTTCCCTTATTTAGGCAGAGTGTCAATTTTGGGGACTGTCACAGACAGTTTCCCTCCACAAGCTCTGACAACTTTTCTCAAGCAATGCCCATCGCTCACATTATTATTTATGCATCCTGCCTCCATAACACCATTCTTAACCTATTGTGCACTCTGTAGCAGCAACAGCAGCAGAAGTGTTAACTCATGCTGGGACCTTGCAGCATTCATGCTGCAGCTGCCATATTTAAACCTTACCTGTGCAACATTTCAAACACCGTGAATCAGGAACTGTCCTTAGTGTGTTCCAAATACAAGCTGAGAATGGTAAGTTGCGACACCGCTGAACAGACAGGGACCTAGAGGTCCTGACAGAAAGGGTGGTGGAGTTGGATGGGGTGGGGGTGCCACCCACTTTTCCCCAGCACAAGAAGAGGACCAGATGCTGCCAGTCTGGTCTTAAGTAGCCACCTGAGTCACAATGTGGTGTCCACAGCTGGAGCAATGTGCAGCAATGCCACAAGCAGATTAATGGCCTTCTACACTTTGCAAAGTTAAGTTCCACAACCTTCTCTCTTCCTCACACAGGCAACACTCTAATTCTGCTACAGCCCTCATTTTCTACTGGGATTCAAGGTCTGCCACTTTCACTATTGTATGCATCTTCCTTCAATAGCTCACCCACCCCAGCCCCTAATTAAAGATCCCTTTTTTTCTCACTCATTCAGAACACCTCGGCACTTTTCCTGATTAAAACTGGGCAGGATCCTTACTGATTTCTGTGCAGCTCGCCAACTGGCTTAGTATTAATCCCCTGACTGGTTGGACTTGACCTTCAAGACTGATTGAGTCCAAACCCTTAGACTGACATAGGATGATGTTCTTGAATGACTGGTGGCACTGCTTGATTGACCACAGTATCGCTTGAGGGAAATAAGGATGACTCCCCTTAGATTTTCAGGTATGGTCATTTGCTTGAAGCGCATGCAATGATTTCTGGGTAAGGTACTAGCAAATGGTGTAGTTGTCGCACAGATGTAGCATGGTGCCATACAGTGATATGTCCACCCTCCCGATTGTTCGGTACTGGCTCTGCCATCCATTGAGCACCAGCTGCATGCAGCCTTCATCGACGGATATTAGTATCTGAGATTTGCCAGCTCCTTAGGATCTTCATAGCAGCTTTCCAATCTACCTGCTTAGGATACTTAGAAAGTGCAGGTACATTGCACATTTATTCAAATAAATGGCCATCCAGAAAGTGGATGGGGGCTAGTTCTCAGTTCAAGAGGGGGTTGCTAGTTGTCAGGGGTCCCGCTACCATCAGTCACAGGCACAGTCCACACAGATACTTGACAGTTTGGTCAGGGCCATTTGTCTACTTGGTCATTGTCAGGGGATATGTCTGGCTTCAGTCCAGGGAGTGGGTAACTGTCAGTTTTGCAGTGCCATCACAAGCAGATAGGGGAATCACATATCATCAATCAGACAGGTTGCAAAGACATTGGTCAGGAGTCTGTCTAGGGGCTGCTCATCAAGTTTTGGTCAGAGGTCTGGAGCGAATATATTCCGTGGGGGTCCACGCATCAGCCATTGAGGAGTGTGCAAGTGGGGCTGTAGGAGCAACAGAGAGATCAATGCAAAAACGGGTGAGACTATCAAGGTTCATTGGGAGGAAAGCAAAGGCATGTGTTGAGATGGGGACACAGATGGTAATGGGGGATCCTCAAGGTATAAGGGAGGTTTCTGGATCAGCAACAGTGGGCTGTGGGAGCGGGGTACAGCCGACGAACACCACTCTAGCCTTTGTGGGCACCATGATTATCCAGGGTGGAAATCATGTTCACTCTGCATCTGGAAGGTGTAATGTCAGGGCTCCAGGGGCAAGGAGGAAAACGGAGGTAAAGTTCAATGTGGTCAGTCCCTTTATGGAGGATGGGTGGAAATGGTTTGTCGGGGCAGGGTGAAGTAAAGGAGACATGAAGGACAGGAGATGCTGACCACAGGTGCTAACGGTATCCACTCCAAGCTGCATTCTCTGCCTTCACTTCCTGCTCTCTTGATGCAAAATACAACTGGAAATCTGGTTGGGACAACTCCCACAGTGGGTGGAACCAGTGTCAGTTTGATGGTGAAACCAAGGGATCCATATCTGCTAGAAGCTAGGACATTGAAAGAACAAATACAAGAAGTGTGCATTTGCAAACTGCAGCACCATTTAATTTTCCGTAATTGCTTTGCCCATTTTCAATGCATCAGAGTGAACATGCTTCAGCTTCAACTGCAGGTCAAAGGCGATTTGTACATCAGTGTTTGCAAGTCTAACATTGTCCTCTCAAAAATGTAGAGGTTAGTAGCTATGACTTAAAAAAAGGTCAATGCTGGCCAAAAACATCCTATCACTTGTGAAACTTGTAAGGCTGCTGTGGGAGGAGAGTGCCATCACTTCAATATGTGTAAGTATTACAATGAACTCTGCTGAATTAGAAGTTTCATGGTTGATGTGAGTCTAGGATGGGAAGGGGGTTGGAGTGTAGTCTTTTTAATATTTGATTTTGTTTATTATTGTAACATATACCTAGGTGCAGTGAAAAGTTTAATTTTGTGTGCAGCACAGGCAGATCATATCATATATCATATCATTTAAAGTGCATTAGGGTAATAGAACAGAGTGAAGAATACAATTTTATGGCTTCAGAGAAGTTGCACAAAGAACGAGGCCAACATTAAATTTAAAATTTGAGACATCCATTGAGATGCCAAACAACAGCAGGGAAGAAGCTGTTCTTGAACCTGTTGGTATGTGTATATAAGCTTTTGTCTCTTCTGCCTGACAGAAGAGGTTGGAAAAGATTATAACTGGGGTGGGGGGAATCTTTGATTAGGTTAGCTGCCTTCCGGTGGCAGCGAGAAGTATAGATGGAATCAATCGATGTAAGGCTTGTTTGCATGATGGACTGGGCTCACAACTCTCTGTAATATAATATGTCGGTCACTCAGCCAGTGCTGGCGATGGCAGGGAATGCAGCATGCAGTGAACACGTCAGCACTTGTGGCTGGGTGCCTTTACTAGGTTAGTGCACATGCTGTGACCGGGGCCATGGTGCAGCAGGCGATAGTGTTGCTTAAGATGCAGTTCCACAATTTGGTCTGGGGGGTGGCTAATCCCTCCAGTACAGTCTGGACAGAGTATGCCACACCATTGTGATGTGCTGTACTGTGTTTACTTGAAGCAGGCAAGGAGGCGATGTGCTGGACTCTGAGGAAGTGGGAGAGTGGGGGCAGTTTTCGAGGATAATGTGGAGGAGGAGACTCTCCTTGTGCATACCAAAGCTGAGCTACATCAGACAGCACAAACTGGGCAGGACCCGATTGATACCCAATTCCAGTGAATGATAGCTGTTTATAGCAGACCATCATGGACTGTCAAATATTCATTGGTCATGAGGCATTGTGGGGGTGCCTCTGTTCATTTTGTTTGAGTTTGCTTTTGCTGGGTATAAATAGAAGCTCACTGTGGGAATGTTCCAATTGCCTGCCTGTGTGTGTCGTTTCTCTACTGGATAATGACAACCTCTAGGTGTTCACTGGACACTGGGGACACAGTATTGGTCACTTAGAGAAGTTGTTTGCATGGGATCTTTCTAAGGAAAGGTACACCTTGCGGTTAAACACCATCTAGGGAAAGAGAATGGGTTCTGTAGGTGAGGAATTGTCCTGCCATGTACTTTATGCTGTGAGCAGCATTGATTTATGCCTGCTGCACCATTGCATTGCTAGTGAGGTGCAATGCCAGATTGCCAGTACTTATCTGGCTGCACAGCAACCTTTTAAAGATGGTGCGGACACAAGGGATTCCAGTCTTTCAGAGGATAATGGTAAGTGGTGTGTTGTTTTGGGAAAAGTGGAATCAGGTGAATGTGACACCACAGGGAAGAGCAGGTAGTTAATGAGGCGAGTGTAGTAAGATACAGCAAAAGAGCTCACTGGGCCTTGTGGCAAAAAAAATCCAAAAAAACTTGATGAAACTTAGACTTAGTCAAATAAACGTTAAGATTCTGTCCACCGTTGTGTTGCCTCATGACACTAAAAATGCTGCATCTAGTTACGTTCAGACATAATCATGTTCTGTCAAGTGTTCAGAAACAATCACGTTGCTTTGATACATTAACCAGTTGCATCATGAACAAAAACAGAAGTTGCTGAAAAAGCTCAGAAGGTCTGGCAACATTTGTGAAGGAAAAATCAGAGTTAACATTTTGGGTTCGGTGACCCTTCCTCAGAATAGCCGCATCATGTAGTGTTGAGACCCTGCTGTGTTGAGTCAAGATTATTGACCTGGAATAGTCCTGAGCCAACTAAAATGCTACTTAAATCAGACAATACTCTTCTATTATTTAAGCTGGCTAGACGATAGAAATGAAAAGTGGGCCATAATGATGGGAAAGTTCAATAATCACTTCACCATCAAGAAAAAAGTAATTTATCGAAGGGCTAAATGAAAGCAGCAAGTGGCATTGCTTAAAACAGATGATTCACCATAAGCACAGCAAACTGCAACGACCTTTCAATATGAAAAGGGAATGCTCCCAGTGGATTGGAAAACTGCAAATTGTAACACTGCTATTCAAGAAACGAGGAAAAGGTAGTCCAGTTCGCCAAACATCCATCATTGAGAAAAAGCCGAAATCCATTATCATGGAAGTAATAGGAAACGATTTAAAAAATGATAATATCATCAAATACAGTCAGCATGATTATTTGGAAGGGAATTATATTTAACAAAATTTATTAAAGTTCTTTGAGCATGTATTAAGTAAGGCAGATAAAGGGAAAATGCTTCAGATGGTATTTGGATTTTCAAAACACTATTGATTAGCTACCACATGAAAGTCTACCCCACAAGTTAAGAGCTTGTGATGTCGGAGTGATAAATTAGCATGAATTGATAATTAGCTAACAGTGTCAGGATAAATGGGTAATTTTTAACTTGATAAACTGTAACCAGTTGGAGTTCCAACAGGGTAGATTTCTGTAGCCTCCACTACTTACATTTCATATTAATGACTTGGATGAAGGTACTGACTGACCGTTGAAAGTAAAATAGACTGTATAGGCAAAAGGAAGGACTAAAAGGGGAAAAAAAAACAGACTCTGCAGGTTTACTGATAATTACAAAGTACACAATAACAGTTCAAGTTGTGAACATGTAATGATATGATTGGATAATATGATCCCATGCAATTGTTTGAATGCGATTGGATGATATAATCATGTGTACTAAGTTGGTATGTGAACTATGCAAATACAATTAGGTGGAGATAGGGTGAGTAAGTGTATAACCTGTGATGGAAGCTTGTTATCTCTCAAAACAGCGTAATTTTCATGAAGTGTACATCTTCCATGCATGCAAGAATAAACATTTTAACAAATAAACCTGAGCCTTGTCTGGTCTAAGAAGACATAAAGGGTAAATCTTACCCTTTCACTGTATAGTGGCTGTTATGTGTTCATTGGTTTGCTATATATTTGATATAGGATTTACTCCAGAACAAGTAGTTCACAGAATTTATGTTCGTTTTAAGTCTATAACAAGTTTATTTATATTGCTTTAAAATATTTCAACAATCATAAGATGTTTACACATGATCACAGATCTGGCTTCTCAGGTCTTTCTAGAAGCTTCCATAAACTTTAGCCCTCAGAATCCTAGGCTAGGCATAATTAATAAAACACAGTGAACACTGATCATACAAATACTAATACAATCAAACACAGATCAATTAAACCATTGAATACTACAGTAACAAAAATAGACAGGAAAGCAAATTGGGGGATGATAGATAAAAGTCTGTGAAGAGATGTAGATGGGGCAAGTGAGTGGGCAAAACTTTTGGCAGATGTATTATACGTGAATGTAAAGTTGCCCCCCCCCGCATTATGACAAGAAAATTGAAAAGCAGAATATTTTTTAAAAAGAAAGAGCCGGAAACTGCAGTACAGAGGATTTGAGTACACTTGTCAGTGTGTAAGTGGAGCAAGTAATTAGGAAGGCAAATGGATTGTTGGCCTTTATTGCACAGGTGATAGAGGATAAAAGTAGCAAAATTTTACTTTAACTGTATGGTGAGACTACATCTAGCTATTGTGTACAGTTTTGATCTGCTTATGTACTTGAATAGGAAAGTGTTAAGAGCTGGTTTGTTAAGATTTTTCACAGAATTAAAAGTGTTGACTTATGAAGAAAGGTTGGGTAGTCTGGGCCTACACGTTGATTTTAGAAGAATGAGATTGAAACATAAAATACTGTATCCTGAGAGAACTTGACAAGATTGAAATGAAAGAATATTTTCCCTTGTTAAGAATCTATAACTAAGACATACAGTTTAAAATTAAGAGGCTTCCAATTTAAAACTTCACAAGGAAAAATTCTTCTCTCAGAGAGTCACTCACATTTGGAGTTCCCTTCCCTAAACAGCAGTGGAGACTGGGTCATTGAATATATTCAAGGCCGAGTTAGACATATTTTTCTTGTAAAGGGACTCAGGCACTATGAGATCCTGATGGCAAAGTGGAGTTAAGGCCACATTCCAAGCAGTCATGATCTCATTGAATGATGGAGTAGGCAGAGGGCACTTCTGCTCTTATTTCATTTGTTCCAATGCATTTTGGAAATTCAAATATATTGTGTCTACTGGCTTCCCTAATTTCTCCAAACTTTCTGTTTGTGAAATCCAATTTGTAAATGACCTGCAACAAACTCTCTTTAGGGCTAAATCAAAAGTATGGTCGGTCATGCATTCCAATCAAGGGGATGATTGTTTCAACACACATCCCCACACACACAGATACGCATGCACAGACACACTTACAGACAGGCTGATACAATGTGCACACAAAGGAAAAAAAGAAGGAACGGAAAGGAATTCCAATTAAGAATTACTTTGAAAACAAAACAAATATATGACATCAATTTATACGATTTTTGCCTGAATCCAGAAATTCAGTGTCCAGTGAAGATTCATTTCTGCAGCAGCCTGGATTCAAATGAATGCAGTTGGCTGAAGTTTTAGAATTCCTTTTAAAGTTGATGAAGGCCAGAAATATGATGTTAGGGGACCTAGACTTTGTCAACTTTTCAGGCATATTCGCAGTTTCTTCTGGAACTGGGTGTCATTGCTGAGACTGGAGTTTAGTTGTGGTCTCACCATTTAGATTGTTAGCAAACTATGACGCTGTCAGTAAACTAAATTTTTAGCATATTGAGGTGAGTGTTCATAAATATATACAGTCGGTTCTGCTATAGCGCGATAGTTGCGTTCCTGAGCAACATTGTGTTATAGAAAATCATGCTACAGAAATAACAGGGCCTATGGGAAGAGTGGGGCTGGGGTTGGGGTTGGGGTTAACCACCAAAAAACATTACTCAAAAAATCACTGAAAAGCACAGACTGAATAAATATTTAATTCATATCTAATAATTAAATTAAAGTAAATTTAACACCTTATCTTGAAAAAAATGTCAAGATGATTTGATGGGGGAGGAGGTTTTGAGGTTGCTGTGTTGTTAATGCAGGGATCGAGGGTCATCATCATCATCACCTTCAGGTGCAGTTATGGTTACAGGGTTAGGGTGAAAAATAGTTAATCCAGAAGTGGATGGCTGTGGTTCATTGTCTTCTGACTGTTTTTTTGGGGGTGAGCTTAAAAATGACATCCAGTTTTTGCTGCTTTGCCCTTTTTCTTCTTTCATGATCTTCTTCCACGACCTGCTACCCTGCTGCATTCTGTAATCTACATTTTAATCATCATCCTCTAAGAGCAACAACTGCTTCTCAATGTCCCTCAGGATAGAAGATAAAACAGAAGTGAAAAGCTCTTGTGGTGCCGCAATCTGGACTTCATATTCTTCATCTCCAGCTTCCACTTCCCCCTCAGGGACAAGTTGTTGTAGATCAACTGTGGAGAGGTTTTCACAGAAGGACTCAAGCAGCTCTTCAACATCCTCACTCTCCACTTCTTCAAATCCAATTTGATCTAAGTTGAAGCGTTCTTTGTCAATTAATTTTTTCACTTTGGGAGGAAATGCCATTGCATGCTTCTCGTCTGCACTGAAAAGCATAGTGGTTCTTAAAACAAGCAAACCAGCCACTGCTACCACTAAAGGCAGGCACATCTGCAGGATTTTCAGCTTTTTTTGTCAGATCTTCATAAATTGATAAAGCTTTTCTATGTGCTTAGAAGCCGTTCCATCTTCTCATTTACCTTTGTCTGTGACTTCATAGATTTGCTAGCACTCAGACTTGTTCCAGCAATACAGCTTGCTTTAATCTTTTCTGCATTGTCTCTTTATTCCTTTACATGAACTATATCACATGTTCTCTCATTACGCTCAAAACACTTTATAACATCTAGCTTCTCTTCCAGTGTTATAGCCTTTCTTTTACGTTCGCTACCTATAATTTTATCACCAGGATATTAACATTTTTGTCACTTTGTCCTCACATTTTTGTGGGTAACACAACAGAATTTGCAAACAAAAACCGAAAATCACAGAATACCGTACCTCTCGCAGAAAGCGCTTCACCATAAAGTCTGCAAAATGATCATGTGATGCAGGCATGGAGACTCTTTCAGCGCTAACATTGCACATGCTTAGGACAAAGCTCATGAAACAATCATGTGGCGTTGATGCATACTCCTCCGCATACTGATGGAATCGCGTTATAGCCAACACAAGTTCTCGTTTTAGAAACAGCATTCCCCTATTTGTCAATCACGTCATAGTCAATTCACATTGCTGGAACACGCGTAATAGCAGAACCAACTGTAATTAAAGAATTTTTCAAAGAACAGAGGAGTTTTGGTCATGTAATGAATTGATTCAATTGAGTTCCAATTTAACTCAAGGATGTACATATTAAGTAAATAGGATTTCTATCCTTATAGCCAAAGATCGAGTACTCACCTTAGGAGGTAAAAAGAGTGATGTGAATTTCCACATGTATAATGGATCATATATCTATGCACCTGGTCAAAACTCATTGCTCACTGCATTAGATTGATGGTGGGCAACTGGCAACATTGTGGGCATAATGAGTTGTGATAACTCATCCCGATTACCAATGTCTTTTTGAGTTAGTTGACTGCAAAGTCCACATATGCAATGGTCTAACATTCCAGGAGGGAGAAAGCTGACCTCTGCTCTGGTAACTACTGATTCAAGCTTTCCAGAAATTATAGTCCACTTACTTCATGTGATCAGTGAAAGCTATGTTTTAGTCCAACAAAGTGTGTTTTAAAATGCAAGCAATAAAGTATAGCTTTTAATACAATCTATGATCTCTGTCCCTGTCTTGAGGACATAAAATCTATCCTACTAGTTACATCCTCAAAGAACTCTAATAAAAATAAACCATTTTACACCTTCAACATTCACTTCCTCCACCAGCAATGCACAGTGGCAGCACTATGTGCCATCTACAAGAGGCACTGCAACAATTCAACAACTACTTTGTTGTTGTTTCATTGTCCTGCGTCAAAACCTGAAACTTGCTTTCTAATAGCATTATGGATGCACCTACCCATCCACGATTGCACTGCTTTAAGAAGGAGGCTTATCAATGATCCTCCTAATGGCTATCAGGGATGTGGTACAGTGATAGTGTCTCTGCTTCTAGACCTTGGAGACTAAGGTTCAAGTCTTACTTGCTCCAGAGGTACATAATAACATCTTCAAGCAGGTTGATTTGAAAAATATGTTAAATTCTGGCTAACCAGCAGTGCTGACATCTATGAATTATTAAAAAGAAATGATAAATTTGCTTTTGTGAAACCATGTTGACTTTGCCTAATCATACTGCACTAAGTCCATTTTAAAACCTACTTAATAATAGATTCCAGATTTTCCTAACAATTGTTGTCAGATCTCTCCATCCTTTCTTGAATGAGTGTGACATTTCTCAACTTTTAAATCAATTGGACCATTCTAGAATTAGGAAATTTCAGAAAATTGTACTAAGTATGTACAGCAAAATAAATTAGGGTTGAGATAGATAGATTTTTGCTCTCTAAGGAAGTTGAGAGAAATTGAGATCAGATCAAGGATCAGCCATGATCTTATTAATTGACAGAACAGGGTCAAAGCATAGACACTCCATTCTTGCTCCTATTTCTTATGCTCTCATTTTGTATATGGACCATATATCTCCTAATGTACAAGTGCCTCTAGTTTTATACTACTTAAAAACTATGTGGATTTATCTTTTTTGTCCCAAACAGATCATTCACACATACGTATATAGATATCCATCTGCCAGAGTTTTGCAAGCTCAATTAATCTAAAAATAACTTTTTAATAATTTGTGGTTCCTCAAATACTTCCTACTACATCTTTGTATTTTCAGCAAACCTGGATATGGGACATTCTACTACGCTATCTTATCAATAATTCAGGCACAAGTTCAGATCCTTGTGGGAAACATGGTCATTTCCATCAGGTTAAAGTACATACAGGTTATCCCCCGTTTCTATCTTCTACCACCTGACCAATCATCTAACCAGGTCAATAACTTGATTTCAAGTTTATGAGCTCTAATGTTAGCTGACTGTCCAGTCTGTAGAGTAGTACATTTGTCACAAAGGCCTAAATTTTACCTGCTGTTAAATGGTTGCTATTTAAAATAGGTACTTAAATGGAATGGATACTTTGTTATTCCAATTTGACCAAGTATTATTTCAAACTGCAGGCAACAATATTGTCCAGTCTAGCCTTTGGAGACTGACTGATTTTAACATGATTTTAACATGAAGCCTGAACAGGAAAAAAAGGAAGGTTTCCTTCATCAAGTTAAAACAGCCAGGAATTGCAGTCTGGCTTAGAAGTGGGCCAGGAAGGCATATGTTATTGATTTTTTTTCTGTCTCTTTGGGTGCCATGAAGGACAGGAGTTCTACTCTGAATCCCACAAGGAATCATTGGGCATTCCTTGCTCCAAGCTTATCTCCATCCCCTACTGGAAACAGCCTCATGAAAGCTTTTATAATTGGGTTGGAAGCATTATGGCCAGCACTTCCCAATTTTCACGAAGCTTCACATTTCCTCCACTTCTCCTATTGCTGTTCTTTGAGATGCACTCACCAAACCTTTTTGCTATCTTAAAAAATAGGTCTCCATTTCTCCACTCGTCACCATTCCTCCACTCCCCCTTTTCTTCTTTTTAAAAATTGTGCTGCAATGGAATATAGGATGTAATATTGCACAAACCAAAAATTCAAATTGAAACAAATTCTTATCTAGAATTCTCATCTGCGGGATGTTAGAACATTTATTTTCTTTTGTGGAGCTTTATATATTTATGTAAATAATGGGGAGCTACTAAAATCTATTTCAAAGTGTAATAATCCTTACCATTTTTGTCTGCTCGCCGTAAAATCTGAAATAAATCAGAGATTGATAAAAGTTGCGTTAGTTTCACACCCAGAAGAAAAAGCCTTGGTGAAGTAACACAATATTCAGAAGCTGTCAGCTTAGGTTTATTTTCTTGCCAATATTCATGAGATGAGACTCATAATGTTATTCATAGTTCTTGCAAATGAATCATCTGTTTCAATTTATCTAAAATGGGTAATATCTCAATGTTTTAGCTTATTACAGGTTAAAAATTTAAGAAGTTGGACAGAGATATAATTGAATGAAGAAATTTGATGTTTTTATTTATACTGTTCAACATTTTAACATAATTTAATGGAATTAGTTTGCTCTCTGTAATCTTTGGCAGACAAATAGTCAACTGAGAAGATACATTTTGAGAATGCTTCTTCAACTTTAAAAAAATAACTGTTCTTTTTCTAATAAACTCAAAAACACTACTGCATATGATTTAATCTTCAAAATTAGATATAATAATTGAGAAATCAGCATGCTGGTATATCTGTTGTAAAATGAATACTGGGTATTTTGTAGCCCCACATGGGAGTTAAGTGCTCTTTTATGTAATTTCTTTAAGAAAATTGTGTGAAAATTTATGTTTTGATAACAATATTGTAACTTGTATTTACATAACACCATTACTGTCAACTTGTATTTACATAACACCATTACTGTCCTCAGTACTTTATTCGTACAGTTTAAATTAATGTAATAATCCCCTTGTTCTGTATCTTTAACCATTTCATATATTCTGAGGGGTCTTCCATATATGAACAGAAAGGCTCAAGAGGCCTAAATTCATGATGGACCTGAAACAGGGGAAATTTTGCTTACATGCTCTGGTGTCCTGTGAAGTGGACTTGGAGATCATGTCTCCATACTTGATTAATATGAAATAGTTGAACTGTCTCCACTAATCACAGGTATGGGAAATTTTTCTAAAAGGGGGCTGGAAATGAATGTCACAGATGTCAATTAAAGGCAAAACCTTCTAAAGTGGTATGTAGTGGCAATGGTGGAGACTGTTACAGTTACAACAATTAAAAGGCTCTGGATCAGTATATGAATAGGAAACGTTTAGAGGGATATGGGCCAAATGCTGGCAAATGGGACTAGCTCAGATTGGGGTGTCTGGTCGGCATGGACAAGTTAGACTGAGGGTCTGTTTCTGTGCTGTATGACTTGAACACTGACAGACCATCAGTTGAATCCAGTTGGAATAACAGGCAGAAGGCCAACTGGCTTTTCAGATGTGGTTTTGGAAGTGGTGGAGGAGGTCACCTAGAGGTGGGATCTCACCTTTTCACCCAGTTAGTTATGCAGAAACAACGGGCATTTTATGAATCAGTAGCAGAAGTACCTGGCTGCAGTGCTTGAACAACTTTCATGGTCTAACAATGGCTACTATTGGCCACATGCTTCTTGACTGCCAATACAATGACTGCCTATTTGAAGTTAAGATCCATCAAATTTGGTTTCTTTGTTAACAAATTGAGCAAACTGACCTCTTAATTAATCAGGCTTATTTTAATATTGAACACGTGCTCCTGTTAGCCGTCAAGTGGAGTTTTAGGACTAAGTATAGTGATGGCGCTTGTATATTTGCAAATTTCACGCCAGAAAGTGCTTTTATGGTTCGTGTCAAATTTGCTTCTTCTAGTTTTTCCTTCGGAATACGAATTAGAAAGAAACTTATCCTAATTATATAGAATTAGCAACACAGAAACAAGCCCAAAACTATTGCTTTAACGTGAATATACTTTTAATTATTTTCCAAATGTTTGTTTTATATGTGTGTGTGTATCGGGGAGGCGAGTATGTATTTACTTTGCTCATGTTTGAATCTATGTAAGAAGAGACGAGGATCACACAAGATTACATCTAATCGGGTTGGATCCTTCGATTCTAAATCGGGGCACTCTGCCAAACGATAGCACTCAAAGTCTGCAACTCCCTCTCTTACATCCTACAGATCATTTCAGTTGAAATCATTTTGCCTCAACTGTAATTCTTAAAAAGCAGAACTACAGCTTTAATGTCGCTTTTTTTTTGAAAATGCAATTAAACGCTCAAAATATACACTGAAATTAACATATAGACAGATCCAAGTGCAAGCAAAGAAGCAAAACAAATCCAAAGACCTTTCCAATTATTTACTATTCCCAGCAATAGAAAACGACACCACCACATAATTGAAGTGTCCCTTTATCACTTCACTGACTCCAAGGGATCTATTCAGAGCATTCATTGTTTAAAAATCTGTTTCTTTCCGCGTTTTTCATTTTGCTTCTTCATCTGCTCGCTCGACTATTAGGAGTTGTTTAAATTGCATTACATGTCTCTGTTCCTACATGTCCAGTGAAATAAAGTACGGCTCGCTTCAGCTGTACTTGTTGGCATTGCAGTTCGGGGTCAGTTAGGCACAACCATATTCGCTCGATTATACTGTAAGCAATCTTATTTGCTACTCACATCGCGGAAGATCGACATGCCTTTCTTCGGCTGTAGCGGCGAATTGCTTTCACAATCAGATGCTTCTGAAGAAAAAGGAAGTGTTTCCGGACAAGCCATAATCTAATAGGTTTATCTTTAAAAAAAGGAAACAAACTCAATGGTGTTTTAGAGATAACAAGGTGTAGAGCTGGATGAACACAGCAGGCCAAGCAGCATCAGAGGAGCAGGAAGGCTGACGTTTCGGGTCTGGACCCTTCTTCAGAAATATGTGGTGTTTTAGTGGTGTTTTACTTTGATTGAGCTTGAATGGAATAAGTAGAGCAGCGTGTGCTGTGTGAAGCTGGCTGCTTTTGCTGCTTCCTGCCTCTGGCCACTGCAGCTCCTTATCGGGGCGATTCTGTCATTGACACACACTCATTCACAAGTCGCTCACAAGCATCACCTCGGGCACAAGGCGAACACAGATTCGACTGGATCCACGCTACCTCTGCTTAAAAACCCACTGTGCAGCTGGCTGGATGCGTTATTATCACAGCACGCAGCACACGCCTCTCTTTCTCTCCGTATTTCTCTCCAGCCTTCTTAGCTCTCCCCTCTGTCTCCCTCCTCCCGCGTTTGTCTACATTCCACCCCCCCCCACCTCCTAATCCCTAATTCTCTCTCTCCTCCTCCAATTTCTCCTTTTCCAGTTTGCGCCTCTCTTCCGATTTGGTCTTTTGTTTGTTTGATCGGTTTTCTTTACCTTTCTGCGATTTGCTTTCTGTCCTTTAATTGTTTTCTATCACTTGAGATGAGATTTGACTGCACATAAACCTATAAAACGAGCGTTTTGTCCATCATGCCCAATCTACCACAAGTTTATTCAATGTAAATGACAGCGCGAAGAGATGGCTAGTCTATATTGCCCATTCCACACGACCTAAAGTCAAAATTATCCCCTTCCTCTTTTCTGGTTTATTTACATTCCTTTTTGATTTGCTTTTTTTTTGCATTGTTGTCTGATTTGACCTATCATTCTGTTTCTCTCGCGTGATTCCTTTAACCTGCAAAAATAAATTTGATGCTGTCAATCTATTATTTCTAACTAATAATATCTAGTAGCTTGTAATAAATGCGGTTGTCGTATAAAACATCTAACTTAATCTGAGATATCATAAGCAGGTCCATGTCATTATCCAGCGAGCTGAACAGTCTCTGAGCCATGTTACAAATTGTACGTATAGGCCCGTGTTTTGGCGTATAGAGAGTAAGGGCCCTTGACATTAAGTGTCAAAGGTATATCAGATCGAAGCTACAATGCATAACGGAAAAGCAAAATACACTCCGTGATGTTCAAACAAAACGTCATCGACCGAAGTCTCTCCTCACAGATGGTACCTGACCCCATGGGTTTCCGGTCTTTTCTGGTTTGATCTTCTACTTTAAAAAAAGCAATTATATTTGTGATTTTTGATCAAATATGTGCAAACTTCCTTTAGATACCTGTAATTAAATTTAGCACAATGGCAAGTCATATTCATCATGCTATCACATTGAAGAGAAGTGGTTCTGTGATGTAACTGGCCCATTTGACAAGAATAATGTCCAAACTTGAGTTATATTAAAGACAAGCCAAAACAACAAACTCTTCGTAAATTTACAAACAAAACCAGCCCAGCTCCATCCATGGGATATTTGCTGACTCAAAATCTTACGTCCTCAATTATTTAAGAGACAACACAGTGTGGAGCTGGAGGAACACAGCAGGCGAGGCAGCATCAGAGGAGCAGGGAAGTTAATGGGGAGACAGAAGGGAGCTCTGAAATAGAGAGAGGAGGAGTGGGGCTGGGGAAAGTAGGTGGGTTGGTGATAAGTGAGTGCAAGTAGGCAGTGGTGGGATTGGTCAGTGGGTTGGGAGGGACGGATAGGTGGGAGAGAAGGACTCAGCAAAGGACTCACCTTCATTCCCCTCCGCCCACACAACAATGAATTCCGATCACGTCAAGATGTGGAAAACTTCTTCTGCCGCCTCCACGCCTATTTCTTTAACCAAGAGTCTAACCCACCCTCTACAGACCCCTTCTCTCATCTCCAACACACCCCCTCCTCCTGGACACCACCCCAAGGCCTCCTACCCTCCCTCAACCTCTTCATCTCCAACTGGCGTCGCGACATTGATCGCCTCAACCTCTCCACCCCTCTCACTCACTCCAACTTCTCCCCCACGGAACGTGCAGCCCTCCGCTCCCTCCGCTCCAACCCTAACCTCACCATCAAACCTGCAGATAAGAGGGGGCACAGTTGTGGTATGGCGCACTGATCTTTACATCGCCAAAGCCAGGCGCCAACTCTCTGACACCTCCTCCTACTGCCCCCTTGACAATGACCCCACCCCTGACCACCAAAACATCATCTCTCAAACAATTCACAACCTCATCACCTCAGATCACCTCCCACCCACAGCCTCCAACCTCATTGTTCCCCAAACCCACACCACCCATTTCCATCTCCTTCCCAAAACCCATAAACCTGTTGCCCTGGCCGACCTATTGTCTCTGCCTACTCCTGCCCCACTGAATTTACCTCCACTCACCTCAACTCTGTCTTTTCCTCCCTGGTCCAGGAACACCCTACCTACATCTGTGACACCACCCATGCCCTCCACCTCCTCCAAGACTTCCAATTCCCTGGCCCCCAACACCTTGTTTTCACTATGGACATCTACTCCCCATACACTTGTATCCCCCACGCAGATGGCCTAAAAGCCCTCCGCTTCTTCCTTGCCCAACCAGTCCCCCTCCACCAACATGCTCATCCGCTTAATGGAACTTGTCCTTACCCTTAACAACTTCTCCTTTAACTCCTCCCACTTTCTACAGACTAAGGGGGTGGCCATGGGCACCGGCATGGGCCCAAGCTATGCCTGCCACTTTGTAGTATACGTGGAACAGTCCCTTTTCTGCTGTTACATTGGCACTATCCCCCATCTCTTCCTCTGCTACATAGAACATAGAACATAGAACAGTACAGCACAGTACAGGCCCTTCAGCCCACGATGTTGTGCCAAACTTTTACCCAAAACCTAAGGTCTATCTAACCTCCAACGCTACCTTATACTATCATCCATATGCCTTTCTAATAGCCGCTTAAATGCCCCTAATGAGGCCGACTCCACTACCCTGTCCGGCAATGCATTCCACTCCCCTACCACTCTCTGAGTAAAGAACCTACCTCTGACGTCTCCCCGATATCTACCTCCTTTCACTTTAAAACTATGTACCCTCGTAAAAGCTACCTCCACCCTAGGAAAAAGTCTCTGGCTGTCTACTCTATCTATACCTCTGATCATTTTATACACCTCTATCAAGTCACCTCTCATCCTTCGTCGTTCTAAAGAGAAAAGCTTTAGCTCTCTCAACCTTTCCTCGGAAGACCTTCCCTCCATTCCAGGCACCATCCTGGTAAATCTCCTTTGCACCTTTTCCAACGCTTCCACATGTTTCCTGTAATGAGGTGACCAGAACTGGACACAATACTCTAGATGTGGCCGAACCAGGCTTTTGTATAGCTGGAGCATAACTTCACGGCTCTTGAACTCAATCCCTCTATTAATGAAAGCTACATTGGTGATTGCATCGGTGCTGCCTTGTGAATCCATGAGGAGCTTGAACAGTTTACTAACACCTTTCACCCCAACTTCAATTTCACCTGGACCATCTCTGATACCTCCCTCTCCTTCCTGGACCTCTCTGTCTCCATTTCTGGTGACCGCCTCGAATTTGACATCTATTTCAAGCCCACCGATTCCCATAGATACCTGGACTATGCCTCTCACCCACCCTCCTGCAAGAATGTGATCCCATACTCCCAATTCCTCCGCCTTTGCCGCATCTGCTCCTAAGATGGGGCGTTCCACTCCCAATGTCCTCCTGTTTCAAGGACCGTAACTTCCCCCGCTCCAGTGATCAAAAATGCCCTCAACCACATCTCTTGCATTTCTTAAACTTCTGCCCTCACAGCCCCTCCCCCCAACAAAATTAAAGACAGAATCCCCCTTGTCCTCACATATCACCCCACCAACCTCCGCATCCAGCATATCAGTCTCCACCACTTCTGTCATCTACAATCTGACCCCACAACCAAAGAAATATTTCTCTCCCCACCCCTATCTGTCTTTTGTAGGGACTGCTCACTCCATGACTCCCTTGTCCGCTCCACACTCCCCACTAACCCCACCACCCCTGGCACCTTTCCCATCAATCGCAGGAAGTGCTACATCTGCCCCTACACCTCTCCCCTCATCTCCATTCAAGGCCCAAAACAAACCTTTCATATCAGACAGGGGTTCATCTGCACATCCGTCAACTTGGTCTACTGTATCCGCTGGTCCCGATGTGGCCTCCTCTCCATCAGTAGGACCATGCGTCGACTCAGAAACCATTTTGTAGAGCATCTGCACTCTGAACATGACAAATTACAACTTCTTCCAGTCGCCAATCATTTTAACTTACCCTCCCCCTCCCTGGGTGACCTGTCCATCCCAGGCCTCCTCCAGTGTCACTATGACACCACCCGCAAACTGGAGGAGCAACATCTCATATTCCACCTCAGGAGCCTACAGCCCAATGGCCTAAACATGGAATTCCCCAGTTATAAAATCTCCCCACCCCAGCCTCATCGCAGGTCCAACCCTCCCTCTCATCTCCACCGCCTTGACCTGACACAACCAGCCCATCTTCTCTCCTACCTGTCTGCCCCTCCCACCTCACTGACCAATCCCCACCACTCCCTACCTGCACTCACCTATCACCATCCCACCTACCTTCCCCAGCCCCACCCCTCCTCTCTCTATTATTTCCCAGCTCCCTTCCCCCTCCCCATTTCTGAAGAAGGGTCCTGACCCGAAACGACAACTTTCCTGCTCCTCTGATACTGCCTGGCCTGCTGTGTTCCTCCAGCTCCATACTGTGTTGTCTTTGACTCCAGCATCTGCAGTTCTTGCTATCCCTGAGAATTTTGTTTAAGATTTGTTTCCTTCACAGCACTCCCGTATCCTCGTGATTGAATTAAACAGTCAAGGATAGTTTGATTACAGATCAGATGTTCCTATGATGGGGAAGGAAGAGTATCAAAAGCTAAAGCCTTTGGAATGCCCAAACATCTTGGCCTGGATTTTTCCAATGACCAAATAGATCATTGTTTCTGTGGCATCAATAGATTTTGCACTGGGGACCCTACGGAATCCTCATTGTAGCAGACTCCAACAGAATTGTCCAGGAAATTGAAGATTCCACCGGGCAATTCCTCTACACCTGGAATTTCCAAAAGTCTGCATTTAAATCAGAGAATTCAGAGGGTTCCGACAAAATAAAATAATTCAAAAACTGCTCGACCATCAAATATGTGGTTTAATCCCCGACTATTGGACATGATCCCTAAGCAAATCTTCACACAACCCCAACTACACATCCTCCAGAATGCTCACACTCCCCCAAACCCTGATCCAACACTCTCCCAGGACCCACCACCACTCATCCCACCCTCCAACCAGTTGACCTAATATCTCTATCTATGCCTGGGTCCAAACACCTCTCTCCATCCTGCTGCCTTGGGACCTGACCACTACCCACACCCCATCTCCAGCTCAGGATGTAACAACCCACCACTACAGGATCCAACTTCCAATGTCCCACAGCTGGGTCCAACACATCCTAAGTCAACTCCGGATCCTACTACAGTTCCCCAACTACCAAACCTGAGTCCCTTCCTCAGGTGCTGGACCTCACCACACCCACTGCTCTGGATCGAACATACCCCAGCCCTACTGGGACCAAAACCTCACCTCTACTGCAGCCAGACCTGACCCCCTCTTAACTGCTGGACCTGACACCCATCCCATACTGCCTGACATAGATCCCCTTCCCTCATTCCAGCCCCAAACATGGAACCTGACAACCTCTCTACACACCCCCACCCCCACACCCTCCCTGCTGAGTGTGATAGCCTCCAATAACTACCCTTCAACCATCCTCTGGGAAACAAAACCACAACATGCCTCACCCCTGATATCTGCCTCCCACCTCAACCATCCAAAACTCTCCATTTTTTACCTTTCCCCATTGCCATCTTGTACCTTGATACCATACTTACCTGGTGCTCTACACACCTAGCACCTAAACCACATGGTACCATATCCCTAGGCATTCAACCCCTATCCACTGGGCACATTACCTACATGGAACCCTATCCATGTGGCATCCTATCCACTGCAACCTTCCCCCTGTCTACCTGGTATCTTAATTACCTGACACCTGATTATCCTGGCTCCCTACCCTTGACCACCTGGCACTTCACCAACATTGCACCCTACCATCTACCCACATTCCTTATCTTTCACTCTATCTACCTGGTGCATTACCCTTCCTGCACCCTAACCTCACAAAGCCTACAACTTAACTTTTCACACAAGCTGTCAAAGTCTGTGATGCTGGACATATAAATTGCAGAATACAGCAACTGATCACTGCAAAAACACCTTCCCTCAATTGCTATAAGCTACAGGGATCTGTCAGTACTGTCTGGATATACAAATCCACATTTCAGAAGGAACCCTGGTAATAATCTCCTGTCAGAAATACAGAGATCTTTCTTAAAGTAAAAAAGAAAGAGCAGAGTAGCAATTTGCATGTGTTTTCTACTCTTCTTTAGAAAATCCGGCCTAGGCTGTGCCATTTTTAAAATTGCAAGTCATTTAAAATCAGTGAAATCAGTGTAAAAAATCCCAGATCTTCAAGTACAACATCAACTGAACATTAAGTTCTCTCAATTTTTATGTTGTAGTTTAAAAAATGTCCTGTGAGATTCTAGTGGTGCCCAGATAACTGATCATGCCTCTTGATCAAATGAATCTTCATTGTGACTTTCCATTACTTATGTCCATCTGCTGACCTTCTAACATAAGGTTATATTAATTTGTTTGGGTGCACAGTCTCTTAAAAAGTACCTTTTCAAAGACTGTGCTTGACTAAGTAGTGGGTCACTGTACAACAATGCAATTGGCAAATGATGCTACTGAGATTTTGAAAGTCACCTTCAGTTACTTACTCACCTGTGGGTCATTCTGATTAAAATTGCTTATTTTTTTAACTTATTCATACAACTTGGAATAAATCTGAATTAGTATTTTGCAGGAACCTATTTCATATGTAATGTTAATTTTCAATACAAATTTCAATCAAACATATCTGTAATTAAAATCAACACCGCATTATCATTTTTGACTGCAAAGCCTGCAAGACTGAAAAATGAGAAGATGTATTAATCTGGTATTTCACATAAAGATAAAGTTTAAATATGGAGGGGTCTATTTGGTTGAATATGAAATGTGGTTCTTTCAATTTTGTTTTCATGGAAAATTTCCATAGTCGTACGTGAGTGTTTGCTTTCTCAAAGAGTAATGAAATCCTTATTATTGTTTAGTTCTTTTGCTGACAGTGGAAAATGTATGCAATTTGTTATGGCATTGTTATTTGGGTACTTTAGGGAGTGAAGAATATGGTATGGCTGATTATGGCAATTATGGATTATGGAGATGTAACAGGCTAGAAATTACAGTTGATAATATCAGTGGACAAACACTTCACATGTTTGTATGACATTCCTTTATTTAACATTTCATTTGAAACTTTAACGTCTTATGTCTGTGTGACAAACAGAGAATGACATGCAAATAAGCTAAGTGATTAACACATAAAATACCACCAGTAGCTTCTATTTTTTTAAAAAAACAAAAGCTCTCTGTTACACAATGGTGCCCTCTTCAGGGTTAAATCAACAATATGATAACATTAGCAGACTCATAGAATGAAGCAGATTTTTTTTAAAAATGTTCAATCCAACTTAATTCTAGCAAATATTAATGCTCTAATAACTTCATCACTAGCATCAAAGCATGTCAGGAAGTAACATCCAGAGATTAAAAACTTTGAAATTCTTTGAATTTAATGCCTAACTCCTCACACTCTCTAAGAAGAACCACTTTCCTAGTTCTACCACGTCATTGTGATCTACATAAACCATGACCACCGGATTCTCCCCTTTCTATTGAAAGTTCATGTCTCCTCCTGAGCAAATGTTCCAGACTGTGGTACTGGGCAAGCAAAACAGCTGTCTGGACTCTCGTTCCTTGCTGCATAGAATGGTGCCTCACTGTATTACCCCTGCTGGCCCCCTACTCAAATGTCTTGTATTGTTCTTGTATTATAGTTCTACAGTCAGTTTGCACATTCAGCTTGCAGTACCTTGCATTCACCTTGCAGCACTGAGCCAAACAGGCTGAGAGAACCTCAAACATATCTGGGGCAATTGCAGAGCCTGACGCTCCTGCAGTCTTGCCCTGTGAGTTGCCTTGCCTGTCTCATCACAGTTACATGCTCCTGTCCTTGGCAGTTAGGAGTGGCATGGTGGCTCAGTGGTTAGCACTGCTTGTCTCATAGCACGAGGGACCTGGGTTCGATTGCACCCACTGGTGATTGTATGAAATTTGCACGTTCTCCCCGTGTCTGCATGGGTTTCCTCCGTCAGTGCAAAGATCTGCAGGTTAGATGGATTGGCCATGCTAAATTGACCCGCAGGTATGTGTAGATTAGGTGGGTTAGCCATGGTAAATGCAGGGTTATGTGGATATGGTAGTGAGGTAGTACTGGGTGGGATGCTTTTTGGAGGGTAGGTGCAGACTCAACAGTCCGAATGGCCTGACTGAATCAGAAGACCCTATCCTAACTGGGATGACTGCTTCCTTGTACAAAGAGACCAGGAAACCTACCTCTTCCTGATGAGTTACAGCATCTGTAGTTTAACTTCCAATTCATAAACCCTGAGCCAAAGCTGCTCAAACCTCATAGTGCTTTGCAAGTTGCTTCACAGGTAGACAGGCCAGTAAAGAAGACATTTGGCACGCTTGCTTTTATTGCTCAGACCATTGAGAATAGGAGTCGGGACATCATGTTGTGATTGTACTGAATGTTGGAGAGGCCACTATTGGAGTACTGTGTACGGTTCTGGACACCTGCTATAGAAAGGATATCATTAAATTGGAGAGGGTGCAGAAAAGATTTACCAGGATGTTATCAGGACTGGAGGATTTGAGTTATAAGGAGACGCTGGATAGGCTGGGACTTTTTTCATAGGAGCACAGGATATTGAGAGGTGACCTTATAATGGTTTATAATATCATGAAGGGCGAAGATAAGGTAAGTAGCAAAGGTCTTTTCCCTGTCATTGGGGGAGTTCAACACTTAGAGGGCTATTTTTAAGGTGAAAGGAGAAAGATTTAAAAGAGACCTGAGGGGCAACTTTTTTATACAGAGTGGTTTGAATGTGGAATGAACTGCCAGTGGAAGTGGTAAATGCAGGTACAGTTACAACATTTTAAAGAAATTTGGTCAGGTACACCATAGGAATAGGAAAGGTTTAGAGGGATATGGGCCAAGTGGGACTAGTTTAGTTTGGAAAACTTGGTCAACATAGGTGAGTTGGACTGAATGGTCTCTTTCTGTGCTGTATGACTTTATGACTCTATGACTTTATGTCTTACTGCAAATACATTTGCTATGGATCACAATGGTATCCATATGCTGCAACCTTGATACATCTCCTGAACAGCATCCTGAATTCATTGCAATTATTTAATTATATTATTAAATTACTTATGTTGATTTTACAGATCCTACTAACTTTACCACCAATTTGCATACTCTGTTAAAATTTAAGAGAAGAACTTAACCACTTACTAGATACCATATAGCTAGTGCCTGTCTGGTGTCATTGGCTGCGGCCTGACCTGTATTGCAGAATGATGCCAGAAATATGGGTTTAATTCCTACACCGGATGAGATTGCTATGAAGGTCACCTTCTCAACCCTGCCCCTAGCCATAGGCGTGGTGAACCTCAGGTTAAACCACCATCAGTCGCTCTCTTGAATGAGAGTGTGTCAATAAGCACCATGACATCACTTGACCGGTGGTGAGATCCTGTGAGATCCTCCTTGTATGCCCAGAATCTGTGTGCCACCACATGCTTCCTTTGAAGTGGCTGTGGGGGTCTAGAGACTGTCACACATCTCCTACTGGAATGTGCCTTTATAAAGGAATTCTGGAGAAAGATAGGGATATACAAGGTGTAGAGCTGGATGAACACAGCAGGCCAAGCAGCATCAGAGGAGCAGGAAGGCTGACGTTTCGGGCCTAGACCCTTCTTCAGAAAAATTTTCTGAAGAAGGGTC
>NC_063335.1:82418413-82493576 GCF_021869965.1 Rhincodon typus | reverse complement strand
TTTTCTGAAGAAGGGTCTAGGCCCGAAACGTCAGCCTTCCTGCTCCTCTGATGCTGCTTGGCCTGCTGTGTTCATCCAGCTCTACACCTTGTATATCTCAGATTCTCCAGCATCTGCAGTTCCTACTATCTCTGGAGAAAGATAGAATGGTTTTTGTTCTGAGCAGCTCCGTGACTCTGTGCTCTACGGTCAGTTCCATGGGATGCACACCGAGACAAACATTGACTACACCTGGAGGACCATCAATCTGGTAAAAGATGCTCTTTGGTCTGTCTGAAACTTGTTGGTCTTCCAGAGCAACGAGTTGACCTCGATCGAGTGTTACAGGCGAGCCTATTCCAGGAATACGTGCTGATGGATGCACTAAAGCTCAGGGCAGCTACTGCCAAGGTGTAGTGGGGAAAGACCACTGTCTAAGATCTTTCTACCGAAGTTAAATGGCAGTCTGTTCAGCTATCGTATCCTTCCAGTGCCTATAGTTTTGTATAAGTATGAAATGACTTGGATAACACAGCGTGGAGCTGGAGGAACACAGCAGGCTAGGCAGCATCAGAGGAGCAGGAAAGTTGACGTTTCAGGTCAGGATCTCTGACTCCAGCATCTGCAGTTCTTAATATCTCTGAAATGCCTTGGGTTTGTTTGTTCTGCACGCAAAGACTGTGTACAGGATTGAACTGCTTTAGTGACTATGTATGTATATAAATATTTTTAGGAATAAACTATATTTTTGAAATTAAAAAAAGGAGTGTGGTCCTCAGGGACTATGGTAACTTTACTGTTATTGAGCAGAGCAAGAAGCAATTCTATTCAGGTCCAATGAATCTGACTCTGTCTCTAACTGCCTGCCTCAGGGCTTTCACCTTATCTATTCCGCTCCTCTCCTCTTACTGATGATTGCACAATGTTCAGCACCATTTGTGACTCCTCAGATACTGAAGCAGACCATGTCAATGTGCAGCAACATCTGAACAACTTCCAGGGTTTAACTGATAAATGGCAAGAAATGTTTGTGCTGCACAAATGACAGGAAGTGACCATCTCCAACAACATCTCCCTTTGACACTCAATGGTATTAGTATCCCCAAAGCCTCCAACATCAGTATCCTGTGGGCTATCATTGACCAGAAAATGAATTAGACTAGCTAGGTCCAACACAGGGAGGTGATGACCTAGTGGTATTATCACTGGACCATTAATCCAGAAACTCAACTAATGTTCCGTTGACCTGGGTTAAAATCTGCCACGACAGATGTGGAATTCAGCGAAAATATCTGGAATTAAGATTGTTTGATTGATTGATTTATTGTCATGTGTACCGAAGTATAGTGGAAAGCTTTGTTTACGAACAGTACAGGCAAATCATACTAAGCAAGGATGTACAGGTCAGAGATTGTAAAAAGACATTGATGGAGGCATACAAGTTACATTGCACAGGGCATGCGCTAGGTGAGATCAACATTAGCAGGATTAGAATTATTTGAGGCTAGAGAGTCCATTCATCAGTCTGATAGTGGCTGGAAAGAAACTGTTTCTGAACCTGCTGGTGCGAGTGTTCAGGCTTCTGCATCTTCTGTCTGACAGTAGAGGAGATGGGTCTTTGATGATGTTGGCAGACTTTCTGCGGCAGCGAGCCATATAAGTGGAGTCCATGGTTGGAAGGTTGGCTTCCGTGATGGTCTGGGCTGTGCACACAACCTCCGTGGTTTCTTATGGTCCTGGGCAGAGCAGTTGCTGCACAAGGCCGTTATTCACTTGGACAATATGCTTTCAGTGGTGCATCTGTGGAAGTTGGTGAGGGTCTTTATGGACATGCCAAATTTCCTGAGCTGCCTGAGGAAGAAGAGGCATTGTTGTGCCTTTTTTCTGTCGCATCTATATGGGAAATCCAGGACAGGTTGTCAGTTATCGTCACTCTGAGGAATTTGGCACTCTCCACTCTCTCAACCTCAGTTCCGTTAATGCAGACTGGGGCGTGTTCTACTCCTTTATTTCTGAAGGCAATGGTCAGTTCTTTAGGTTTGTCAACGTTGACAGTGACGTTGTTCTCATTGCACCACTTCACCAAGCCCTCAATCTCCTTTCTGTATTTTGACTTGTTGTTGTTAGAAATCCATCCCACTATGATGATGTCGTCAGCAAACTTGTAGATGGTGTTCATTCGGAATTTGGCAACAGAATCCTAGGTGTATAGGGAGTACAGTTGGAGGCTGAGGATGTATCCTTGGGGGCCTCCAGTGTTGAGTGTTATTGTGGAGGACGTGCAGTTACCCATCTTCACTGATTGCGGTCTGTGGGTCAGAAAGCTGAGGATCCAGTTGCAGACGGCAGAGCTGAGACCAAGGTCACAGAGGTTTGAGATCTATGATGACCATGAAACCATTGTTGTTTGTCAGGAAAATCCCATCTGATTCACCAATGTCCTTCAAGGAAGGAAATCGCCCATCCTCACCTGGCTTGGCCTACATGTGACTCCAGACCCACAGCAATGTGGTTGACTCTCAACTGCTGTCTGAAATGGCCTAGCTAGCCACTCAGTTGTAGCAATCACTATGAAGTTACAACGAAGAAATGAAGCCGGACGGGCCATCTGATATAAAGCAAGGCACCGGAAACAATAACGATAAAAGCAGCCCTATCAACCCTGCAAGATCCTCCTTACTAAGATGTGGGGACTGGTACCAAAATTGGGAGAGCTTTCTCACAGACTAGTCAAGCAATAGTGTGACAGATTCATACTCACGGAATTCTACCTTACTGTCAATGTCTCAGACATCACCTTCACCATCCCTGGATAAGACCTGTCCCACTAGGACAGACCCAACAGAGGTGGTGGCACAGTGGCATATGGTCAGGAGGAAGTTGCTCTAGCAGTCCTCAATGTTGACTTTGGAACCTATGAAGGCTCATGCATCCTATAGATAGTGTATGCTGCTGCTTCTGAGCAGTGGTGCATCATGGCATCAGGTTAAAAATGGACAAGGAAACCTCCTGCTGATTGCCATGTACCATCATCCCTTGACTGAAGTACTCTCCACTTGTCTGGATGGGTACAGCTCTAATACACTCAAGAAGCTTGACCCATCCAGGACAAAGCAGCCCACTCAATTTGCACCACATCCATGAACATTCACTCCATCCACCACCAATGCTCCGTAGCAGAAGTGTGCACTATCTACATGATGCAGTGGTTCAAGAAGGCAGTTCAACACCACCGTTTTAAGGCCAACTATGGATAGGCAATAAATCCTGGCCAGTCAGCAACACTAGCATCCCATGTGTGAATTTTTTTTTAAAAAATGTAGTTACAACTGAAGATCAGAAGCTGGGAAATCTGCAGAGAGTAACTCATCTCCTGACACCCTAAAGCTTGTTAACTATCTAAAATACAGAAATGCGATGAAATATTCTTGACTTGCCTAATTACATAGCATTAAGAGCACTTGACAATCTCAACACCAACCAGGAGAAGCAGCTTGTTTTCCACCACTTGATATATTCAGTTCTTCTACCATTGATGCACAGTGTCAGGAGTGTGTAGAATCCATAAGATGCACTTTGG
The DNA here is from genome assembly GCF_021869965.1 of Rhincodon typus. Taxonomy (NCBI): domain Eukaryota; kingdom Metazoa; phylum Chordata; class Chondrichthyes; order Orectolobiformes; family Rhincodontidae; genus Rhincodon; species Rhincodon typus. Next base: position 82,490,017 of record NC_063335.1, on the reverse strand, counting down.
CAACTCACCAAGTCTCCTTTCACAACAACAATGGATGGTCTACTAGTTCATGCCTTGTCAACGAATAAAAAAATTACAGCTGCTGTGCAACTACAAGTTTCATTTTATGCAGCATGTGCAAAATTGGTGATTGGCAACTTATTAGGAAAATAATTATTATTTGTCACGTAGCGAGACATGGATTAATCAAGAACAGTTAGTATGAACTTGTTAAAGATATGTTCTTACGGACCAACTCCCAGTGAATTTTTTGAGAAGGTCATTGGAGAGTCAATGAAGATGACATTGCTGATATAGTCTACAGACATGTCAGCAAAGTTTTTAATATGTTCCACATGATGCACGTTGAGAAAATTAAAAGCTCATAGGATCTGAGGGATCCTATGATCCACAAAGCAACAGGTAATGTCTGACAGATGTTTTTGCACTTGGAATGATGTTTTCAGAAGCTTTCCACAAGATTCTGGATCCATTTTTGTTTGTGGCTCATATCACTGAATTAGCCTGTCATATATGTTCATAAGTTTAAAGTACTGGCAAAGATCTGTAGCTCAGGTATGGATGAGGTTGTTGACTTGCTCAACGAGCTGGCTTGTTTTTGTTCAGACGTTTCATCACCATGCCTCTAGGAATTCTCGTGTGAGTCGATGTTTGGCTTGGGCTGCTATGGTTACTTTGTCCCAGTTAAACTGATGGCCTGCAATACTCCAGAATTACGCCGGGAAGAAGAAGAACACTTATACAAGATCCTCGCCTTAAACAGATATCCCTGCAACTTCATCCAGATGCCTACATAACAGACAACAACAAGAGGTCACAGTACGACCTAACACACTGACCACACTTCCCTGCATCAGGAACATATCAGAACTGACAACAAGACTCCTAAGACTACTAGGAATCATGGTGGCCCACAAGCCCACAGCCACTCTACGACAAACACTCACAAGGGTTAAAGACCCCATTCCCACAACATGCAGAGTGAACGTGGTTTACAAAATACCATGCAACAACTGCCACAAACATTACATTGGACAGACAGGAAGGAAACTAGCTATCAGAATACATGAACATCAGCTCGCAGCAAAATGGCACGATGAATTCTCCTTAATATCTGTACATTCAGACAATAAAGCCCATCAGTTTAACTGGGACAAGGTAACCATAGTAGCCCAAGCCAAACATAGACAAGCACGGGAATTCCTAGAGGCATGGTTCTTCACCCACACTTCAATCAACAAACATGCAGAATTGGACCCCATGTATAAACCCATACAGATCAAAACCGGAAATGACAGTACTCACCATAATGTACCGGACAGAGTAAATTCCAAGTGGAGTAGAATAACATCGCTTCATCGGAGGCTCCATTGATGATGTCACCTAGCATGGTGACAAAATGTCTGAACTAGAACACGCCAGCTCGGCAAGCAAGTCAACAACGTCATGGTCATAAGTTTTCAAAGCTAAGGTGACCAATGTTCATTATCTGGATAGGATTAGTGCAGATAGTTGTGATTTTGCTGAGTTTCTCTCCTTGCACTTGTTATCAAACTGGAGGCAACATCCCAGGTCAGACTTCTCCCAGGTCTTGAAGTCGATGTCAAAATTCTGAAGTGAAGCCTTCAGACAACCCTTGTAGAATTTCCTTTGATACCCCATGGCAATGCATTCCACATTCAAACTCTTAAGTAGAAGATTCGCTTTGACAAATAAGTATCAAGTATTCTGCTTGCATGACCAGCCCAATTCAGTTGTGATTATCTCCATATGGTGTCAATCCTTGGCAGCTAGCTTCGGCAAACACCTCAGTGTCTAGGGTTTTTTTCATGCCATCTGATCTTCAGAAATTGTTGGAGAGAGCTCAAGTGAAAATGGAAAATGGAGCATCTTCATATTACACGAGTACAAAGTCAAAGTTTCATATGCATGGAACCGAATGGGCAAGACAATTACTGTATGGAGCATTGGTTCCCAAACTTTTCAGTATCAAGGCACACTTCAATGAGATAAATAATTCCATGGCACACACATCTTTTTTCAGCTGAATTGATTGCTCATAAACATCACATTTACTTGCATTTGCTATGGTTACGGCCTTCCTAGAGAGGATTGTGACATAGTGCATAAAGCAAGCTAAAAAAGGATCAAATGCATAAATGTTTCAAATCCACCGGAAAAAAGAACATTGTTTTCGATTGCGACACATTTTCAAAATCTGCTTAACTCAACTATTTCTAACTATTCATGGCCTTAAAAACTGTTCCACTCACTCCACTTGGTTCAGAGTTCTGTATTTTGCAGATAACATCTCATATTCGTAACAATATTTTTGAATGTATAATTTTCATTAAATAATTGAACAGAATAATAAAATAAATTCAAAGATCAGAGCAAAACATGAAGTAGGTGAATTGCAGTTTGCTGGATTATTGAGAAACCTGGACCTGCTGTCGCACACAGAGACTCTTGATTCAGGGAGCAATTGATTAGAGGGACACCTGAAAATCTTGCTCCACTAACAACCTTTTGATTTTGCCTGCCATAGAGGTTGCACTGTCAGTACAAATGCTCCAACACATGGCCCAGGCAAGTTTGTTTTCCTTTGACTAAGTATGTGTTACCCAAAATAGTTCTTCATCAGTTGCATGACTTAGTAGCTCCTTACAAAATAAAAAAATTCTCCCAAATGATTTTTCCACCAACCTACTGAACACTGGCCAACAGCTGGCAGTGTCCAATTACATTGGAGGACTGGTCACTTTGCAAAGTGATTAGTAGCTAACTTCTGTTGTAGCACCTCCTCGATATCAGCTGACATGTCATCAATTCACCGTTAAATTGTATTATCAGAGACTGTAATTTTGTCGTTCTCTTTAACTTCTAACATTACATCGACAATTTTTTTTACATGACAGCAGATTAAGGTTTCAGCAATGGTATGGGGCTTCTTTGATTTTGCTATAAACTCAGACATTAACTAAGTAGCCTCTTGAGTTTTATCCAATATCCCCACACAGTCCATCAGACGGTTGGTCCTCTGCATGTTTTGTTTTTGAAGTACTGTCCTTGTTCACAAGAGATGGATGTTTTGTTTGGAAATGGTATTTTAACTTATTTGATATCATCGCAGTGTTTGCAAAACTCTCTCTTTGGATGGGACATTCAGGTGAGGGGCAAATGGCTTCTCCTGTCCACAAAAATCTAAAAGCCAGATTCATAACTCTCCTAGAGAAGAAATTCCTCCTCATCTTTGTCCTGGGTGACACTTCATACTCTGACCATGCCCTTTGTTCCTGGGCTCTCCTTGAGGGAGAAACAACTTCTTCTGCACATAAATTATCAATCATAGAATCCCTACAGTGCAGAATCAGGCCATTCAGCCCATCAAGTCCATATCAAACCTCCGAACAGCATCCCATCCAGACCCATGCCCCCAGCCTATCCCTGTAACCCTGCATTTCCCATGGTAAACACACCTTGCCTGACATCCCTGGACTCTATGGGCAATTTAACATGACCAATCCACTTAATCTGAGTATCTTTGGACTGTGGGAAGAAACCAGAGCACCCAGAGGAAATCCATGCAGACAAGAGAAGAATGTGTAAACTCCAAACAGACAGTTGTCCAAGGCTTGAATTGAACCTGGGTCCTTGGTAGTGGGAGGCTGCTGTGCTAACCACTGAGCCACAGTTCTGTCCCTGAAGAGCCTTGCATGTTTCAGTAAGATCACGTCTCAGCCTGAAAATGCTCTCATTATCCCACTCTCTATTTTCTATCACTTAGCCAATCCTCTGTCCATGATAACATACTACCTTAACACCACCCTCTTTAATTAGATTAGATCCCTCTCTATAACCCTGTTTATTTGATTTGCCAGGATATTGATCCCGGGATGGTTCAAGTGAAGCCTGTCCCATTGGAATAGTTCCCTTCTGCCCCTGTGGTAGGAATGCCCCATGAGCTGAAATCCATTCCACCCACACCAATCTTTAAGCCACACATTTAACTCCTTGTCTTTATTTACCCAAAGCCAGTTTACCCAGGGTTCAGGTAGAAAGGCAGTTAGGCTGATAGAATTGAACTGCTAGGAGCTAAATTAAAAGAAATTCTGGTCCTATCAATTTCATTGGTACCAATGTGGATGATGCCAATTGGATCCGTCTCATCCCACTCCAAGTTCTTTTCCAGCCCAAAAGAGATGTCCTTAATCCTGGCACCAGGCAAGCAACACAGTCTTCAGGGCTCATGGTGATGGCTGCAGAGAATAGTATATACCTTTTAATTATACTGTCCCTTACCACAACTACATTCCTATTTCTTCTCCTATTCCCCCATCACCAACTTGAATGGCTCTCTATACCATGGTGTCATGGTCATCTTGTTTATCTTCTCTTAATGCCCCATTCTTATCCACACATGTTGCAACAGCCTCTTACTATTGCAACATTGCAAGGACTGAGGCTCCTTGAACCTTTCCCAAGGTCCTCATATCTGCTTCATCTGCAGTCCCTTCCCATTGTCCCTGATCACAGAACAAATTTGAATTAAAGAGGTTGAATGTTGTGACCAGCCTCTGGACCAAAGTGATCAAGTCCATTCCCCCTTCCCTGATGTGGTGCAACATCTGCAGCTTGCAACTTAGATCTGACATTCCTCATGCTGCACACTCCTATTACAGATGTGTTTGATCTGGATCTTTTTGGTGTCTGATAGCTTTCACATGCTGCAGCAGCAACACAACACTGACCTGCCATAACTTCACATTGACTTCATTTATAAATGAATTTTCTAGATCTTTTCCTGTTTGGACTTCACTGTAATGACATTTTATCACCAGGATCCGTCTTCTACTTCGGCAGCTATTTTTGTGAAAAGAAAGGAGGAAAACATTGCGACCTAAAGAGTTTACTTTTATTTTAAAGACTGGAAATATCCACTAATCCTATTCACCAATTAGCTTCTTGCCGTGCACTCACATCACTTGTAGTTCATGATATCAATCCATCACTGGCCTCACTGCAGGTCAGCCTCTCGATTCACACTTTTTATTTTCTCCTCACCTCTCATTCTGGAACATTTCCTCCTTGCAGTAAACCTTAGTTGAAGCACCTCTGTCAGCCTGTGCACCAAGGAGGCCAGAGCTGGCTTCTTGACCCATTGTCTTTTTAGGATGTCAACTGACATGGGGTAGAAAGTAACATTCAAACCAAATTCTAGTACAACTTACAGATAGTAGGAACTGCAGATGCTGGAGAATCTGAGATAACAAGGTGTAGAGCTGGATGAACATAGCAGGCCAAGCTGCATCAGAGGAGCAGGAAAGCTGACGTTTCAGTCTGAAGAAGGGTCTAGGCCCGAAACGTCAGCTTTCCTGCTCCTCTGATGCTGCTTAGTCTGCTGTGTTCATCCAGCTCTACACCTTGTTATCTCTAGTACAACTTAGTCTTTATTAGTACTCAAATCACTGAAAATATACCGGCATTCAATCAATTCTTAATAACTTTGCATTTAACTCACTATTTTATCTTGTCACTCATTACACTAAATCACAACACTCATGGCTTGGACTTAGACATTACTCATGTGAGGTGAATCTGCCAGATTCATCTGATGGCTTGTAATCTTCTCTGAGTTCCGATCTCAGGACCTTCCTTCCGTGATGGCTGTTACCAGGTTTTTGCAAATGATGTCTCCGATGTTCCTTCTTTTGTATGTTTTTGTCCGGTCTTCTTGCCAAAGACCATCATGATTCTGAGATTATCTGTCCAAGGGCTATGCAACAGGACACATCAGCTACATTGTCAGTTTCCTACCAGCCCTTAATTTAGCAACCTTTGAAACCACAAAGGATGAGTAACCCTTAAGATCAAGCTTCTGCTTACTCAGCAGTCTATCTCTAATTCTCCTTTCTACGGTAGCCTGATTTATACATGAGGTTGGCTTCTTTTCCCATCTTCCGTTAGTGGCTAGAGAGGAGTGGGCAAGGAGTTTAGCACATAAGATAGTTGAGAAACAATGACAGATATTTAAAAGAATAGTTATTGATTCACAGCAACAATATATCCCAGTCAGGAAGGAAGATTCCAGGAAGGGGATAAACCAACCATTGTTAACCAAGAAAGTTAAAGATAGTATTAAATGAAAAAGAAACACAATGTAGCAAAGATTAGTGGAAAGGACTGGGAAAGTTTTAAAAGTTAGCAAAAATGACCAGAAATGTGTTAAACAGGGGAGAAAATAAAAAATGAGGTCAAACTAGCAAGTAATATGATTGTAAATATTAGGAGCTTCTTTAATTATATCAAAAGGCACAGAGCAGCTAAAGGTATCATGAGCCATACCACCCCCACCGCCACCAACCCTGGACAATTAGGCTGCAAAAACACTAACAGTAGGGAACTAGGTAATCCCAGAGGAGTTGAATACATATTTTGCATTCGGTCTCATGTTAGAGGTCACTAAAGGTAAAGTCGCCTCATTCCAACAAAAATAAATCAAGGGGTAAAGGTAGGGAGGAAATAAATCAAACAACTGTCACTTGACAATAAGTACTAGGAAAACTATTTGGGCTAAAGATTACAAAGTTCGTTGTTCTTGCTGGGTGACATCCTTGAATATTAAATGAAGTAGCTACAGAGACATAGATGCACTGTCCGAGTCTTTGAAGAATTCTTAGATTCTAGAGGAGTGTTAGAGGATTTGAAAATTGCCCATGGAACACCCTTATTCAAAAATGGAAGTAGGTAAAACTCAGTTTGCTTAACATCTATGATTGGGAAAATGTTAATCTGTTCAAAGGATACAATAGCAGAACATTTAGGAAACGCATAATAAAATCAAGAAGACTCAGAATAGCTTTGTGAAGGGGAAATCATGCCTGATGAATTCATTAGAATTCTTTGAGGAGGTAACAAGCAGGATAGATAAAGGGGGGGGCTATAGATGTAATAAATTAGGATTTCCAGAAGGCATTTGATAAGATATCACACTTAAGGCTACCAAATAGAACAAAAGCTATGGTATTCCAGGTAGTATTGTTATACGGATAGAGGTTTGGCTAACTAAAAGAAGACAGAGAAGACAGAAAGGGGACATTTTCAGGATACAACCTGTAACTAGTGGAATGCCTCAGGACTCAATGCTGCTGCCACAATATTTACAATACACATTAATGACTAAGATAAAGAAGTAAATGTGCTGCATTTATGGATGAAAACAAAAATAAAAGTGGAGGCAAGTGGTGAGGATGACGCAAAGAGTTTACAGAGGGATATAGACAGGTTAAGCGAGTTGAAAAGACTTGATAGATGAAACATAATATGGGAAAATGTGAGGGTCTGCACATAGGCAGGAAGATTAGAGAAGTTGGATATTACTTACAAGGTGAAAGACTGCAGAAAGCTGCTGCACGTAGGGATTTGGGATCCTTACATATGATTCATAAAATTATCACATGCAAGTTCAGCAAGTAAAAAAGGAAGCAAATAGAAAGTTGACCTTTATTTCAAAGAGAATGGAGTATAAAAATTGTGAAGTCTTACTAAAATTATAAAATGTACTAGTCAGACTACAACTGTAATGCCTTGAACAGTTTTAGTCCCTTTATCCAAAGAATGATATACTGGCATTTGAGGGTGCAGAGAATGTTTCCTGGGTTGATCTCATGTATGAAGGGATTTTCTTTTGAGGAGAGATTCAGTAGATTGTGTTTATACTCACTGGAGTGTAGAAAAATGAGAAGCAACCATATTGAAAGATATAAGATTCTTAGGGGGCTTGACAGGGTAGATATATAGAAGTTGTTTCACCTTGTGAGAGAAACTAAGACCAGAGGGTGTAATCTCAGAGGAAGTGGGTCACACATTTAAGATAAAGATGAGGTGAATTTTTACTTTCTCTCAAAGCGAGGTGAATCTGTGGAATTATTTACTACAGGGAGATTTTGAGGCTGGGTCATGAAGAATATTCAAGGCTTAGATCGACAAATTTTTACTGAGTAGGGGATTCAAGGATTATAGGCGAAAGGGAGCAAAGTGGAGATGAGGATCATCAGATTAGACATGACCTGTTTGAATGGTGAAGCAGACTAGATAGGCCAAATGGCCTCCTTCTGTTCTTGTGTCTTATGGTCTTGTATCTATTCTCTGCTTCCTGTTAGATAGCCAATTCTTTTATTCATGTCCTTATGCTACCTCCCTGCACATGGGGTATTATGTTCCATCATAACTTTGACGTGTCACTTTAATGATATTTCCAAAAAGCATTTGATACAGTACATCCACTAGTTCCCCTTTTCTCACAGCACAAGTTGTCACGATTTCCCTTTCACAAAACCATGTTGACTCTGCATGATTAATTTGAACCTATCCAAGTACCCTATTTTAACCTCTTTAAGATTAACTTTGAACCTTTTTCCCTATGGCAGATGTTAAGTTAATTGGTCTGTTGTTTCCTGCTTTCTGTTTGTCTCACTTTTTCAATAAAGGAGTTACATTTTTAGTCATCCAATCTAATGGTACCATCTCAGAATCCCCGACAAAGCTTTAGAGATGCATTAACTATCTCACTACTGGCTTCTTTTAAGAGCTGATGATGAAGCCTTTCGGGATCTGGGCCCTTGTCAGCTTGCAGTTCTAATAATTTGCTCATTACCACTTTTTTGATGATCATGATTTTCCTCATGTCTTCCCTCTCTTACATTTATTAATTTATCACTGCTTTTATTTTTATCCTCCATTGTAAAGACAAATGCAAAATACCTGTTCAATTCATCAGGTATTTCCTTATTTTCCATTATTAATCCAACAGCTTCACTTTCTTTATGATAAGCATTCACTTGTTAAATCTTTTCTTTAAATATTTATAGAACCTTTTACTTTATACTTCTATCTAGCTTTCTCTCATACTTTAATTTTTCCACTCATTAATTTTTGGGCATTTCTGTTTTTTTATATTCTGTTCAATTTTGGGTAGCCACCTATCTTTATACAAATATATGTTTTCCTTTAAATTTGGTGCTCTTCTTACCAATTCTAATTAATCACAGATGGAAGGATTTTGGTGCTGTCTGGAGTATAACTTTTCTGTATATTCTGAAATATCCCCTTAAATATCTGCTGCTGCATCTCTTTCAACCTATCCATTAATCTAATTTGCCAATTATTTGAACCAGCCCTGCTTTCATGCCTCATAATTAGTCCTATTTAAATTTTTAAAATATAGTTTTGAACCTTCTCCAATCTCCCCCAAACTGAATGTAAAATCCTACAGTATATAATCATCAATTCTAACATGTTGCACAAAGCCAGGCTTAGTATAATTTGTCCTCTGGTCAGATTCAGAACATGCTGTTCTAAGAAATTATTCCTTTCTATGTAAACCTCATCTAGGCTACCTTTACCCATGTGTCTTTTTTTGTCAATATATAGATTAAAAACTCCCAAGATAATTGCTATGCCTTTATGGCAAGCTCTCATTGTTTCTTGCTTTATACTCCACCCTATCATGTGATTACTGTACGGCATTCACACAAGTAAATTCTTGCCTTCATAATTTCTAAACTCAATCCAAAACTTTTCCACATCCTGATTTCCTTAATTTAGAGCAACCCACTCTATTGTGTTAATATCAGCATTAACAGATATACACTGATTTTTAAACTTTGAAAAAGTTTAAGTAAAAAAAGCAACCTTATCACATTTCTATTTAACACCAATTTCTCTAGAGCAATGGATACCTCTGCACATGACCTCTGGAATTTTTCTGAAATACTTTCCTTTTCAGTTGCAAGTTTCCGTCTTCTCTAATATCTTCCTGGAGACCAATAACAAGTCTTTTTTTTGAAGTTGTTGCATTTGTTTTCATTCTATTCATGTACTGTTCCTCAAATTCTGCAACAGCTCACTTGTGTCTGAGCATGAGTTTTGGAGGTATTTGTTTCCTTTCATAATCTCTCAGGTATATGGTGTAGATGTTTGACTTCCTTAAAAACTTAATGCTTTTCAGTCCCTAAGGGTTTGTTTTGCAGGTTATATTCTGGTTGTATATGCTCAAAGTCCTACTCTTCTGTCAAAGACTTTTTTCAATTACAGGTCCTCATCTCTTGACTGTGAAATCATACTCTCTGTATCTGTCTCCTTGCTTCAGGTATAGGTATGGAAGTGATGGCTTCAGTGGAGAAAGGCACCACAATATCAACACTGTCTTCAAGTGTTATAATAAAAACAGCAATCTTATTTTGTGGAATGTTTGACATCATTAGCGCCTTCATTCCCATGCTTCCATTTTCCAACAGAACAAATGTAGGTTTAAGACTTGGTACGTTGTGTCGTTGCCATTTTGCCTCTGGTCTGTTGAATGTAGAATCTGTTGAAGAGTAAACAGAAGATCCATAACATTTACCTGTGAAGGTTTGCTCACAGCATAATGAAAAAATTCCAATGTTGTCTGCTATTGCTAATGAAAAGCAGTTCAGATATAGTTCAGCTTCTTCACTTAATAAAGAATAAAGATGATCAGGAATAACATTCCATGTGTTCCATTTCTCTCCCATTGCTACTAAGGAGAGCAGTCATCTGCTGTAGCACATGTCTTGGGATATATCTTAGATGCTGAAGCTGCATGTTGGATGGTTGAAGAAGCTCAGTTCTAAGGCATTTTGCAGAAAGCAAAAGATACTGTAGTTTCAGTATTCCAAATAAAATCAGTGACCTTCCCATTACATAGTAATTTCAACAAAGATTTATCTGATATGCCTGTGATGTTTTGTAGGTCTGTGAAGTCTAAACTGTCTTGCACCTCTGTGATTTCATCATTCTGGTCCTCAGCATCCTCTAATCTTAAGCATTGACGCAGCATTGCTGTTTGATGTTAATTTTTTATTCGGCTGAGGGAGGCTGCTAGCTGTCTCCACATGGTGTTGTGAACAGGCTGTCTTGTGTCACCCATGCCCTTCTAATAATGGTTGAGCAAACTCCTTGCTGATGGGATCTATTCTTGCTACCATGCAAAGCCAGAGTAACGTTAGTTGCTGCACCCTGATTCTTTCCATGCTTTCTGGCAATGGGCTTACTGTGTGCCCTTTTGTTTCTAATCTTGTTTTTAACTTTAGAGTGTCAGTCGAACAATTCAGAAAGCTAAGTACTGTGTGCTCATGGTTGTTCATCATGTACTACCTTTCCAGTTGACCTTTTATTCTCTGACGTTTGCTGCCTGTAATAGGAGGATTCTATGCATTCATCTGCTGCGGACCTGCTGCTTCACACTGATTGTCTGACTGCTAAAATAAAACCAAGAACTTTGGATGCTGAAAATCCGAAACATAAACAGGAATTGCTGGAGAATATCAGCATGTCTGGAAACATCTGTGGAGAGAAAGTGGAATCAACATTTCAGGCCCAGTGATACTTCGGTAGTAGCTAGGAAAAGGTGAGAAATACGCTGATGATGGTGTGGGGGTTGTAAAGGCATTTGTGGTAAGTGGAGATGGAGCCTAGAGAGAGGCAACAGCAGCGAGGCGAACATAGGGATGGATAATGGTATGCCAAGGAAAGAAAATAAAGCTAATAATGGGGACCATAAATGGGTGAGACTATCGGACAGGTTGCTTTCAGAGCTTGTCTTTTTATTTTGAATAGATGCCTTCTGCTAAAATTAACATTACGCTAGTGATTGTAGCAAATACCAGCAACTACTTAGATATATGCTACATGTTTACTGTTCTTTGTTACTTCCTGCTGGAGGTTCAAAGGGGACTCTTGAAACAGATCAGGAGACTTTCTGGGGCACCTGCAAAAAAACTGGGGGTCATTCTGGCCAAAGGACAAAAACAATTGGAAAGGGGACTATGTTAATAAGAAATATCTGTTTTCAAGTATGAATCCATACTAATTATTGACTATCACAATCTGAAAATGCCCTGCAGCCCTAACCTGAAACTGTAGAGTAATGGCTAACTCCTATTATGCTAATAGATAGCTTCCATCATCAATGATGCCTATTAACATCAGGGCACAGGGACCTTAGACTGTAGTAAGTAGCATGTGAGAACACTTTCTCCTACTTACGTTGTAAGTCTATATAGTTTAATAAAGGCTCTTAGTTGAAAAGATCAGCTGCGGCATCACCTTCGAACACTTGTACAATATGATGGTTTAATGGTTTTGGAATTGGTTACCTAAACTGGGCAGTTGGCCATTTGCAAAGAATTTTCAGACAGTTTATTAATTTAGTTAGGAAGCAAGAATTAGGATATGAGTTAATTAAATGCAAGAAGTACATGACATGTGACAATTGAGGATGGCTCACTGACACCAGAAAAGGGTCAAACAGTTGGTACAGAGTGTGTTAATCTCAGTAAAGTTGTGAAGGCAGCTTCCTGCTCCCTAGCCAATTTGTTAGGGAACTCTTCCCTGGGTTTTCCTCACCAACTTTGGGTGCATCTCCTATTTGAAGAACCCTGCAGCCTGGTGAGCACTGGAAGCTGACGAAGACTGCCTCTGATCCTAAGCACTTGTCAATTGCCCTATTTCTAGGAGTTATTTGAGTGGAACTGAGAAATAAGAAAAGAATGTCCACCTTATTGGGAATGTACAGTAGGCCCTCCGATAGTCAGCAGGAAATTGAGAAGCAAATTTGTAGGAAGATCTCAGATATCTATAAGAATGACAGGATTGTAATGGTGGGGATTTTAACTTTCCAAACATAGACTGGGACAGCCATAGTGTTAAAAGTTTGGATGGAGGGGAATTTGCTAATGTGCACAAGAAAATTTTCTTATGCAGTAGGTGGAGGTACCTACTCGAAAAGGAGCAAAACTTGACCTTCTCTCGGGAAATAAGGCAGGGTAAGTGACTGAGTTGTCGCGGGGAGCATTATGGGGCCAGTGATTATAATTATATTAGTTTTAAAATAACTATGGAAAAGGATAGGCCTGATCTAAAAGTTAAAGTTCTAAATTGGAGCAGGGCCAATTTTGACAGTATTAGGCAAGAACTTTCAAAAGTTGATTGGGGGCAGATGTTTGCAGGTGAAGGGGCTGCTGGAAAAGGGGAAGCCTTTGACAATGAGATAGCAAGAATTCAGAGGCAGTGTGTTGCTGTTAGTGTGAAGGGCATGGCTGGTAGGTGTAGGAAATCCTGGATGACCAGAGAATTTGAGGCTCTGCTCAAGAAAAAGAAGGAAGCATATGGTAGATATAGACAGCTGAGATCGAGCAAATTCCTCAAGGAGTATAAGTAAGAGTATATTCAAGAGGGAAATCTGGAGGGCAAAAAGGGGACATGAGATAGCTTTGGCAAATATGATTAAGGAAGATCCAAAAGATTCTAGAAATACTTTAAGGGCAAAAGAGTAACTAGGGAGAAAAGAGGACCTCTTAAAGATCAATAAGGCAGTCTATGTGTGGAACTGCAGGAGATGGGTGGGATACTAAGTGAGCATTTCACATCAGTTTTTACAGTGGAGAAGGATATGGAAGCTAGAGAACTTGGAGAAATAAATAGTGATAGCTTGAAAAGTGTCCATATTACAGAGGAGGAGATGCTGGATATCTTAGAATGCATAAAGGTGGATAAATCCTCAGGATCTGATCAGGTGTATCCTTGAATTTAGTGGGAAACTAGGGAAGTGATTGCTGGGCCCCAAGCTGAGATATTTTTATTGCTGATAGCATGGGTGAAGTGCTGGAGGACTGGAGAGTGGCTAAAGTGGTGCTGTTATTTAAGAAAGATGGTAAGCAAAAGCCAGGCACTGTAGATCAATGAGCCTGACATCAGTGGTGGTAAGTTGTTGGAAGGGATTCTGAGGGATAGGATTTACATGTATTTGAAAAGGCAAGGACTGTTTAGGGATAGTCAACATGGCTTTTTGCACCGAAAATCATGTCTCACTAACTTGATTGCGTTTTTTGAACAAGTGACAAAGGAGATTGATGAAGGCAGAATGTTGTCTATATGGACTTCAGCAAGGTGTTCAACAAGATTCCTCATGGTAGATTGATTAGCAAGGTTAGATTACATGGAATCCAGGGAGAGCCAGCCATTTGGATATAAAATTGGCATGAAGGTAGGAGACAGAAGATGGTGGTGGAGGGTTGGTTTTCAGACTGAAGGCCTGTGACCAGTGGTATGCTGTAAGGATGGATGTTGGGTCCACTGTTTTTTGTCATTTATAGAAATGATTTTGATGTGAATGTAGGATGAACGGTTAGTAAGTTTGCAGACGACACAAAAATTGGTAGTTTACTGGACAGTGGAGAAGGTTATCTCAGAGTATAACGGGACATTGATAAGATGGACTGAGGAGTGGCAGATAGAGTTCAACGTAGATAAGTGTGAAGTGCTGCATTTTGGTAAGGCAGATCAGGGAAGGACTTATATACTTAATGGGAGGACTCTGGGGTGTACTGCCAAGTAAAGAGACCTTGAGGTGCAGGTTCTTAGTTCCTTGAAGGTGGGGTTGCAGGTAGAGACGATAGTGAATAAGGAGTTTGGTATGCTTGCCTTTATCAGTCAGTGCATTGAGTATAGGAGTTGTGATGTCATGTTGCAGTTGTTCAGGGCATTGGTTAGGCCACTTTTGGAACACTGCATTCTATTATGGTCTCCCTGCTTTGGGAAAGATATTAAATTTGAAAGGTTGCAGAAAAGATTTACAAGAATGTTGCCGGGATTGGAGGGTTTGAGCCATAGGAAGACACTGAATAGGCTGGGGCTATTTTCCTTCGAGCATCGGAGGCTGAGGGGTGACCTTATAGAAGTTTATAAAATCAAGAAGGGCAGAGATAGAGTGAATAGCCAAGGTCTTTTTTTCAGGGTAGAGGAGTTGAGGGCTAGAGGGCATAGGTTTAAGGTGAGAGGGGAAAAATTTAAAAAGGACATGAGGAATAACTTTTTCATGCAGAAGGCAGTGTGTCTAAGGAATGAGCTGCCTGAGGAGATAGGAGAGGCTGGTACAATGACAACATTTAAAAGGCGTCTGGATGGGTGTATGAATAGGAAAGGTTTAGAGGGTAATGGGCCAAATGCTGGCAAATGGAACTAGATTAATTTAGGATATCTGGTCAGCATGGATGGGTTGGACTTAAGGATCTGTTTCAGTGCTGTACAACTCTATGATTCTTAGTGAATGCCTAGAAGTTTCCTAGTAAATGCAGGAACGACTGAACAAAAGATTAACTGAAAAATTACTACTTGGTGAACAGCCATAAGCACAGCAACAATTGTTTGCCTATGTGCCAAGGCTAAAATAGAGATAGGGAGCAAAAGAGTTCATGGAAGCCCCATTGTCAAAACACCAGGAAGACGTGGTCCATGATCTCCCTCAGCCAAATGAAAAGGTAACAACAGACCACAATGCTCTGTTACTGTACATGGATTAGAGGATGCTGAGGACCAGAATGAAACCTCCTGGGAGTAGATCTCAGACCAACAGAACATCAAAGCCATAAGAGACAAATTCTACTTTTTTTTACATGACAGTTAATGGGGAGGTCACTAACTTTATTTGGAACACTGAAATAACAGTATCTTTTGGTTTTTGCTCATTATCTCAAACCTGAGTTTCTTCAACCATCTAAAATGCAGCTTCTTGGAGAGAGTAAGGACTGTAGACGCTGGAAGCTAGAATCAATAAATGTGGAGGTGGAAAAGCGCAGCAAGTCAGACAGCATCTGAGAGGCAAGGAAGTCAAAGTTTCAGGCTGAAATGCTTCGTCAGGTCTGGAGAGGGGTAGGGGAGCCCAGAAATAAAGAGAGGGAGCGGGGTGGGGGGGGATTGGGGGGAGGGTAAATGGGGATGGAGATAGGTGGATGCAGGTAAGGGGTTATTGTGGTTGGTCAATAGGAAGGGTAGAATGGATAGGTGAGTCGGAAGATGGACAGGTTGGGAGTGGAGAGATTTTGAAGCTGGTGAAGTCAATATTCAGGCCATTGGGCTGTAAACTCCCAAGGCTATCCTTGGCCTCCACTGTCAGAGTGAGGCCAAACAGAAACTGGAGGAACACCTGATATTTCACCTTGGGAGCTTCCATCCTGCATCCACCTATCTCCATCCTACCTACCCTCCCCTCAGCCCCACCGCCCTCCCTCTATTTTTCAACTCCAAACATTGACTTCCCTGCTCCTGGGATGCTGTCTGACCTGCTGTGCTTTTCCAGCTCCACATTTATTAACATGCAGCTTCAGTGTCTAGGGTCTATCCAAAGACATGTGCTTATGGAGATGACCACCTTTCTTAGTTGCAATGGGAAATAAATCACTGACACTTGGTATATTATAACAGATCATCTATGTTCTTTATTACATGAATGAACTTTATCTGCCTCTGAACCTCTTTTCGTCAGTGGTAGAAGAGGACACTGGAGTTTTCTCAACATGCTGTGGCATAGCCTTCTCAGGTAAACCTTTTAAACCTTCTAAGACAGCACTGAAAACAACAAATGCTGGAGGTCATAGAGGGCCAGACAGCATCCACGGGGAGAGAGAGAGAGCAAGCTAACGTTTTGAGTCCAGGTATAACTTCAATAAGTTAGCTTGCTCTCTCTCTCCGTGGATGTTGCCTGACTCGCTGTGATCTCCAGCATTAGTTGTCTCCAGTACTAGCATCTGCAGTAATGTGCTTGAGTACAGATTCCAGCTTCTGTTTTCTTTGAGTTTCTCCAGCAATTTTGTGTTTGTTTCAGATTTCTCTGTTCTTGGTTTTGTTTCGACGTTTTTTATTGCTGTGATTGCTGCTGCATTTGTTTGTGCTTCATTAATGATCAGTCAACAATGCAAGGTCATGTCTCCCAGGGAATCGATTTCTCCCACCCCTACCCCCAACCCCAACCCCAACCGAGGTGAACGGGGATCCGACGTTGACGGCAGTTGGTGTGAAAGCCTCCGCCGGCGGGGGGGGAACTTGTTTTGAAAGTGTGCGCGTGCGGTGACGCGCGGTGGTAGTGGGCGGGCGCGCGGATGGCGGTTGTGGCGGCGGGGAACGGAGGCTGGCGCCGGCGCGAGGCGGCCTCCCTGCAGCTCACAAGGTGCCTCGCGCTTCCTGTAGCCCGGGAGCGGGCGCGTATCCTACCGGGAGGATTGGCGTTGGCGGAGGAGCTGCCATCGCTGCCCTGTGCGGCTGTCAGGGTTTTTTTTTCTCTCTCTCTCTCTCTCTCCTCTCCCCCACCCCGGAGGAACCATGAGACAGGACGTGGCAACAGAAAGCCGTCTTCTGCTCCCTAGCTACTGCAGCTGCTTCCGCTGCACAGACACCGGGATCGTCTGAGGGGAGGAGGAAATAGAAACATCCTTTTATTTTTCCTCCCTCTGTCGTTTTGTTTCACGAACGCTCGGCCTTGCGGGGACATCCTCATTTCCTTTCTTTCTCCTCCCCCCTACTCTCCTCCCCCTAAGCGGGGTAAACCGCTGCAGCTGCAGTCAACCAACATTTTTTAAGTCTTCTGCCGCTCGCTTCCGTTCGCCCCAGGTCTGCGCTGGGAACGAAGCGGTGCGACCTACTCCCCCGCACCCCCACTCAAAAAAAGTGAATCTATTTATCAGAGGGAAATCGGATTTTATGATTTGTGATCTTCCTCCACCCACCTCCCCCTCCCCAATTCCTGAAAAGAGAAAATGTTTGCAGTTTGTTTTCTTTTGGCTGAATAGATTGTTGGCTTGTTTCTCTCTCTCTGTCTCTCTCTGTTTGTAGTTGGCCGAAAGACTGGATTTTTCTCGCCCCCGTCACCCGGACATGTGGAACTCTGGCGGTGGCCCCCTGCAGATACTGAGCAAAGTGTTGAAGAAGTTGAGCAAAGGTCAGCACTGGGCGCTGAGCCGGGGTTTGCAGAGACCCTGCCCCAACTCGCTGCTGCTGGCCCAGGGGGAGGCGGCTTCTTACGATGAGCGGGTGCAGGTGAAGCCCGAGCTGAGCCTGCAGGAGCAGGGGCTGGAGAGCGAGCTGCCCATCCTGGGGGACCCCAAGGCCACCTGCTGCCTGAACGGCTGCTGCCTCAAGAGCTTCCTGCTGGTCTGCCTGCTGACCCTGGTTTGCTTCTCCTCGCTGGCGCTGCTACGGCGCTACCTGAAGGAACTGCTGCTGTGGGTGGAGGGCTTGGACAGCTTGGTCGGGGCATTGCTCTTCGTTGTGGGCTTCATCGCCGTCTCTTTCCCCTGCAGCTGGGGCTACATCGTGCTAAACGTGGCCGCCGGCTACCTGTACGGCTTCGTGCTGGGCTTGGGACTTGTGGTGGTCGGGGTGCTGATCGGCACTTTCATCGCTCACCTGCTTTGCAAACGGCTGCTGGCGGCGTGGGTCGTCGCTAAGGTCCGGTCCAACGAGCAGCTCAGCGCCGTGGTTCGAGTGGTGGAAGGAGGCAGCGGACTGAAGGTGGTCGCTTTGGCCAGACTCACCCCCATTCCCTTCGGGCTGCAGAATGCAGTGTTTTCGGTGAGTATCAGTATTTAAAGTCGATATTCGGAGCACAAAGGACTACTTAAACCTGCAGCATCAGTATGACAATTGTAAACAATCCAAAGAAAAATTGCTGCAAACTTACTTTTTTTTTGACAACTTATTGCTCAGAAGTAACCATTCCAAATCTTGGCATATTAAATACCATCCCCACCCCCATCCATCTAGACAAGAATAAGTCTTGCTGTCTGGTTTGAAATCAGAATCTAAGCAGTTTTATGTAAAATTAGTTTAATGAGAGACTGTTTTGCCGGATATAGTGTCTAGGGAATGTGCATTGATAAATTAGAGCATTCCGAGTTGCACTTTGACTCTCAATTACAGTGCTTCTCAGATAATTCTAAAACTCTTTGGCTTCCTATGTCAGACAAGTGGGCGGCGTGGAAGAGTATTTGTTTAATTTCCGCGGAGACTTGGTGGTTCCTCCAGACTGAAAATTACTGCTATTGCTTGGGAAATGGGAGTAGCAGTACACTTAACATGGTGCAACTCAAAATTAAATTTAATTTAGATCTGCAACAGTGATACTTCAGACACTTTTTTTCCATTAGCTGACAGTTCTTTATTCTTGAGGAAATCAAACATGGCTGCCCAGAAACATACATAATTATTTTTCACCCACTGTTGGCGCATATGATGAGATACTCTTAAAAGAGGAAACTTGTATTTTAGTTTGGGCACTTCCTTTTACTATTTTGTGCATCTTACAAGTCCCCCAACCAATGGTCAGTAACAAATAGTTGCCAGACTCCAAGGAGGATGTCAGGAGGTCCTTGAGAGGGTATAAAGGCATTATGCAGAATGACACCGGGGATTAGGGAATTTAGCTATAATGTTAGGTTGGAGAAGCTGGAGTCGTTCTTTGGAACAAAGTGGTGCTTGAGGGGAAATCTTTCAGAGGTGTGCTAAATTGATAGGTTTCGGTAAGGTAGACAGATGGGCTGTTCCCATTTATTGATGGGTCAAGAATTAGAGGACACATTTATGGTTTTGGGTAAGAGATAGAAGGAGGGAATAGGAGGGGGAGCTTTTTTTTAATACAGGCAGTGGTACTGACCTGAAACAAAAACAGAAACTGCTGGAGAAACCGACCAGGTACTTGTAAGGAGAAAACAGAGCTAGTGACTCTTCATCAGAACCTGAAGTTGGCTACTGCAAGGATGACAGGAGTGATTTCAAAAGGAAATTGGATTGGAACTCGAGGAAAATATACCTACAAGACTTTGGGAATTGAGGGGAAGAATGGCACTGGCAGGATAGCTCCTATGAGATCTGGTGTGGACTTAGCTCAAATTGTCATAGCGTTATGATGACTCTGGTCTGCTTAGTGAAGCAACTCTGAAATAAATAATACGTACCACTGTGCTTGTCCAAGCATTGGCTCAGAGCTAAAAATTGGGATTGCATCAGTTAGTGGTTCTGTGCTTGGTGCTGTATCTCCAATCTTTGTCCTTTCTACCCAATACAGCACAACTGTAATAGATGAGAAAATGTAAGAAATACTCCCAAGTGTGGCAGTATCTCTATAGAGAGAGAGAGAGAGAGATAGAGAGAGAGTCAATATTTCAGTCTCATCAACCTGAAATGTAACTCTGTTCGTCTTTGCAGATGGCTCTCTGACTGTCTAATGTTTACAACCTTTTATACTTCAGATTTCCAGCAGTCAGTATTTTTCTTTTGCGTTATAATTGTAGCCAATGCAAAGTCCCATTTAAAAGCTTTCTAGAAACAATTTCAGCATATGGAAAAACTGAGGGGAAAATACAGAGCAAGTGGTCATAATTTTAAAATTAGATCTGTGCCACTTTCTCTCTCTCAGGAATGTGGGAATCCGGATCACTTTACTTTAAAATATGGATACTAATTGACAAGTGCAAGATTTGTTTGGCAAGGATATTGAAGAATGTGAGCATTGGTGGCTTGATAGAATTGAGATACAGATTGGTCCTGATTTTGAGTGGTGGAGCAGGTTCAAGAGCCTGAATGACCTATTACTCCTCTCTCCCTCATACAAAGTAATTGATGTTCTATTTAAACATCACAAATATTTTTGACCTCACTATATGTATGTGTGTATAGTTTTGAACTCCTTATTTGAGGAAAGATGCTCTTGCTATGGAAGGAATACAGCGAAGGTTTACTGGGCTGTTTCCTTGTATAGAGGGACTGATGTATGAGGAGAGATTGAATTGGTCAGGATTATATTCACTCAAGTTTGGAAGAATGAGAGGAATCTGAGAAACCTATAAAAGGCTAACAAGACTGGACATGTATGACTTCAAGGAGGAGTTGGATATAGCTGATGGGCTAAAGGGATCAAAGATATGGGGGAAAAGCAGGAACAAGCAATTGGGTTTGATAATTGGTGAAGATCATAATGAATGCATAGCAAACTCGAAGGGTTGAGAATACCCTACTTCTGGGTCCTATTTTCTGTGTTGGAAATTAATTGATTTCAGAACCACAGTGAGACCCATCCAGTAGAAAGTGGCATATTTTCAGGAAGCAAGGGTTATTTGTTCAGGGAGGTGAATCAGAATGAACGATTACTGTCACTGGAATGTTTCAGTATTCAATGACACGTCATTGTCATCTATGTTCAAAGTAAATGATTTAGAAAATGGAGAGAGGAACAAAGTGAAATTTGCTGCTGTGGGAACCAATATGGGTGAATGCTGCAGACATCTCAGAATGAAACAGTCAAATACCAGTGGGGCTTGGGGATTAGGCTGATAAGATGCAGATGTAATTTAATGGGACCACCTATCAGCTGAGACTGTCAGATGAATGGTAATACAATGTAGAACATTAAATCTGAATGGAATTTGTGTGGTAGTTTAAGCTTAAGCTCCTAACATGTATGAGAGAGATGTCGGAGTTGTTTTATTCATTCATGTGATGTGGGTGTGATTTATTGCTCGTCATAATTACGTTAAAAGAGGTGGTGAGTCTTTTGTGGACTGCTGTAGTCCATGTTGTGAAGTTGCTCCCAGTGCTGTTACAAAGGGAGTTCTGTGATTTTTGACCCAGTGACAATGAGGGAAGGTACTTTATTTTCAAGCTATGATGATGTCTGGCTTGGAAAGGATCTTTGGGTTAGTGATCAGTGTTTCCTTTACGCTTCCTGCCTGTGTGACCATGCGGCAGTCCATCAGGTGCTGTGCACTTCCTGATGGTAAAATTAGTTTTATTACTACCCTTGCTAATGAGCAAAGAGCTGATATACTCCCCTAAGCTGGGAAAGTAGAGATCAAGAACCAAACCTGACATGATTGATCACATGGATTTACAACCAAAATTCACTTGTCAGTGCATGAAGCTAAGCCAGAACTTAGCCTGCCCGCTGATCCTCTTGCTTGTGTCTCTCCCAATTGCAGCCACTCTCATTCACTTGCTTCCGCCTCTTTGCTCCTCACCCAAGCCCTCGCACAACACAAAGGAATGGTAGTGAGCAGGAGGAGGTTTTATATTAAATATGAACAAGGTTTATTTTTTTAAAATTACTTAGTGTTTGTACATATAGTTGTAAAGTGTACTGTGAATAATAGTAATAGATATAGCTCTCCCACATCAGAAGTTTGGTGCGAGTTTTAAATGGAGAAAAATGTTGTGTAGGCCCATTTTGGAATTGTCATTCCTACAAAAAAAACTGAATATTAAAAGTGCTAAGGCCCAAAACATCAGCCTTCCTGCTCCTCTGATGCTGCTTGGCCAGCTGTGTTCATCCAGCTCTACACCTTGTTATCTCAGATTCACCAGCATCTGCAGTTCCTACTATCTCTGCTTAAAACATATTGGCTTTTTAATTAATTGGTATGTTGTCTGATCTGCTCAGTTAGAAATCTTGGAAATGGACTGTTTCTGCTCCGTAATGTACTGCTGCAGGAAAAGTGAGTTGTATTTTCAGTTTCTTCTTGAAAGTGGGAAGACTTGGGCGGGCAAGTTTGCAAATGGTGAATATCCTTCAGCAAAACATAAAAGCATTCCACAGGGAACAGTGATTTACAAAATAGCTTGGTAAGAGCAGGTGTCAAGTACCAAGGGATTAAAGTAACCTGATTGTTGAAGAAATTGAACCTGTGCGGTGCGTTCTTAGCCTGAAAACAGAGGTTGACTGTCTCCATCTTTGTAGGACTACATAAACTTGAATCTCAATATTGTGTGTTTATCTTTAAAATTATGTAGAGTTGAATGATCCTGTTATGTATGTGTGTGTGTATATATTTTGGAAATTTACTAATCAGTTCAGTGGCTTTATACAAAAAGATAGTGTGTTTTGGCAATATGAAGCTTTTAAGAAAACAATTTTTTGAAACAGTTATAAAATATACTCTGGTTTTGATGTGAAACAGTATCATGGAAGCATAGCAAAATGCTTTAGAGCTGAAAATAAAAAGGAATTGTTAGAAATAACACTTGGGTCAAGTAACACCTGAGGAGAAGGGTAAATGAGGTTGATGCTTTGTCATCATTTTTTATGACCTAAAATGTTTGACAGCTGGTCATTGAGCTGAAATGTTAACTTTGTTTCACTTTCCATATGGATTGGCTCTGACTGCTGAAAGTTGACACTGTTGATAATTCAGTGGGTGCCTATAGTCAGAGGTCTGCGTTGACTCTGCCCTTATGAACATGTTCGTCCTGCTTATCTCTCCGCTTGCTACCTTCTGGCCATTTCACTCCTGACCCTTCACTGCCTTCTTCCCACTCACTGCCTTGTTCCTAGTGGCAGTGAACGGTGAGACAGCATGGCAATAAGTGGTTGGGAGTGAGGGAGTGAGCAAATCATGATCCTAAGATTTTAATCCATTTAAAACATTTGCAAATTACGTATTTTATTGCTCCTTTTTGTTGCAGGCACCTTGCTGCTGTGTTGCTAGCAGTGATCTCACAAGTGTTGAGAGTGTGTCCCCTGCGGTTGCAGTGGCAATAGACAGAACCATTAATGGAGTTGGATTTGAAAGCTGTGTTTGTGAATTTTTTTTCAGGAGCCTCTTTTTATAGCTCACTCATTGATGTAAAATTGTTAGTTGATGGAGTGCTTCACTGCATAAAAGCATCCGCACTTTCGAATCACAAGTATTTCCTGTGGTGCTACTGGTGGCACTTAAATTTTAAATTAGGATCATATGGGAAATGGGGTGGGGGGGCAGGAAACAAGAGAGTGAATGTTTCTCGTCACGCTGCTGGGAATGGCACATTATTCATCAAATTTTCTCCATTAACTCTGTTTCTCTCAGCTGAAGATGTCTGATAGGTATAAGGTGAGAGGGGAAAGATTTAAAAAGGACCGGAGGGGTAACATTTTTATGCAGAGCATGGTATATGTATGGAACGAGCTGCTTGAAGATACAATTACAACATTTTAAAAGGCAACTGGATGGGTACATGAATAGGAAGCGTTTAGAGGGATATTGGTCAAATGTTGGCAAATGGGACTAGGTCACATTGGGATGACTGGTCGGTGTGGATGAGTTGAACTGACATTTTTGACATGTTTCCATGCTGCATGACTGTAGGACCTGCGGCGTATTTCCAGTGTGTGAGGTGAAATGGGCAATTTCCATAAGTTCACAAAGCTACGGTGCCAAAGGAGGCCATTGCACAGGCTGTCCAATGAGCTTTATGACTTAGTGTCATTCTCCTGCCTTTCCCCATACAGTTGCACACGTCAGTCAAATAATCATCTGCGCTCTTGAATGCCACAATTGAACCAATTTGATAGCTTCACTAGTGCATTCCAAGCCTAAACTACTCATTTTAGGAAAAAGTTGTTTCTCGCATCACATTTGCTACGTATATGAATCACATTAAATCTGTGCCCTCTTGTTCTCCATTCTTTCATAAGCAGAACAATTTCTCCTTATTTACTGTCCTGACCCCTCATGATTTTGAAAACTTCTGTCAGATCTTAATTTGTTTTCCAAGGAGATCAGTCTAATCTCCCCATTCTTGAATTACTTTCACTGGAAAATACTGAAACCAGCATTTACAGCATTAAAAGGTTAATGAGAGATTAAACAAATAAGTAAAATTGTTAATATGCCGCTGCAAAAGGGAAGCACAAATGTTAGGACAGGGCATCCAGAGATTGGCTTGAAGGGTGTTACATGTCGGAATAATGTACTTTTGAATCTGAATGTGCACAGGTAATATTACTCTTAAACTCTTCAGAGAAGTGAAGTCAATGCTACTTGCAAATTTTTACGGCAAGGTTGCAAAAGTATTTGGTCTGTAGGACTTGGTAACGGAATAACTTGTTAATGTGGTAGAATCAGTAAGATACTTGGATTAGTAACAGGCAATGGTGAGAATGGAAATATCTAATGGTAGTTTGTGCAGTTTGGCACAATGCAACCAAATTGCAGGCAAGGTTCCTCAATTTGTTACGGTTTCAGATGAGATACTCCAAACTGTTAAGCTTTCTGGATGTGGAGGGATGAACAGATTCCCCTCTTTTTTTCACAACGTTCTCAATTGATTCCAGCATGCTTAGTTTTAAAATTATCCTTGCCCTTGTGGATACCTTTTCTCCCTAACCACATGAACTTATGTTTTAGAGGGAGTCAATTTTTTGAATTAACAAAGAGTCAATTTATTAATTATTAAATGTGAGGAGAATAAATAACACTACACAGATAAAGTTTTAAAAAAAATCAGATGCCGAGTAGCCTCCGAATTGGTCATGAAGAGTGGATGTCTGAACATCGTGGCTATTGCGGTGGAGGTTATTGGTAAGGTTGATGTTGGTAGTTTATTTTTGAAATTAAACCAAAAACCAAAAACCAAAAAGAACTGTCGTTCTGAAGAAGGGACACTGGACCCAAAACATAACTCTGATTTCTCTCCACAGATGCTGCTAGACTTGCTGAGTTTTTCCAGTAATTTCCTTTTTATCCCAATTTTTGTATTTCTTGGTTTTGTTGGCTCTTTTGAAGCTCCTTTGTCTTGAATCATAGAATCCCTACAGTATTGAAGCAGGCCATTTGGGCCATCGGGTCCACAGTGACTGTCTGGAGAGCATCACACCCAGACACAACCACTCAGACCCCTCCCACCAGCCCTATCACTGCAATTCCCATGGTTAATTAAGCTAGCTTGCACATACCTGGACACCATGGGCAATTTAGCATGACTAGTTCACCTTAGCTGTATGTTTTTGGAGTGAGGGAGGAAACCGCAGGACCTGGAGAAAACCTGCGCAGACACAGGAAATATGCAAACCCTACACAGGCAGTTGCTGGAGGGTGGAGTTGAGCCATCATGTCGCTCATTCCTTTTTTAATTATAATTATCTGGTGATGCAAATTATGTTGATTTGAGTTTCCCCGGCATTGTTTCTTGAGCCATTTATTTACATCTTGTAATGTAAACTCTTTTGACAATTTTATTTATTTTGATCAAATGATGACTCTGAACTTAATTGGTGTTGATTTCAAATGTATGTGAAATGAATGTAATTAGTAGTATAGAGCTGGATAAATCAAAACATTGCCTTCAAGATTAGAATTGCATTTGCAGACTCAGAATGAGATGAGTAGTATGTCTGGTTGAAATACAATTTTAATATTTTGAGCTTCCACAATTGTGCTGATGTATGGCTGTTTTAAGCAAATTTTCCATGAAGTTGAAGTGAACCTGAATTACATGGAGAATAAAAAGCATTATGTAAACCTAATGAAACTCGCTGATGCAGATTGTGTCCATTATTGTGTCCAAAAATTAACTTCAAGTTATGTGCCAGTGTGTTTTTAAACTTATAAAAATTGAGAATGCAGCATTCAGTCAAGTTTTATATGCATCAATCTTCTATATAACTGTACAAAATAAAACTGCTGATCCCTGTAGTCTGAAAATGCAATTTTTGTAAGCATTCCAAATCAACATCTGCTTGGTGTGATATATTTGCATTTTGTTCCAACTTAGAATGTCTAAAAAAAAGTTATCAGTGAAATGCTTGTTTATGACTATTTTCCAGTGAGTATTTTTTTTTTATTCCTTTATTCATTTTTTTGGATGTGGACATTGCTGGCTGGCCAGCATTTCTAGCCCATCCCTGGTTGCCCTTGAGGAAGTGCTGGTGAGGAGCTGCTTTCTTGCAGCCCCCCTGCTGTGGGTTGACCCACAATGCCAGCAACAGTGAAGGAATGGCGATATATTTCCAAGTCAAAGTGATGAGTGGCTTGAAGGGAAACTTGCAGGTGGTGGTATTGGTATATATCTGTTGACCTTGTCCTTCCAGACGGAAGTGGTCATGGGTTTGGAACGAGCTGTCTGACAATCTTTGGTGAATTTCAGCAGTGCATCTTTTGGATAGTAGCAGCAGTGTGTACTGAGTGTTGATGGTGGAGGGAGTGGATGCTTGTTGGGGTTGCACCCGCACAGGCAAGTGGTGAGTATTTGATCACAATCCTAACTTGTGCCTTGTAGGTGATGGCCAGGCTTTGGCAGGTCAGGAGGTGAGATACTCGCCAAAGTATTCCTAGCCTCTGACCTGCTTTTGTCACCACTGTGTTTATGTGGTGAGTCCAGTTGAGTTTCTGGTCAGTGGTAAGCCCCAAGATGTTGATAGGGGAATTCGATGGTGGTAACATCCTTAATGATGGAAGAGCCCATCACATCTGCACAAAAGATAAGGGTAATACCATTGAATGTCGAGGACGGTGGTTAGATTGTCTCTTATTGATGATGGTCATAGCGTGGCATTTGTGTAGCACAAATATTACTTGCCACTTGTCAGCCCAATCCCAAGATACTTTCCAGATCTTGTTGCTTTTGAGTATGGACTGCTTCAGTATCTGAGGAATCGTGAATGGTGCTAAACATTGTACACCGATGATTGCACATTGCCACTTCTGACCTTCGGATGGAGGGAAGGTCATTGTTGAAGCAGCTAAAGATGGTTGGGCCGAGGGCACTACCCTGAGGAACACCTGCAGAGATGTCCTGGAGATAAGATGACTGACCTCCAACAACCACAAATCTTCCTATGTGCCAGGTGTGACACTAACCAGCGGAACGTTTGCCCCGAGTACCCATTGATTTTACTAGAGTTCCTTGATGCCACATTTGGTCGAATGCAGCCTTGTATGTAAAGGACTGCCACTCTCACTTCACTTCTGCAATTTAGCTGTTTTGTTCATGTTTGAATCAAGGCCGTAATGAGGTCTGAGTGTCTCTGATGGAACCCAAACTGGGCATCACGGAGCAGGTTATTAATGAGCAGGAACTTCTTGATAGCACTGTTGATGACACCTTCCATCATTTTACTGTTGATTGAGAGTTGACTACTGGGGTCGTAATTGGCCAGCTTGGAATTTGTCCTGCTTTTTATGTACAGGTCATTCCAGGGCAATTTTCCACATTGTTGGGTAGATACCAGTGTTATAACTGTACTGGAACAGCTCGGCAAGGAGAGTGGAAAGTTCTGGAGCACAAGTCTTCAGTATATTGCCAGAATGTTGTCAGAGCACGTAGTCTTTGCCGTATCCAGTGTCTCTAACCGTTTCTTGATTTCATGTGGAATGAATCAAATTGGCTGAAGACTAGTATACGTAATGCTGGGAACCACTGGAGGAGGCTGAGATGGATTATCCACTCGGCACTTCTGGGTGAAGATTGCTGTGAATGCTTAAGCCTTATCTTTTGCGCAGATGTGCTGGGCTCTTCCATCATTAAGGATGGGGATATTTGTGAAGCCTCCTCATCCAGTGACTTGTTTAATTGTCCACCACCATTCTCGACTGTATGTGGCAGAACTGCTTACATCTGATCTGTTGTTTGTGGGATTGCTTAGCTGTATCTATCACTTGCTGCTTATGCTGTTTGGCATGCAAGTACTTCTGTCTAGTAGTTTCACCAAGTTGATACCTCATTTTTGGGTATGCCTAGTAATGCTGCTTGCATGCCCTCCTGCACTGCCCATTTTAAAAAAAAGAATACTTTCAGATACTGCGTTCTAAGCGTAGCCTCATTGATTAGTGTCCTGCTGACTCTGGAATTGCTGGCGAATGATCACACTAACAATAATTTACTGTCAGTTCCTATATGGGAAGAAACACTTGGCAATCCACTGACTGAATTACAGTATTTGGGCACATTTTTGAGCAATGTGTGTGTTCAGATGCTAGTTCTATCAAGTATAGAAATAAAGCATATAAATTAGCTAAATTTGGCATCTATAAAATTGTCTGGTAAAGTACAATTAGTACTTGCATTTAACCCTACTATATTTTTCTGTTGTTCAAAGCAAGGTTGTGTGTTCAGATCATGTCAGGCTCACAGTGCTTAATGGAAGCTCAAGTCCCTGGATTTTGTGCTGACTTCAGCAGCACGTATACTAAAATTGGAATGGTACAGAGGAGATTAGCATGGCCGCTGCGCAAGGATGACACGCAAAGCCGTGAAGCGTTCCATATATTTTTTGGGGGTGGCACGGTGGCTCAGTGGTTAGCAATGCTGCCTCGCAGCGCCAGGGGCCCGGGTTTGATTCCACCCTCGGGTGACTGTCTATGTGGAGTTTGCAGATTCTCCCCATGTCTGTGTGCGTTTCCTCCGGGTGCTCCGGTTTCCTCCTACAGTCCAAAGATGTGTAGGCTAGGTGTATTGACCGTGCACAATTGCCCATAGTGTTCAGGGATGTATAGATTATGTGGGTTATAGGGGGATGGGTCTGGGTGGGATACTCTGAGGATTGGTGTGGACTTGTTGGGCTGAAGGGCCTGTTTACACGCTGTAGGGATTCTAAGATCTAAATAGCATAACTCACAGGACACTAAATGCTGTAGCAAAAAATGAATTTACTAAGTCTGTAATATCTAGATTGATGAAAAATCATCAAAGCTATCAAATTGTCATAAAAATATCACTGATCCTTCAGGAGGCAAAATACACCTCTTTTTGTTCTTCCCTCCCTTTACTTGGTCCAGCCTGCATACAACTCTGATTCCACTGTATGATTGGCATGGAGTTTCATGTCCTATGGACTGGAGTAGTCTGTCATTTAATTGCAAGCAATCATTGCTGAATGAACTGAATAGCAAAGTATTTGACAAGTTCATTGCCAAAGACAGTTTTACATCAGGACCTTTGCAATCCTAGCCCCATCAGGCCTATAAAGGTATCCTTGCTAGCATCTGAGGACTAGTGTCCAGTTGGGAAGAGCTGTCTCTCGGACTAATGAAATAATTGTATAATTGAAATAATTGTAAATATTTTGATTCTTGGGATATGAATAATACTGACAATGCTGAATTTTAGCTCTGTTCAGTCATGTGCCTTTATGGGTCTAGCTTCAACAACACTTGAGAAGCTTGATCATCATCCAGGACAAAGCAACCTGCTTGACTGGCACCACTACCAATGCTCAGCAGCAGCAGTGTGTACTATCTACAACATGCATTGCAGAAGTTCACCAAGGCTTCTTACATAGCACCTTCCAAACCCACAACTGCTTCCACCTGGAAGCACAAGGGCAGCATATACTTGTGAACTCCACTACCTGCAAGTTCCCATCCAAGCCATTCACCATGGTGACCTGGAAATATATCACTGAACCTTCACTGCTGGGTCAAATCCCTGGAATTCCTTCCCTTGAGGACATTGTAGGTCAACCTACAGCACATGGACTGCAGTGGTTCAAGAAGATAGCTCACCCTGTCAAGAGCAACTAAGGGTGGGCAATAAATGCTGGCCAACCAGTGATGCCCACCTCCCACAAGTGAATTCAATGAAAAGTCAGTTGATAGAATGCATTGCAACATGTACTATTTTGAACCGGTTGCTGAAGAGGCAAGAATAACAATTGTTCCTTTAAATGAAAAAATATAAAATGGGTGTAAAATTCTAAAAGGGGTACAGGAGCAGAGAGCCTGGGTGTATAAGTGTGCACATCATTGAAGGTGGCAGGACAAGTAGAAGGAGTAGCATACAAAGCATACAGTGCTTGCTGCTTTATTAATAGGGGCTTGGATGAAGGTGATGTTGAAATTATACACTTGTTAGACCTCAGCTGGAGTATTGTCTTCAATTGTGTGCGTCACATTACATGAAAGAAGCGAATGCATTGGAGAAAGTGCAGAAACGATTTACAAGTAGTTCTCCTATAACTAGTTGCGTTCTTGTGTGAGCTTGCACTATAGAAAGTCGCGTTATAGGGAAATTGCTACACTTGTACAGCAGAAATTTTGCATTATCCAAACAGCGTCCACAATTCATCAATCGTGTTTATACCCAATTCGTGTTGGTCACCTTCAGCTAAGTAGTTAAGGTACGGAATGCATTGCCTGGAGATGTGGTGGTAGCAGGTTCAATTGAGGCATTCAAAAGGGCATTGGATTGTTTGTTTTTTTTTCAATAGTAATGATGTGCAGGGATATGGGGAGAAGCCAGGAGAGTGGCAGTCACTATTGGCTGATACAGGCATGATGTGCCAAATGACCACCTTTGACACTAATAATTCTGTGATTAACTGTTTTTGAGAGTACATTTATAACTTTGTTTGAGGTGAACTCTCATTGGAAAGATCAGTTTTTAGTGGCAAATAATACATGGTAGAGAGATCTACAAAGTAATTATTATTGAACTTTTATTCTGAACCTTTAACTTGCTCAGTTAGATTCTTGCTTTATCGATCTATCAACACCAAGAATGAAAATATTTGAGCATTGTTATTTCAATTAACCCATGTGATGTGCTGAAACAGTTGCAATAAGTTTAGAGTGGGTCCTTTAGCAGTGATCCTGAATCTCTAGCCATTACGCACAAGCTATCTATTATAATCTCATTTGCAAAGACTATTTGTTAGCATTTGACAGTAGTTTGGTTCTGTTTTACTTCAGTTGGCCAGTTGATGCTGTCTCCATGAATAAATGTGCGTGTTGTCCTGTAAAAGTTGATG
This sequence comes from Rhincodon typus, assembly GCF_021869965.1. Classification (NCBI taxonomy): domain Eukaryota; kingdom Metazoa; phylum Chordata; class Chondrichthyes; order Orectolobiformes; family Rhincodontidae; genus Rhincodon; species Rhincodon typus. Next base: position 82,458,669 of record NC_063335.1, on the reverse strand, counting down.
CACACCAACTATCTAGAATTTTTTTTTTAACAAGGGTAATTCTGAACAGTTGTCTTTAAATTATAACAATTCTTTGGTGTCAATCAGACTTGCAGGGACATACCAGGTATTTGGAAAAGTCTACATAAAGATGTACTGTTACTACTCTGAAGTCTTGGATGATGTTTGAATGGCTATAATTTTAGGCAGGGCACATTCCACAGCAGTGCACCACCTTGTGGAAATAGTTCTGTGATATGAAAAAAAAATTGGGTTGTATCATGGAAACCGAAATAGGTGGATTGCTTCCTTCAGTCTTTTCCACCCATCAATACCATCATGGCTGAATTAATGATCCTCAACTCCATTTTCCGGCCTTTTCCCATAACCCTTGATCCCCTTTCTGATTTAAAAATCTGTCTATCTCAGCCTTGAATATATTAAATGATCTAGCCTTGACAGCCCTCTGTTGTAAAGAATTCCACAGATTCACAACCCTCAGAAGAAATTCCTGTTCATCTCCATTCTAACTGGGTGACTGTTTGTTCTGAGATTATGCCCTCTAAGCTCTCACAAGGGAAAACGGCCTTTCTGCATCTCCCATGCAACAGAACCCCATAACAATCTTGTAATTAACTAAGGCCTGTCATTATTCTTAACTCCATTGAGTACAGACGCAACAAAAGATTATTAACCAAAAGAATTGGTGAAATGAACCAAGCTATTTATTTATCTCAAATTCAAAACTTCATTTTAAAATCTGAAGTAAAAGTATAATCCTATTAGTTCAAAAGCAGGCTGTTTCAAATTCCAAATTAAAAAATTTCTTATATAGTACTCACTTCGGAGGAAATATAAATATTTTCTAACACTTCAATTAGCTTAAGGTAGCCGTGAATTCAGCTCCTCATCTGGAAAAGCTGATAGCTTCTTCTTGGAGTTAACATACAACTGATCTTGTACTCTGCTGTAAGTTGCTTCTTCAGTATTTTGTCACAAAACTTCTCCTTTAGTTCTAAGGAATCTAGTTTTACCATATTCTCTGTTTCTCAGGAGCACTACGCTATTCAAAATTTTCTGTCCTAGAACTTCCCAGAACTGCCCAAAACAAAACTGAAAAAAAGTCTCACCTTCTAAGCTTTGTGTGTTTCTTCTAAGATGAAAAAACCCTAAGTTTAGAAATTTCTAACATCTCTTAAAGGACTGTGGTTTATCTTGCTAAGTTGAAAAACATCCTGAAGGTAAATAAAATCTGTTAGTGCTGCCAAAGTATATCTCTCCACCTTTTCTAAACTAAATCATGAAAGCTACAGAAATGTTTCAATTAATAACTTTGAAAATGAGAAAACCCAAGTGAAACTAACCCAAATTTAACTCCAATGATATTAAAATAAAATTGAGATTTGTAATACACAAGGTTTTTGGTTCAATATTTTAAAAAATATGGTCCGAATGTGTTTTTTATGTTGTATGACTCTGACTGAATACTTCATTCATATTTAGGCTAAGTTCATGGGTAAATGATTATAATGGTATATGGACTAAAGCTGAATGGAAGGAAGCTCATTAGAGGGGAGAGGACAAAAGAGGCTGGGAAAATCTAGATTTTTTTTTCAGATTGGAAAAATATGGGATTGGTGCTCAAGGCTTCAGACTCTAAAGAGTAATATTCAAATTTGCTGATGGCACAACATAAGGAGAATAGTAATTTATGATTATGAAAATTCAACATAGATGGGTAGCAAATGCACGTCAATATAGAAGAAAAATTATGCTGTCAAAATAGCAATCAAGAAAGGAAATGCATCTTATTTGGAGTATAGGAGAAGACAGAACTTCGTATGCAAATAAGTACATTAGTGGTAACAGGATAAGTTTATTTTTGGACATGAAAGGTACACGTAGCTCTGAAAGCAATATGTAATACTGGTATGTAGTTAAGTATTTTGTGCTGTCTTAGATATCCAAATGTAGTAAAGAAATATAAAGTTTTTGACGTAGATCTGGTAAAGTACTATCGGGTTGAGTAAAAATGGAGAGACTTGAGAAGTGGTTTCAGAGATAGTAGGAACTGCAGATGCTGGAGAATCTGAGATAACAAGGTGTAGAGCTGGCTGAACACAGCAGACCGGACTAGGCCCGAAACGTCAGCCTTCCTGCTCCTCTGATGCTGCTTGGCCTGCTGTGTTCATCCAGCTTTACACCTTGTTATCTCAGACTTGAGAAGTGCATGATTTTTGAAACTAGAACTGCTAAAGGGTAAGGGGGGAACTAATAGTTGTTTAAGATTCTACAGAATCCAGATGGACTATCCACTAAATGGTAAGATTGTAATGAAGGTTTGATAAATTATGATTCCGATTCTCTCGCAAGAGGAAACATCCTTTCAACATCCACCCAGCCAAGTCTCCTTGGGATCTTGTATGTTTCAATTAAGTCTGACTTGTGTAAGTTCTAAAATGCAGGACTAGCCTGTTTTGCCTTCCTCCTAAGGAAATTCTCTTAATCCAGGTATTAGTCGAGTAAACCTTATCTGAACTTCTTTCCATAAGTATGTTGACCAATACTGCACATAGTATTCCAGATGTGGACTCACCAATGCCCTGTATAACTGAAGTAAACTCTTGAATTCAGTTCTCTTCACAATAAGCCATAATATGTATTAGCTTTCCTATTTACTTGCTGTACTTGTCTGCTAACCTTCTATGATTCATACATTAGGAAACCTTGATCGCTGTGAAACCTCTCCTTTTTTACATATGTTTCTGTTTTCTTTCTGCCAAAATTAACAATCTCACAATTTCACATTGGTCTCTATTTGCCAAACCTTTGCCCACTCACTTAACCTATTTAAATCCTTTTGTAGGCTCCTTAAACCATCTTCACAACTCTTTCCTACCTATCTTTGTGTCATAAGCAGATTTAGCTACCATTTTGATGCGTTCATCCAAATCATTTTTATATAAATTGTAAAGATTTGAGGCCCTAGCACTGACCCCTGTGGCATAGCACCCATGATATCCTGCCAGTCTGAAAAAGACCAATTTATTCCTACTCTCTGCTTCCTGTTAGCCAACTAATCTTTAATCCATGCCAATATGTTACACCATGAGCTTTTATTTACCCTAATAATTTTTGATGTGGCACCTTATCTCAACCCTTCTGTAAATCTAAATACAATACATCCACTAGTGCCCTTTATCTACAGTGCAAGTTACTACTTCAAAGAGCTCCAATAAATCAGTTAAATATGATTTCCCTTTTGATAAAGCCATGTTGGTTCTGCCTGAATATCTTGAATGTATCCAAATGCCCTGTTATAACATCTGCAATGATAGCTTCAGCATTTTCCCTATGACAAATGTGCAGGTTCCTTGTTCTTTAATTCAGGGAAACTGCATAAATGTAACTTTTTAAGTCTAGTGATAGAATGTTTGAATCTGTATTCATGATTTGAGTAAAGGATTTGAGTATATATTGCTTGACTTTCTTTTGTTTATCTAACTCACATCTGTTTTAGTATTGTTTTGTGTTGCTAAGCTGTAACAGTTGGCATCACCTATACAGAATAAATTGCAGCAATGTCAACTATATGAAATTTTTTAAGCATTTCCTAATTGGAGTTTACCTGTGAAAATATAGATTTTCCACAGTTTTTTGTTATGCAGACCTGGTACCCTTTTATGTGCATGAAATATTGTGTGTAGAAAGGCATGGCTGCCAAACTGGGCTAGTTGCAGGTAGTATGAGAACCAACGTGATGGCTAAGACCCACTTAATTTTGTTCTTGCCAACCTACCAGACACCAGAGCATCGGTGTATGATGATAATAGAGTGACCACTGCATAGTCCTTGTGGAGATGAAGTAACATCTTTCCACTGAGAGTATGCTTCATTGTGTGCACGACATTACCACTGTGCTAATTGGGAACAGATCCAGGAGCTCAAAACTGCATCACTTTCATCTGCAGCAGCATATTTGTATTCCATCATGCACCTTGGAGACAGGATAGGCCAAGTGTCTGTGTGTCTCTCTCTCTCTCCCCCCCAGTTTTTCTCTGTCTCTTGCGTGTGCTCTCTCTTTCTTTTTCTTTTCCACAAGCAACAGGGGTCACAATCTTAGGATACATGGTAGGCCATTTCAGACTGAACTGAGGAAAAATTTCTTCACGAGGGTGAACCTGTGGAATTTTCTACCACAGAATGTTGTGGAAGCTGATTCACTGAATGTGCTTAAGAAAGAGACTTTTATAGAGTCATAGGGCCTGTTTCCCTGCTGTATGACTGTTTGGTCCAACCAGTCCATGCCGACCATGTTCCCAACTAAAATAGTTCTACCTGCCTGTGCTTGGCCCATATCCCTTCAAACCTTTCCTATTCTTGAATTTATCCAAATGTCTTTTAAATGTCGTAACTGTACTTACATCTACCACTTTCTCTGGCAGTACATTCTACACACAAACTACTGTGTTTTTTAAAAAAAAATTGCCCCGCATGTCCTCCTTAAATTGTTCTCTTCTCACCTTAAAAATATGCCCCCTAGTTTTAATTCTGACAGCAGGTTTTACTTCATATTGTGATCTTTTTATAAAGAGTACATATGATATTACCACAGGGAGATCATTTGCAATATGTATTGGTAGTGTTGCAGAATGCTGATTGCACAGTGATTTCAGCATTAATTCTCATTGAATCCATTGCATTTATTAGAAGGCAGGTTATTTGGACAATTATGACACATGATTGAGAATGTCAAATAGGTTAGAACAAGCTCTAGGCACCATTCCACATCTTGGTCACCATAGACTTAACAGTTCTAATGCTCTTCTTGTTGGCCTCCCATTGTTCTATCTTTGTTTGGTTGCTGTTAAGACCAACCTTATTGCATGTAGCATTGCCAGAATCCTAGTACATTAGCCAGAGAAGGTAAGCTTCCAATAGACACTGCTAGGGATGTTCCTGCAAATTGCTCAGTTTGAAAAATAAAGAAAAGCAACTCGTTTGACTGTTTAATTTCAAAATAAATTTGCATGCAGGATGGAGTCCATTAAAGTATTCAAGGGAAGTCTTACATGTAGCTGTGAACTTGAATGTAGACAATGTATCATAAACATGGCTGAAATATACAAAAGAAAGACCATAAGAAATAGGGACTTTACTATTGACAGGCAAGTCTTATGCTCTTCCATCTTTTGTAAACTTGTGGCCATCCAGAACCACTATCTGTACCTTTGTAGCTTCATAGATTTTTACATCACAAATAAAAGACCGTTTGGCCCATCATGTCTGCACCAATCAACAAAGATCTGACTACATTAATCCCATTTTTTAGCTTTTCATAGGTCTGGATGTGATGACAACATGAATGAATATCTGAATATTGCTTGCATGTTACAAGAATTCCAGACTCTCACCACCTTCTAATTGCAAAACAATTTCCTTAACTCTCCTCTCAGCCTTTTACTTCAAATCTATGCCTCATTTGATATCAATCCCTCTATTAATTGAAAAAGCGCTTTTCTATCCAACATATCTCGGGCCTTCATAATCGTATACACCTCTATCAGGTTCATCCTCAGCCCACACTGCTCCAAGGAAAAGAACCCCAGCCTATCTAATATTTTCTGTAGCTCACACCCTCCAGCCTGGGCCGCATCAAATCTCCTCTACATCCTCTCCACTGCAATCACATCGTTCTGATTAACGTGATAACCAAAACTACATGCAGTACTGCATCCCAACCAGCCTTTTTCTTTGATTCCGGCATAACCTCTCTGCTCTTATTTTTATGCCTTGGCTAATAGACATATGTCACCGTAATCACTTTTATCTACCCATCTTGCTACTGTCGTGAATTTTTGAATATGTCTTTATGATCTTCTGTGCTTCCCAGGTTCCTACCATGCATATTATAATCTCTTTCCGTTAGCCCCCTCCCAAGTGCATTTCAGGTTGGGTTTCCAAAACCAAAAGGACCTAAAATCTAAAAGTCTTTTTGAAAGCGGCTCTGAATGCATCCAAACGGACTTGCAGACTCGCAGAGTTCAGGCCCTTTAGAAACAACTTCTCTTAGCCTGAATGGGCCAATACTGAGTGATATCTGCACAAATCCTTGAAGGCAATAAGGAGGTTTTGAAGTAGTAAAAGGAGACTTTTAAAACCGGTATAGAGTACAAGAGCAAAGAATTCAAGACAGCCCTTTATAAAACTCTGGTTCAGCCTCAGGTGGACTGTTGACTGTAAGATGTAGGAACATGAGTAGGCCATTTGGCCCATTGAATCAACTCCGCCATTCAGTGAGATCATGGTTATCTGATGATCCTCAACTTCACTTTGTCTTTTCCCTGCAGCCCTTGATTCACTTACTGATTAAAAAATCTGTCTCCGTCTTGAATGTACTTAATCCAGCCTCTTCACCCCTCTGCAATTTTAAAAAAAAATTCAGATTCACTGTCCTCGGAAGAAATTGTCTCCCCTCTGTCTTAAGTAAAGAACTTTTTTTGATTCTGGGCTTTATTTTGAAAGGACTCAGCGTTTTGAACAGTTGCAGTAAGACTTTCCTACTCTTTTGTGCCAAATCCCTTAAAATAAGGGTCAATATTCCATTAGCCTTCCTGATTATCTTCTACAGATAGGATGTGAAAGCTTCAGAGAAAGTGCAGGAAAGGTCCTCAAATGGTTCCAGGATGAGGAACTTCATTGACAAAGTTTAATCATAGAAGCTGGCATAGCTCTATCTAAAAAGAGATTTGATTGGGGATAGTCAAAATTTTTAAGGGTCTAGAGATAAAAGAAGAGAAGCTGCTGTCATTGATAGAGGGGTGAAGAACCATCACCACCATTACCACCACCTTTCCCAGCAGCCATCTGTAGCATGTTTCATACAAACAGCAGTTGGATCAGCTGCCCATTTACTTCCTTGATCCTCATGGCCCAAGGCTTCAAACACTCTTACAGGTGAAAATGGTTTATTTGTGTTTGTTTTAATTTATTATCCTGTATTTGGGGCAGCTCAGTGGATAGCACTGCTGCCTCTCAGTGCCAGGAACCTGGGTTTGATTCCACCCTTGGGCGACTGTCTGTGTGGAGTTTGCACATTCTCCCCATGTCTGCGTGGGTTTCCTCCCACAGTCCAACGATGTGCAGGCTAGGTGGATTGACCATGCTAAATTGCCCATAGTGTCCAGGGATGTGTACATTAGATGGGTTATGGGGGATGGGCCTGGTTGGGATGCTGTGAGTGTCGGTGTGGACTTGGGGTGAATGGCCTGTTTCCACACTGATTCTGAGTTCTGAGTTTTATTTGTAGATCTACATGCAGTCTACTTTGATACAGATTTGGTGACTACTTTGCGGAATTGGTTTTCCGAGTGTGCAAGCGTGACCCTTCAGTTTCATTTGCCTGCCATTTTAATCATATAGCTCCCATGCTGATCTCTGTTTACAGCCTCCTGTGTGGTCCAATGATGTTCAGCATCTCATCTTTCATAGGCATGTCAGTTTTCCAGGCTTGTTATTGAATTCAGCAGTTTCAGACCATAACCTTTTCTCTCTTTAGTTTCCTTTGCTTTTGGTTTTCTCTAGTTTTTCTCTTCTGTTCTGTACGCTTTTGGGCAGCATCTAAGGGTGTTCTACACCATGTACATTTTGCTTTGGAGTTTATATATCACTCCCTTTGAACTTACAGTATTAATGCTTTGTCATTTAATCTCTCCTGCCTTCCACCTTGCCACAGACTTGTACTACATTTTCCTAGTACCCCTCTCGCTTTAAACCTTTTATCCACCACCGCTGCCACCCCCCCTCCCCTGGCACTAGTGAAAAATTTTTGACTGAGTTATTAAACTCTGACTTTCTACAGATGCTGCTAACCTGTTGAGTATTCCAGCATTTTCTGTTTGTGTTTAACAGCATGGTACTTCTTTTAAATAAATATGAAGATCGTTTAGTGAGAACTGACAATACCACTGGGGTTACGTTTGTATTTAAAACACTATCAAACAGATTGCTTTTGTTCCTGAAGCTATTATGCTGATACATCAACAGAGGCAAGCCCCTCCACTTTTCATTTTTAACAAAAGGCAATGTATACTTAAAGAAATGAAAGACTATGTTTTTCTGACAGTGACGTCTGCATAATATACGACTAAACAGACAACGTAGGAAGGTGTAATTGAGCATTATGTTTTGCCTGGAATATCTTTTTTGCATGTGCAGGTACAGTGTATAACTGCAGCACCAGCGAGACTAGCTATATTCCTGTATAGGTTTATGGTTTCATCTGTCAGTACAGCTTAGTGATAGTTCCTTTTTTCCTCTGAGCCAGAAGCTTATTCCAGAACTTAAACCATCATCAAGGCTGTCTTGTAAGTTGTTACTGATACTGAAGTTTCCATTCCACTGCTTTCCCCATCCTGAACTTTGGTTGAATTTTAGTAGATATCTGGAGGTTGACCTACTCAAATATGAAACATGGAATCGTACAGTACAGGAGCAGCCCTTCAGCCCACTGAGTCTGCCCTGACTAAAAACCTGTTCTAAATGTACAGTCGTCTCACTTTCCAGCACTTGATCCATAGCCTTGTTTGTTATTACGTTTCAGAAAGTGAAAGAGTAATTGGAAAGTTAACAAGAAATGAGTGATCAGTCTGATAATGAGGAATATATGAAAATTGCAAAGACAAAAGCAATTTTTGCTTCAGAATATTGCCTGTCCTGTCATTGAAGTTGAGAAATGTTGACTTTGAGTGCTAAATACTGAATGAGCTCCATGTCAAAACTATAATTTCTACAGAAAAGAGACAGTTGGAAGAAATACTTTTTAATTTGAACCGTATTCATACAGGATCATAATATACAGCCATGATGCGGTGCTTGCTTTAATCTTTAATTTAATCTTTACTTTAATCCTCCTAACTGAATCAGTCTGGTTCTCATTAAGCTAAAAGAGACTTAATGCAGCATTTATATTTGATTGCAGTTTGGATCTACAAGCCCAGGAGCTTTTCAGCCTACTGCAGGGTAAACTATTGGATGTAACAGAAAATTACTGTAATGTCTACCAATGCAGATTGTCACCTCATTAGCAACTGTTCTGAACAAGTTGACTCTGTAAAAAGGATAGAATCCTCGTGGAAAGCATGTTACATTGGTGCAGAGCAGAATTCAGTTTTGAGTACATAATTTGAATCTGTGCCTCCAGATTTGAAACTAATCAGAGCATTGAATAAAGACTAAATTACCTGTTTTGTTTTTACATACAATAAAACAGATGACATCATGATAAGTTTCCAAACCTTATAGGATTGATCTGAGAAAAATATGTAGATACTAATACTGGATCTTTTCTCCTTCAAACACTTTATTTGTTAGTTATTGACCACAGTTGGTTGTGGGGAAGACTGTTAACTGGGTGAGGTGGTTGGAGACTAGCAATCATGTAGATGCATTCTCCAGGGATCCATCCAGCAGTAACTGGCAACCCTACATTGTGTCCCTAGACATTTATCAATTAACCTTTGGATCACTGTTCCTTTCTATAAATATGTTTCCAGTGTACGTCATCAAACATGGGTGCAAATTATAACCGAAGTGAGTATTTAATTGAGGTTTGTCGTGGAAAGAATGAAACAGCTGTTTAATTTGAGCATTTGATAGAGATGCATTATAATAGTTGGAATATCTTTGAAATTGGATGGAAAAGAAAACAGCTGCTCTGATCAGAGTCAGCTGTGATAATGGAATATTCTATAATTCAAATCTATAGTCATAAACAATCAACAAATTCTTGGTTCTTACAATTGCTTAATATTCACTAGCCCATGACTGGATAATTTGAAGCTAAAATTAGTTATTTTTCCTGTGTTGATTGAACTGCAAATATGCAGTGTTAGAGTTCTGATTTGTGACTTTATAGACAAGTTACAAGCCATTTATGTAGCACTTTTTAAACTACTAGCCAGTGGAACTTTGGGCAGTGGATATCTGCAGATCATACAATTGAATACACAATAGCAACACAGAGACTTTTTTTTTTGTTCATTGGATTTGAGCATTGAGTGAAGACTAACATTTTATTTTGAGAAAGGTGATGGTGAACAGCTACATGTAGTGTAAATGCAGTGATAATGCTATCAGGTAGGGAGTTGCAGAATCTTGACTTTACAACAATAAAGGGATTGTGAAATGCTATCATAATTGGAGTGGTGTGCAATTTGGAGGAAATTATTTAAGGTGACAGTGTTACCATGTGCCTGCTGTCCTTGTTCTAGGTGGTAGAAGTCATGCATTTGGAAGTTCTGCTGAAGAAACCTTAGAGCAATTATGGCAGTGCATCTTGTAGATAACTTGCACACAGCAGTCTGACCTTGGCACCCATCCTGGATTCACTTGGATACTTGAAATAGTTACTGTACAGAAGGAAGCTTTTCAGCAAAAACAATTTGGCTAGTCTAGTTGTCTCCGCTCCCTGCAGCCCTGAAATCTATTTTCTGTTCAGATGTTAACCCAATCCACTTTTTGAAAGCCACCATTGAATCTGTTTCCATCCCACACATGCTCAATGCATTCCAGTCCTAACCATTTGCTGAGTGAAGATGTTGTCCTTCATCATTAGCTATTTTTTCAGTTGTCTGGTCTCGAGCCTTCCATGGATGGGAATGTCTTCTCTTTGTCTTCTTTGTAGGCTCGTCATGCTTTTGAATACTCTTGTCAAATCTCCTTTCAACCTTTTCTTTGAGTAGAAGCAATTAGATTGGAGAAACTGTCAAAATAACTGGAAAAAAAATCTCTAGTTTGATGCAACTGTTCTTCCTTGAAATAATATTTAATTATATGGTTTTGCTCTTGCAGATTACAGATTTATCTGTCCCAAATTACCTTGTTGCATCATCAGTTGGACTGCTCCCCACTCAACTTTTGAATTCTTACCTGGGAACAACACTACGGACAATGGAAGATGTAATTGCTGAGCAGAGTGTCAGTGGATATTTAATATTCAGTCTGCAGGTAATCTTTTGCTTGTATTATATTTTCATGGGTAATGAAAATTCATTTGATATTGTGGTATTGTGCAAAGAGAAGATCATAAAATTCACTTCAGCTCCACCTCCCACTCCCTGGGCGACATGTCCATCATGGGTCTCCTCCAGTATCACAATGACCCCACCTGGAAACTGGAGGAGCAGCACCTCATATTCTGCTTTGGGAGCCTACAACCCAATGGTCTCAATGTGGACTTTACCAGTTTCAAGATCTCCCCACCCCCCAGCCTCATCCCATGACCAACTCTCCCTCTCATCCCCGCCTCCTTGACCTGACACAACCTGTCCGTCTTCTCTCCCACCTATCCACTCCTCCCACCTTGCTGACCAATCCCCACCACTCCCTACCTGCACTCACCTATCACCGTCCCACCTGCCTTCCCCAGCCCCACCCCTCCTCTCTCTATTTATTTCAGAGCACCCTTCCCTCTCCCCCATTTCTGAAGAAGGATCCCGACCCGAAACATCAACTTTCCTGCTCCTCTGCTGCCTGGCCTGCTGTGTTCCTCTAGCTCCACACTGTTATCTCTGACTCCAGCATCGGCAGTTCTTACTATCTCATCATAAAATTATTGCTGCTTAGCATAAATGTCATACTGAATGCAGTCACCGTTAGTGTGGTGTATTATTAGGAGTCACAAGTAAGAATCCCTGAGTAGGAAGAATAATCCCTAATCTGATTGAAATTTGGTCAACAATTTGGCACAATCTTCTCTTTCTTTCTTCTGTTCTACCCTTTTCATGTGTAGATAATTTTGTCTTCTGTGTTTCATATTGCCAGAAGAAACCTGGCTTTCCATGCTTTTGATTATGTTCATTTCCCCAATACTTCTACAAAGCATTATATGCACCTAGGGTCAAAGAATCATCTTCAAACAAAAAAATTGAAGCATTAAAAAGTGCAAGTTGTTACTCCACTTTTGGGTTCTGTCCATGTCTCATGATCCCTCAAGCTTTGGAAAAAAATGGAGTTTCACAAACACTGTTTTAGACTTGAACTGATGTGGTATGTTCAGTAGAAGGACCGTAGAAGTGGGCACAGAACAAGTCTATTGATCCATTGTCACTACTAGGTTTACCAAAAATCAGTCACTGTCTTTGATTCCATCCATTTCTTCCACTATTTGAGATTATTTTTTCAAGCATCTTTAAATTTTGCAGTTGTCTCTGCTCTGCCTACTACTTGTGGTAAAATGTCCAAAGCTATTTTTGAGATACTGCATGCTGAATAGCTGATCATTTTAATCTGATGACTATATCCCTGTTATAAATTAGTATTATTCTGCCTTGTCATTGGTCCCTTATCTACTGTATTATGGTCCCCTGGAGTTTAAAGGATTAAAATTTTTAGCTCCATCTTATGCAGTGTCTTGAAAATCTCAGAATCATCTCCAAGACTTTGGCGTTGATGACTGCCCTTCTCCCTGTACGTTAAATAGGCAGGGGACTATCATGGAGTGCAGAGTATTTTGGGATTCATCCCATAAACAACTGAGGTGCTAACATTGATCCTTGCAGCACTTTGTTAGTCACGATCTACCATGATGGTTACACCTTAAAAAAAACTATTAAACTGCACACAGCATATCTGTTCAATAACTTGGCCATTTCATCATTGATGTATATGCTTCTAAGGTGCCAATACTTACTTTGATGTCCTTGTTGTATACCTATCTATATATCTGTCTCTTAACTATTTTCTTAACTATATGGCTACATCACTCTCATTCTATTCTTTTGCTTTTTATCAACTTTAGAGGTAGCTCTTTCATCCTTAAAACACTCTGGTCCTCAGAGTTAGTTATTTTTACCACATATCTAAGCAATGTTACCCCCTAAGCTGCATGGCTGTGTATCCACCAGGAGGTTCTCTGCTGCAGCGATAATTTCTGCATACAGAAGACGCTGTCATGCCTGGAGGTCTGCATAGCAGCAAAACAAAGCCACTTGTAGTGTTGATGGTAAACGACTTTTAATCTAATACTGTACTTCCATAATAAGCTGTGGATGGTTACTACTTGTTTTTAATCTGGAATGTACTTTTGAATATTTTGAATTATTTCTTTTCTATCACTTGTTGCTTATTTATTGCCTCCTTAGTCTATATTAGAGTCAATCTTGGGAAATTCTGCATTGTGAGATAGTAAGAACTGCCGATAACACAGTGTGGAGCTGGAGGAACACAACAGGCCAGGCAGCATCAGAGGAGCAGGAAAGCTGACGTTTCGGGTCGGGATCCTTTCTGAAGAATGATCCCGACCCGAAATGTCAGCTTTCCTACTCCTCTGATGCTGCCTGGCCTGCTGTGTTCCTCCAGCTCCACATTGTCGACTTTGCATCGTACCTACTTAATTGGTTTTTAAGATTCTTGTTTGTGATCCGAGAACATAGTTTTTAAACTGAATGTGGAATTGAAGTGAATTATGATCCTTGGTTTATAATTTAGGAGCAAGAGTAGGACTCTTGATTTATTGAGTCTGCTGTGCAAATCTGTATGACTATTGTCTGATCCTGTATCTGAATGCCATACTCCCACTCTTTCCCCATGACTGTCAACACCTTTAGCTTCTAGAAATCTATTTTCTTCTTAATTGTATTCAGTGACTTCAACTCCACCTCCTTTTGCCCAGAGAATTTTGTAGGTTCACCACTCTTACTAAAGAAGTTTCTTCACATCTCAGTCATAATTGACTTATCTCTTTCCTGTGACCATTGCTCCTTGTTCCAGATGCCCCAGCCAGAGTGAAAACATCCCTGCATCCAGTCTGTCCAGCGCTAACAAAATTGTATATGTTTAAATGAGATCTCCTCTCATTCTTCTGGAGTACATAGGGTACAGGCCTAGTCGCTACAATCTTGCCATCTCCGGAATCAATAAGTTGAACTTCCACTGTATTCCCTTCATGAGAACTGTATCATTTTTCTGATAAGAAGTCAAAACTACACATGATACTGTAGGTTATCAAGGCCCTGTATTAACTGCCACAAGACATCCTCGCTCCTGTACTGAATTGCTTTTTGCAATGAGGGCCAACAAAGCATTTGCCTTGCTACCTGCTTGCTGCATCTACATGCTAGCTTTAGTGACTTCTATACAAGGGCATCCACAGCTTGTTGTACATCAACATTTGTCAATCTATTTCCATTTAAGTGGTATGTTTTTTCCTACCAAAATGAATAACTTCATACTTGTACATGATTGCAGTGTAACATGATGTGTTAACTTGCTCAAAGAGCTGTGAAGCTTCTTGATATCCTCCTCACCTTCTCAATCCCATCCAATTTTGCTGCATCAACAAACCTGGAAATAATACATGTGGTTTCCTTATCTGAATCATTGATATATACTGTGAATAGTTGGAGCCTGAGCACTGACTTCTCTAATACCTTATTAGTCACCATTTCCACTCCAGAAAATACCTATTTGCACCCATTTGTTTGCTGTCTGCGAACCACTTCTCAGTCCATGCCAGTATATTACTCTCAATCCCATGTGCTTTAATTCTGCACTTTAACCTTTTATTGGAGTTTTATCAGAAGTTTTCTAAAAATTCAAATTTATTGCACCCACTGGTTCTTGCTCATGTATTTTACTGTGTCCTCCAGAACCTCCAGTTTGTCGAACGCTACTTCCCTTTCTTAAATCTATGGTGACTTTACCTAATTCTGTCAACAGTTCTAAGTGCCCCCTTATCATATCCTTTAGTCTCGAATGTTTTCCTATTGCCCTTGCTATTGATCAGCTAAATGATCTTTAGTACTTTGTGTTCTCCTTCCATTTGTTTTAAAATAGTGAGGTTACATTTGTTACCCTCCAATCTACTGTGACTATTTTAGAATTCACAGAATTTTGGAAGCTGACAATTGAGGTAACCACTATTTCTGTATCACAGGTCACCACTTTAGGTATCCTGGAATGTACGTTTTGGGATTTTGAGCTTTTAGTCCCATCTTAAATTTATATTATTTCTATAATTGTAACCCTGATTTACGATTGTGGTTGTATATTCCAAGAGCTTGCCTTTAACTTTAGCTAGATAACTATTCTGTGATTCCCTGTTTTTATTCGTGAATAAAGAGAGGGACAAATGTTTTATTTTAGCACTGTTCTGAGATTGGAAAATTGAAGTTATTGCTTCTACTATCTCCTGAGTTCCTTTAACCTGTTTATATGTATGCAGCAAAAGCCTGGTGACTTGTTCTGCACTTTTTTAAAGGAATCCCAGTTATCTCTAACAATTATTTCATAGCTTCCTTTAGCAAGTAAAGGTTCGCTCCATAATCATTTGATTAAAAACTGATGGAAAATACTTTATCAATTTGATTTATTTTACATCTGAATAATCATGCCCTTTTCTAGCTCTTTTTCATTTTTGTATTCTTATAAAAGGTTGCTTTTTGCTCCTTATTCCTGTCCTGTCACCTTGCAATAAAAATCTTGAACTTGTCTCGTGCGTGAGACCTATCATGTGTTTCCTTAACTCCATTCCCATTAACCTGTTGCACTTTTATCTCACTTTCTGCCTACATATTAGCTGAAATAGGCAGTTTGTATTCTTCAGGCACTGTGTCCTGAGCACTTAACTGCTCAGATCCACTCTTCTCCCCACAGCTCCCCCAAAAATAAACAAGATTTGACTATTTGACTTTTTGGTTGTGTCTGAAAAGGTAAAGTCGGTCACCAACCTCTCCTTGCTGTGTAAGGCCTTTGTTCACGTCTCACTTCTCAAATCCCTCCTCACCCACTGTCTGAGACTGGCTACAATTTTAATCCCATATTTGACCCAAGCTCAATTACCAATTCCATATTTCCTGCATGTTACACTGAGGGCACCATGCAAGAACAAGTTGTTGGTTTTTGTGATTGAGGCTGCAAATTTGCAATACTTTTAAACAGGTGGATTTGTTTACTATCTGTAGTGCTAATGCCGAACTGTATGGGCAGTTTAAATCTCAATTTGTACAGTTACTCTACGTATTCACTATATCATCCATGTTGTTATACTGTACTTATACTGTTTGCTTCTTCTGGTTGCAGATCTGTATCAGCGTTGGACTGATGTTTTATGTTGTGCACAGGGCTCATACTGAATTGGATGCTGCCATTTTGGCTTGCCAGATGGAACTAAAGTCTTCGCTTATTAAAGGTGGCCATCCAAATGGACCCAACATGACATTCTGTAATAAGAGGACTTCAGCCATGACAAGTGGGGGAATAAATGTTGTATGAATGGAAATTATTATATTCAGGGAACTATAAGCCCAATGGCCAGTGCTAATTTTAGGTCAGTAGAGTTAATGACTAATTGTTGGGCAATACTACAGTACAGCTTTGCGCAACTGCCTTAATAGTGAACGTATTAATGGTATGGTATGGCACTGGTAGCTGAAATAGGTAAGGTGTGATGGAGTCTTGTTGCTCATTATTAAGAAAGCAAGATGGAAGGACAACTTTTCAAAAAGCATTAATAAGGTATTGCTAACTGAATTGCATATATGATTGAACCCTGTCTATCTGTCGTGGAAGAACACAGTCTATAACATTTTTTGATTTCATTGGACAGCCAATATTTGGTTGTCCTCCCTCCACTATTGACCTTGTAAATTGGTTTACAATCAGAGTTGTTCAGAGTGATATATATTTGGTTGCAACTGTATTTTAAAATCTAGTATATGTGGCACTATGGCATACCAAGTAAGATAATATATTTGTTTGTGTGAATGAAATGCTTGATGCCAAATGAGTAGGCAAAAAAGAACAAAGGGGCTCCCAGTTTTGGAGAATGAAATGGAATGTCACAACCATGGTTTAGAACATTGTTTGACATGTAAAATTCCAATCAAAAGTCCCCTTTCTAATCTGGTTAAAGTCGTCTTTAAAACATTTAAATATTAGAGCAGTTTTGCTGTGATCAATTAAATAAGCACTAAGTTTATATTAGTGTTTTCATTGTAACCTTCTAATTAAATGAGTAAGAGTAATACAGATGGCCCTGTGGCTACTTGTAATATGCACTTTAGGTATTTGGTCATAATCAGAATGGTACATTTGTAGAGAAAGCATTTGATAACAACAGAGTGTCTCAAAAATAAGTGCTCATTGCCTTTGAGCTATTGAGGCTGCCTGCTATAATTAAAATAATTAGTAAAATCTAGAATCGAAAAGAACATTTCGTAAATAAAGTATTTTGCACATCAGAATTGGCATAAATAAATACGGTTATGGTCTTAATAGCGATCAATTTGAACCAGGTGTCTTTGGGAACATTCAAAATGTGTGAATCTGCTCCTTCTCGTGAAAATAACATAAATATAAGTATCACAATGTGATATGTGTTAGCTCAGTCTATGCCAGTCTGTGGTTTCAAGATTTCCTATATGTTTACAAAACTCAAGTTTAAAACTATTTTGGTTGAACCTAGAATGAAGAACCAGATAAATATGCTGCATCTTGATGATCTTTGTGTCAAGATTACATCAGTTAGGGTTGTTTCTTGTCAAAGAAACTGGTGTATTAATGTCTATAGATGTTACAAATGAGAATATAGCTTGCAATCAATGAGGTCTGTAGGCTTTTAACAATCACAGTGAAATGTTCATTTTTGCAAAGGCATTGAGATAGTTTAATCCTGCATTTGAAATCTTAGCTTTTTCCCAATGGATTATTAAACTAAGCAGTTAGATACAGTGGGATATGCAGGAAATGTTGGGAGTGTGTAGCCAGTCAATTATTTGAGTGACCAGTACATCATCATCAAAATAGGACTTTCTTTTTAGACAGATGCCATACCAGAAATGTTGCATGACACCCATTTAAATCAGTAGACAGAGGTGTACAATGATTCATGTTGTTTTAACATCCCACATGCAAGATAATACTTTAGTTCTATATATATTGAACATCAGTTAGTTAATGCACTATGATTTAAGAACAACATTTTAAGCAGCATGTTTATATTTAATGTGCTGTTGTGTAGTATAAAAATATTGCATGTTTTCTGAGTCATTACTTTGAGTTATCAGTGTAGTAACTTTTTTTTGCAGCTCTGATCTTTTCGTATGTGAAGAGTTCTCTTTGCCTTGATGGTAAACTGATAACTATTTTGCTTATAGCTTATGAAAACTTTTATATGGTGTAACGCATCTGTTAAACACCATTTGTACTCCTTTTAGCTTTTATAACTTGGAGTTGACAGACATGCACTTTTAGCCAATGCCAAATGGACATGAATTGTTTCCTTTCGTTTGATATGTACAGTAAGTTTGTAATTACATGGCCTATGTACCATTCAAACTTGCTGCAAATTTTGTCAAGATCATGGATATTAATTGAATAGTGTAGTTAAAGCTGAAATAATGAAATGCAGAGATATTGTAAAAAGGTACATTTTTGGAAATAATTACAATCCAGTTAGAATGGACAAATGGAAATTATTGTAGTTCTTTTGAAAATAGTTGAGATGCGGTAAGAGAGTGAAGCACGTTTTGTTGATGCTTACACTTTGTTAGCTGGTTATGGAAACTTGAAAGCCTATATCATACATATATACGCAAAGTTCTGTTAAAAAATTTAATGTAATTTACATCTAAGCTGGGACACTGTCTGGGTGACATCCTGCTTTTCAATACAAAGATTCCTTAAAAGAATAAGGTTTAGTTGTAATGAATATGAAAAAAAGCACATTTCAAAGAATTTAACTTGATTTATTTCCTGTTTGTTCATGAATATCAGTGTCGTGAAGTATAACAGATTTTACAAACTGAAAACGGGTATGGAACAGACATGTCTTTAATTTGGACTTTGCTAATGGTTTTTCAGTTGTGAATTATAAAAAATGAATTACAGCTGTGACTTTGTTCCCTTCTATAAGTAAAAGTTGAACTAATGTGGAAGGTTATTCAACGTATTCTGCTTTTAGCTTGCAGATACATGATGGATATTTTGTTTAGTATCTATAAATTGAATTGCCCTTTCTATTTCTTGGAGCATTAGATTTTATAAAATTTGAATTTTGCTTTCATATAATGGTACTCGGCAATAATATGTGTATATATCAATGGTCGTGTGCAGAAGACTCCAGTGAAGATCTCAGACTATTCTTTGATAAATCTGCAGAAATGTCATCATGGTTAAATGTTTTGTGTGAATCTCATGAATCAAGAATATGGTGTGCATGAACTTTATCCATATTGACTGCCAGTGGCAGAATGGAAACTCCAAAAGAAGAAGTCTATATGAAAATGAAACTATTATATATTCTAAATAAGCGATTACAATTCTAAAATCTAATTTTGGATTCCGATGACTGCTAGAAACTACCTTTTACTGAGTGGTTTGTCATTTGACTGGCTCAATTGGATCACTCTCTTAAAGTTGCTCCTGGTTACTGTATTTTGTATAGAAACATCTGATGCTTTCTGTACACACAAAAAAATGATATCATTGTTTACTATGAAGTGCATTTCTTTATTGATGTCACATGACTGAATATTTAATTTAATGTATAATCTGTTTTAATAAAATGATTTAAAGTGAGCTTGTTTGATTCTGGATTATTCATCAGCATTGCTATTGATCATGTCAGCCTTTCTGTTCAGAGTTTGTTTAGTTTATTTGGAAAAACAGATTGAAGAATTACATAATGTGCTAATTATAGTTGTATTTTAAGCAGAAGTATTTTAGACATATTAAATGATTTTGTACTTCAGATTTTAATGTATCTTTTACATCTAGCAGAAGCCGTCTTCGAATGGTGCACATTTCGACGATTGGCAAGAGCTTGTTGGTAATGTCAATAACAAAACAGAGCTGAGCCTTGCTTGTTTACACTATGGTATTCAGATATTTGGTGAAGTGATGTAAAGAATCAGCAGCCTATGTGCTGGAAATGAGCACCTTTTTCAAAGATGTGGACAAAGTCATTAGGGAAATGATACTTCTCATGCCTCAATTTGAAATCAAAAAAGTGTTTTGCTTTTTAGTTTTAATATGGATCAATTAACTTGACTAGCAGGGTAAAATAACCAATAACTGATCTCATTTTTCTAGGGATGTGTAAGGACAAGATCCGTCAGCAGAGAAAATTTGAGTTTATACAAAAATTGTGTTCTTAGGATGTCCCAAATAACACACGGATTATTTTCAAAATGCAGTTGTAGATAAGCCTGGCACAGCTTGTACATAGCTAGACAAAATCAATAGGCAACATGCCCTATTAAATCTTTTTGTGTGGCATTGATTTATGAATGCAAGCTGAAATAGTGCAACAGAAATTTGTACATTCACCTAAATGAACAAGCATGGCTTCAATTGTAAAATGTGAAGTTTTTAAAAAAAAATCCCAGCAATACCTGTGCAGAAGTTGTGCTTAAATTAGAATGGGAATTGAGCTGTGACCTCTGACTCTAAGAAAGTGCTGCTAAAGCACGTCTTGATAGATACTGTTATCTAGTAGGTGTAGATTCTGTGATCTCTCTACATTAAATGAAATCATTATGTTGTAACCTATGTAATCTCATTTCGTAATACAACGACAAGCTGCAGGAGCAGACGTAGGTTGTTAAGTCTGTCAAATCTATTCAGTGTGATCATGACTGACCTGGTAATCTTCAACTTCATTTTCCTGCCAATTCCCCATAACCCTTGATTCCCATACTGATTTAAAATCTCTCTATCTCTCCTTCTCAGCCTTGAATACAAGTAACAAACCAACTTCGACAGACCTCTGCAGACTCACTACCCTCAGAGAAGAACTTCCTCCTCATCTGTGTCTTAAATATGTAACCCCTTCTGAGATTATGTCCTCTGGTCCTGGACTCTCCCAGAGGTAGAAGCAATCTCTCCATATTTACTCAGTAAAGTCCCGACAGAATCTCGTGTGTTTCAATAAGGTTGTCTTTTATTCCTAAATTCTGATAAGTACAGGCCCAATGTACTCAATTTCACCTGATAAGACTATCCCTCCATACCTGGTATTAGTCTAATGAACTTTTCTGGACTGCTTCCAATGACAGTATATCTTTTCTTCGGTAAGGTACCCAAGACTGTTCGGAATTCCAGCTGTGCTCTGAGTAGTACCTTGTATAGTTTTACCAAAACCCCTCTACTTTTATACGCAATTTCCTTTAAAAGAGAGCACATTGTTCCATTTGCCTTCCTTATTATCCACTGAACTTAGATGCTAGCTATTTGTAAGTCATGCATGAAGATTCTCAAATCTCTCTGTTCTTTGGATTTCTGCAGTCTCTCTCTTCAAATAATATTCAGCTCCTTTTATTCTTCCTGCTAAAAGGCATAACCATACATTTTCCCACATTTTTCCATGTACTAAGTATTGCCTCCTCATTTTACCTGACTATGTCCCTTTTGCGACACTGTCATTTTCGCCAATTGACTGTTTGCCTATTTTTGTTGCCCAGAACCTTGACTATAGTACATACACTTTCTTCATTTAAATCAATAATATACATTGTAAATAATCACGGCCAGAGCACTCTTGAAAATGCTCCACTTATCTTGGCTCTTTGTCTTCTGTTAGTCAGTTCTCTACCCATGATAATTTACTTCATCCAACACCATGGACTCATTTTATTAAGTAACCTAATGGGAGGTACCTTAACAAATGCCTTCTGAAAATCCAAATGTATTGCATCCACTGCTCCCCCTTTATCTATTATGCCTGTTAACCTTGAATTGTAGCAAATTTTCAGGTGTAATTTCCTCTTCATGAAGCCATGCTGATTCTGCCTGATCATATTGTGTTTTTAAATGCTGTGTTATTACATTCCTTACAATAGACTCTAACATTTTCCTAATAACAGATGTTATGGTAACTGGCCTCTAGTTACCTGTTTTTGGTCTCTTTCCCTTTCTAAATAAAGGTGTTCCAATTTGTGGGACTTTTCCAAAATCTAAGAATTCCTGAAAAGTTAGTACTAGTGCATCCACTATCTCTGTAGCTACTTTAAAATCCTAAGATACATCCCATCAGATCTAGGGGACTTCTTGGACTTTAGCCCCATTAGTTTTTTTTTCTGCAGTGATAGTTATTGTATTTGCTTCCTCTTTTACCCCTTGATTGTTTAGTGATTTAATTTAGTTATTTAATGAGAACCACGAATAACCAATATAGCATTGGTTTAAAAAAAATGAAAAGGCTCTAAGATATCCTTTAATATTTTTCTTACCATTTTCTAAATTCGAGGTAGTTGTACTGAATAGCAAAATTAGTTTGAACTTGAAAGCCCCTTTTAGTTAGTGTTAGTCTGGCTTACCTATCCAATCAAACTTCTTGTCAGCTGTGAGAAATTTTAGATCACTGAAGGAATGTGGTCATCTTTGCCAGCCGTAGACTGGATATCTTTCAAAGTGATAAAATTATCTCCAGATATAATTTACCTACAAATGTAGCAGAAACAAGTTTTTATTTTGTTTGTCAATATCAGCACATGAAATCATAATTCTAGGATATTGTCATCTAGAAGTGGGCTGGCAAGGATTTAAGTATAAGACTACAACTGTTGCAGGTATTTATTATAAGAATTGATTCCAAATGTATTTATTGTATGATACATTATTCATACCTATATCAAAGAAAATTACATGACTATTCTACTTTGAATATACACCCAATTTTTAAATCCATCTTTTAAACAAAAAGCCTATTCAATCAAACGAATATGAAGAAAACTCTACAAACTATCCAGTATTATTTCTTTAAATTGTCATCTCAAGTTGCTTTAAGGAGCTGTGACTGATCTGCATAACAGGTTGAAGGTTTTAATTGATAAATTGTAAAACAAAAACTTTTGCTAGTTGGTGAATTAGCTACTTGAAGCATAATCACTGAAATGTTTTCTTTTCTGAATTTGCCACTCTTGTTCTTGCATGGTAAATGAAGATCACATTCCCATATGAAAACACTGTGTGTTACAGTCCTGACCTGAATGTTTTACATTAAAATCTATTGGCTGCTTCGTGTTTATGGACAGAATGTCATGTGTTCCCTATAAAATTCTGAACCTATCAATGTCTCTGTTTCCATTTCTGGGAATAGGCTGGCCACTGATATACAAAAGCACTGACTCCCACAGTTACCTGACCTCCGTTGTTCTCACTGCATCCTGAGATCCACACTCGGTGCTATGTACTATATATTTGCACAATCTTGGCCTCTGACTATCATTATCACCTCGTGTTATCTCAGAACTTCCCTGTGCCCCTAGTTCCACTTCATTTTTTGGCTTGCTCAATATTCTAACAATAAACTTTTCAGGCATTGAGGAACGCAAGCTGTAATCACTCATACCACATCATTCTGGAATCTCCCTTCCCTCACTTTCCCTCTGTTTCTATCCTTCTAACGCCACCTCCTGACAGGTATTTGCTATCCCTTTTGACCTTTCGCTGTCAGTTGTTGAATGTTCTATACTTAGCAAAAGCCTTAGTTTTAGCCCCCTGTGCCCTGTCTTGCTGAATTTCAGGCATCACATGATGTTGAATTCTTCTGTCACCTCTGCCTCTGTGCCCATTTCTTTAGTCAGGAGTCCTGTGCCCATCCGACAGACCCCTTCACTTGCTGTGCTTTCTCCCCACAGATGCTGACAGAGCTTCTGAGTTTTGCCAACAATTTCTATTTTTGTATAAAACATTGGTTAGGCCACAGTTAGTGTATTGTGTGCAGTTTTGGAATCCACATTGTGGGAGGGATGTGATTGCACTGGAAAAGGTACAGAGCGGATTTGCCAGGATGTCACCTGAGCTGGAAAGTTTTAGTTATGAAGTGTGATTGGATAGATTTGGCTTGTTTTTCTCTGAGCAGAGAAGACTGAGGGGTTGGGGGTGCGGGAGTGGAGAAGTGGAATGATTTAAGATGTAGAAAATTATGAGGGGCATAGACAGGATAAGTGGGAAGAAACTTTTCTCCCCTTGATGGAGGGCTCAATAACTAGGGATAACAAGGTGTAGAGCTGGATGAACACAGCAGGCCAAGCAGCATTAGAGGAGCAGGAAAGCTGACGTTTCGGGTCTGGACCCTTCTTCAGAAATGGGGGAGGGGAAGGGGATTCTGGGGAAGGGGAAGGGGAGGCGGATGGAAGATGGATAAAGGGGCAGATAGGTGGAGAGGAGATGGATAGGTTGAGGAGGTGGGGATGGAGCCAGTAAAGATGAGTGTAGGTGGGGAGTTAGCGTTGGAGTTGGTCAGTCCAGGGAACACTGACAGGTCAAGGAGGCGGGCATGAGGGTTGAAGTGGGCAGAGTGGATAGCTGGGAGAAAGGATGGACAGGTTAGGAAGGCGGGGACAAGCTGGGCTGGTTCTGGGATGCGCTTGGGGATGGGAAGTCCACATTGATACCGTTGGGCTGCAGAGTTCCTAAGCGAAATATCAGGTGCTGTTCCTGCAACCTTCGGGTGGCATAGTTGTGGCACTGGAGGAGGCCCAGGATGGACATGTCATCCAAGGAGTGGGAGGGGTAGTTGACGTGGTTCGCAACTGAGAGGTGCAGTTGTTTGTCGTGAGCTGAGCGTTTGTGTTCAACAAAGCGGTCTCCAAGCCTCTGCTTGGTTTCCCCGATTTAGAGGAGGCCACACCGGGAACAGCGGATACAGTATACCACATTAGCAGATGTGTAGGTGAACATCTGTTTGATGTGGAAGGTTTTCTTGGGGCCTGGGATGGGGGTGAGGGGGGAGGTGTAGGGGCAAGTGTAGCACTTCCTGCGGTTGCAGGGAAAAGTGCCAGGGGTGGTGGGGCTGGTGGGGAGTGTGGAGCAGACAAGGGAGTCATGGAGAGAGTAGTCCCTCCGGAAGGCAGATAAGAGTGGGGAGGGAAAAATGTCTTTGGTAGTGGGGTCAGATTGCAGATGGTGGAAGTGCCGGAGGATGATGCGTTGGATCTGGGAGTTGGTGGGGTGGTACGTGAGGATGAGGGGGATTCTGTTTTGGTTGTTATTGCAGGGAGGGGGTTTGAGGGATGAGTTGCGGGAAACGCAAGAGATGCGGTCGAGGGCATTTTCGACCACTGTGGAGGGGAAGTTGCAGTCCTTGAAAAACGAGGACATCTGGGATGTTAGGGAGTGGAATGCCTCATCTCGGGAGCAGATGCAGCGGAGGCGAAGGAATTGGGAATAGGGCATGGCATTTTTGCAGGAAGGTGGGTGAGAGGAGGTATATTCTAGGTAGCTGTGGGAGTCGGTAGGCTGGAAATGGATATCGGTTTCCAGGTGGTTGCCAGAGATGGAAACAGAGGTCCAAGAAGGAGAGACAGGTATCGGAGATGGTCCAGATGAACTTAAGGTTGGGGTGGAAGGTTTTGGTGAAGTGGATGAACTGTTCGAGCTCCTTGTGGGAGCACGAGGCAGCGCTGATACAGTCATCAATGTAACGGAGGAAGAGGTGGGAGATAGGGCCTTTGTAGTTCCGGAAGAGGGATTGTCCCATATATCCTACACAGAGGCAGGCATAGCTTGGGCCTATGCAGGTACCCATGGCCACCCCCGTTGTCTGTAGGAAGTGGGAGGAATTGAAGGAGAAGTTGTTAAGGGTGAGGATGAGTTCAGCTAAGCGGATAAGGGTGTCAGTGGAGGGGGACTGGTCGGGCCTGCGGGACAGGGAGAAGCAGAGGGCCTTTAGGCCATCTGCATGGGGAATGCAAGTGTATAGGGACTGGATGTCCATGGTAAAGATGAGGTGTTGGGGACCAGGGAATCGGAATTTTTGGAGAAGGTGGAGGGTGTGGGTGGTGTATGGACGTAGGTGGGAAGTTCCTGGACCAGGGGTGAAAAAATGGAGTCGAGTCTGAATCAATAACTAGGGCATAGATTTAAGATAAGCGGCAGGAAGTTTAGATGGGATGTGAGGAAAATTCTTTTTCCCCCCAGAGGGTTTTGGGATTCTGGAACCCACTGTCTGTAAGGGGGTTAGAGGCAGAAACAACATTTAAGAACTATTTAGATATACACTTGCATTGCCTAGGAATATAAGGCTATGGATCAAATGCAGGAAAATGGGATCAGAATAGTTGGCTGCTTGTTTTTGGACGTGTAGACTTGATAAGCCAAAGGCCTTTTTCTGTGCTGTAGACCTGTATGATTAGGTAACCATTCATTGTTTACTTGAAATAAGATATTTGAAAATGGGTTCAAAATTATTGGGTGGTAGATTGTAAATTGTCATAGTTTTTGCAAATTAACAATTCTGGCATTCAACATACAACAGCATTGAGAGTTACAAATAAATGCTGGTTCAGTCCTGTAATCAGCTGTGGAAATGCTATATATGTGCTCTGTTATGGGGACATAAATAACTTATTTAGACAGATTAAGATAATCTTGAAGTGTTGTCTTAATCGCTTGTCTCCGAAAATACTGAAGGAAGTACAATTTTATTTGCAGTAGCATCACAAGGTATGTTTCTACTTGTTTGAATCAATATGCTATATGAAATCCATTAGTTTTCACTGCTAACGGCATGAAATGAGCCATGAGGGATTGACCTTGCGTTCATTCGATAACTTGAGGGAGAAAAATCATTCAGAAAAGTTAAAAACATTGGATTCAATTCATTTTCCTCTAAAATGGAACAGAGGTGAAATAGTGATTGAATATAATGTCCCAGACATGATGTCAATTTCAAGATACCATAATCCTAGTACTGGCAGTGATCGTGCATTTGGGTGGCTGGCAGCATAGGGGCACTTAGGCTTGCTAAGATCAGAGTTTGTGGGTGGGATACTGGAACCAGAGTAGAAATACTGTTCTGGAACAGCAAGGGGGAATTGGGTACGTGGTCGGGATCCAATCTTGACTGTCCAGATGTAACCAAATATTGTGGTTAGCTCAGTTAGTTGGATGGCTGGTTTATGATGCAGAGTTAGTGGCATGTGTTCAAGTCCTGTGTTGGCTGAGCTACTATGAATGTTCCAATAAAAACCTAAAGAACTGTGGATGCTGTAAAGCAGGAACAAAAACAAAGTTGCTGGGAAAGAGCAGCAGATCTGGCAGCATCTGTGAATGGGAAAAACAGTTAACATTTCAGGTCAGGTTTAACACTTTTTTTTTCATTCACAGATGCTGCCAGACCTGCTGAGCCTTTCCAGCAACTTTGGTTTGTACTATGAATGTTCTGCCTACTTAACCTCTTCTGAGATGTGATGATCCTGCAGTCAAACACATTGCTTGTTTTGTTTTAATGAGAAAGTAGCCTATAGTCCTCTGAGGACAATGATGACTTTTACTCACATCCTCTGCTGTCCCTGTCAGAGTGGTTAGATTAATTGATGCTGTCTCCTCTTCTCATTTGAGCTCCCACCATTCCATTACAGCCTGGAGTAGTGCATGCAGAGAACCATCATAAAACTTTGGGCACGACTCTGCCATGTCTCTACGTAAGCAGTTTATTCTAGCTCTTTCTTCCCTGAGCGTCTTGTTTTGTTCTATCCATCTCAGTACAGTACCTCCACTTCCTTGCACTTTAATTTTACACGCTAATCTCTTACATGGGACTTTATTGAAAGTCACATCCACTAGCTTCTCTCACCAACTCTATTGGTTACGTCAATGAAACCCTCTAGTAGGTTTGCCAAATATGATTTCCCTTTTGTAAATCCATGTTGAATCTGTTTGATTCTTTAACTGGCAACTGGACTTGCTGTATAAATGTAGTAGCTACAAGAGACTAGGAATATTGTGGCAAGTAATTTCCCACAAGGCATCTCAAAGCCACTACTTTTCTAATGCCTTAGCTATTAGTTATTTTATAATAGACTTCAGCATTTTCCCATGACTGATGTCAGGTTGATCTATAATTCCTGCTTTTCTCTCTGCTTCCCTTCTTAGAGAAGTTACATTAGCTACCATCCAATCTGAAGGAACTGTTTCAGAGTCTATAAAAGCTTGGAAGATGACCATCATTGCATCCAATAATTTTAGGGCCACTTCCTTAAATACTCTGGGATGTACATTATCAGGGCTGAGTATTCATTGGCCTTCAATTTCCTCAATGCTATTTCCCTATTAGTACTGATTCCCTTTAGTACCTCTCTCTCATGAAATCTTATGTTCCCTAACATCTCTTGTGATTTGTGTCCTCCTTTGTGAATACAGAACCAAAGTATGTATGTAATTGGTCAGCCATTTCTTTGTTCCCAATTATAAATTCCCCTGTTTCTAACTATAAGGAGCCCATCATAACAAAGTGTGGAGCTAGATGAACACAGCAGGCCAGGCAGCATCAGAGAAGGAGGAAAGCTGAAGTTTTGGGTCTGGACCCTTCTTCAGAAATGGGGGAGGGGAAGGGGGCACTGAAATAAATAGAGAGAGGGGGAGGCGATGATAGAAGGTGGATAAAGGAGCAGATAGGTGGAGAGAAGACGGACAAGTCGAGGAGGCGGGGATGAAGCCAATACAGGTGAGTGCAGGTAGGAAGTAGGGGTGGGGGTTGGTCAGTGAGGTGGGAGGAAAGATGGACAGGTCAAGGAGGCGGGGACGGGATGGGCTGGTCTTGGGATGAGGTCGAAGGTGGGGAGATTTTGAAGCTTGTAAAGTCCAATGCAATGCTTGTAGCCCAATGGTCTTAATGTGGACTTTATGTGGATTCCATGGTATTGCTACTAATGTCTGAGATTCCCCTCTATAAGGTCAGAAGTGAGGATGTTCATAAATGATTGCAGAATTTTCAGTATCATTCACAACTCCTCAGATACTGAAGCAATTCCAGTCTTGGGCTGACAAGTGGCAAGTAACATTCATGTTGTACAATTCCTAGCTACTGATCATCTCCATAATCAGTGGCCCTTGCTATTCAATGATGTTGCTATCGCTGAATCCCTCACTATGCACTTCCTGGTGGTTATCATTGACCACAAACTCAACTAGACTCACCACATAAATATTGTGGCTACAAGAAAAGGGCAGCAGCTAGGAATACTGAGGTGCAAATCTTACCTCCTGACACTCTTAAAATCTGTCCACCATCTACAAGGCACAAGACAAGAGTATGATAGAATACTCCCCACCTGGCTGGATGGATGCAGCTCCAACAATACACAAGAAGCTTAACACCATCCAAGACAAAGCATGTGATTAGCACCACATGTACAAACATCCACGCCCTTCATCAACAATGGTCAGAAGCCATAGTCTATACTATCTACAAGATGTATTGCAGAAATTCACCATTTTCAGACAGCATCTTCCAAATCCATGACCACTTCCATTTAGAAGGTCAAGGGTATCAGATACATGAACAGCAAGTTCAACTCTAAATCACTCACCATCTTGACTTGGAAATATATCTCTATTCCTTCACTGTCACTAGGTCATAACCCTGGCATTCCCTCCCTTAGGGCATTGAGTCTACCTGGAGCACATAGACTGCAGCGATTCAAGAAGGCAGATCACCACCACCTTCTCAAGGGCAACTAGGAGCAGGCAATAAATGCTGGCCGGCTAGTGATGCCCACGTTCCACAAGTGAATAAAGAAAAAGAAAAAGTGTAATCTATCTGCAGATTAAAGAAATTTCTGAAGAAGGGTCTAGACCCGAAACGTCAGCTTTCCTGCTCCTCTGATGCTGCTTGGCCTGCTGTGTTCATCCAACTCTACACCTTGTTATCTCAGATTCTCCAGCATCTGCAGTTCCTACTATCTCTGACCTGCGAGTCTCACATCGGTAGTTGGGAAGATATTGGAGAGAATTCTTAGGGATAGGATTTAGGCACTTTGGAAAAGAATGGTCTAATTACGAACAGCCAGCATAGTTTTGTGCAGGGCAGGTCATGTCTTACAAAGTTGATTGAATTTTTTGAGGAGGTGACCAAGGTGATTGATGAGGGTAGAGCAGTGGATGTTGCTACATGGATTGTAGTAGGGCTTTCCACAACGTTCCTCATGGTAGGTTCATCCAGAAGATTAAGATGCATGGGATACAAGCTGCATGGATTCAGAATTGGCTTGGCCGTAGAAGGCAGAGGGTAGTGTGCCTCTGCTGTTTGTGATATATATCAATGACTTGGATGAAAATGTAGGTGGGTGGGTTAGTAAGTTTGCAGACGATACAAAGACCAGTGGAGTTGTAGATAGTGTAAATGATTGGCAAAGGATATAATGGGATATAGATCAGCTCTAGATATGAGCAGAGAAATGGCAGGTGGAGTTTAATCAGTGTAAGTGTGAGGTATTGCACTTTGAGAGATCAAATGTTAAAGAAAAGTATAAAGTTAATGGCAGGACCCTGAATAGCATTGATGTACAGCGGGATCTTGGGGTTCAAGTCTTTGGCTCCAAGAAAGTGGCTGCATAAGTAGATAGGTTGGTAGAAAAAGTATATGGCATGCTTGCCTTTATTGGTCAGGGAATTGAGTACAAGAGTCAGGATGTCTTGTTGCAGCATTTAAGACTTTGGTTAGGCCACACGTAGAGTACAGCATTCAATTCTGGTCGCCACATTACAGGAAGGATGTGGAGGGCTGGAAAGATGCCAAGATCCTGGTTTACCAGGATGCTGCCTGGATTAGAGGGTATGAGCTATAAGGAGAAGCTAGAAAAACTCAGGTTGTTTTTTTCTGAAGCGGCGGAGGCTGAGGAGAGACTTGATAGAAGTCTATAAAATGATAAGATGCATTGATGGTTAGAATCATTTTCTCCAGAGTTGAAATGCCTAAAACTAGGGGGCATGCATTTAAGGTGAGCAAGGGAAAGTTCAAAAGAGATGTGAGGGGCAAGTTTTTACACAGAGGTGTGCGGAACACACTGCCAAGGTGGTGCTGGAGGCAGATATGATAGAGGTGTTTAAGAGACTTTTAGATAAGCACGTGAAGATGCAAGGAATGGAGGGACATGAGCCAAGGGCAGGCAGAAGGCATTGTTTTAATTTGGCATCGTGCTCGGCACAACATTGTTGTGAGAAGCAGCTATTAGTGTCTCACTAGTGGGCTTGCAGTTACTTTGTCACAGCAGGACCGCAAGGCTGAGACTAAAGTGTTGAACAGCGAATTAACAGCAGACTTTCAGGTCTTTGGCAAAAATGGAGGTCTAGGTCAATGCCATGAGGCAGGCACTCAACAGGGAGCCATTGAGCACGTTAAAGACAATGTGTTCCAAACTTAAAGATTTAAGGTAATGGGCAGAAGGTTTAGAGGAGATGTGAGGAGAAACCTTTTTACCAAGAAGATGGGAATCTGAAACTCACTTAGGAAAGGTGGTAGAGGCAGCAATCCTCATATATTTAAGAAATACTTAGCTCCCAAGACATGCAATGCTATGGACCAAGTGCTGAAAAAAGAATGGTATAGTTAGGTACAAAAACAGAAATTGCTGGAAAAGTTCAGCAGGTCTGGCAGCACCTGTGGAGAGAAATCAGGTTAACATTATGGGTCGAATGACCCTTCCTCAGAATAGTTAGGTGGTTGCTTTTGACCAGTGTGGACATGATGGGCCAAAAGGGATTTTTCTATGCTGTAGATCTCTGACTCTGTGACAAACAAAATATGTCTAATGGAAAACCATTACATAAAAATATAACTTGCTGTTTTTTTCTTAGAACCATTCTTTCCCAGCGTGAAAGATTCCTTAGGGAACAGGGACAATAACATGATATAATTTATCATTCAATTTGAGAGTGACCAACTTGGTTCAGAAATAACTGTGCTAAACTTCAATTTATTTCCTTTATTCCCTTGTTGATTGTGGAAGCCATTGGCTCAGCCAACATTCATTGTCCGTCTTAACTTTTCTTTAAAAGGTGGAGGTGAGCTGCTTTCGTGAAGTAAAGGGAATGACAAATGACTGGGGTAAAGTTGACTTTAGTGGACGCTAAAGTATTTTACCAGAAAAAAACGGTTGTGGAACAACAGCAGACAGTGCATGATTCACAACTAAGAAACATCTCAGTGAAAAAGAAAGAATCTCATAAAGGGACAAACCAACCATAGTTAATCAAGAAAATTAAGGATGATGTCAAATACAAAGAAAAGAAAATCAGCGTGGCAAAGATTAGTGGCAAACCAGCAAGTATTAAAAGCCAACAAAGGATGATTCAAAAAAAGGGGGAAAATAAACCAAGGGTGAGCCAAGGAACGACTGCAGAAAGGAGCAGCACAGAGGGACTTGAGAGCTCTTGTGAATGAATCACATAAAAGCTAGCATCAAAATTCATCAGGAAATAGGAAAGGCAAATTGCTTGATTGCCTTTATTTCAAAGGTAATGGAGTATAAAAATATGGATGTCTTGCTAGGACTGTACAAGACATTAATCAGATCATTCCTTGAATACTGTGAGCAGCTTTGGTCCCTTTATCTATAGAAAGTTATACTGGCATTGGAGGCAGTCGAGAGAAGGTTCACCATTCTGGGTATAGAGGGATTTTCCTGTCAGGAGGGTTTGAACGGTTCAGATCTCTGGGGGAGACCTTATTGAAACATATAAGTTTCTTAGGGGGGTTGACAGGGTAGATATACAGACGTTGTTCCTGCTTGTGAGAGTGTCTATGTCCACAGGGCATAATCTCAGTGTAGGGTACTGCCCATTTAAGACAGAAATGAGGATTTCTCTTAGATATCATGAAACTTTACTGCAGAGGGCTGTTGAGGATGAGTCATTAAGTGTGTTGAAGACTGAACAGTTAAGACATTAGATGGAAATTTTCTAAGGAATTTGTGTGTCAGACTGAGTTAGATTTCTTACTCTTGGGTTGCACCAAAGCTACACCACAAATCATCATAGAATTCTAATACAGTGAAAGCAGTCCATTTGGCCCATTGAGTCCACACTGACTCTCCGATGAGCATCCCACCCAGACTTCACCCTGACCCTATCCCGTAACCCTACATCTCCCATGGCTAATCCACTTAATCTACACATCCATGGACACCATGGGCAATTTAGCATGGCCAATTTACCTAACCTGCACATCATTGGATTGTGGGAGGAAACCCATGCAGACATGGGGCGAATGTGCAAGCTCCACACAGACAGTCAGTCAAGGCTGGAATCAAACCTGGGTCCCTGGCGCTATGAAGCAGCAGTGTTAACCACTGAGCCACTGCATTGCCCTGCGGCAGTTAAGTTAACTTCCTACATACTTCAATAAAAAAGGAATTTAACCATTGTCCTTTGACATTCATTGGCATTACCATTGCTGATTCCCCCACTATCAAAATCCTGGGGTTACCATTGACTAGAAAGTGAACTGGACTAGCCATATAATTAGTCTGGCTACAAGAGCAGGTCAGAGGCTAGGAATCCTGCAGCAAGTAACTCACCTCCTGATGTCCCCAAGCCCTGTCCACCATCTACAGGTCAGGGGTATGATTGAATACTCCCCACAGTCTGGATAAGGGCAGCTCTGCCAAAAGTCAAGAAGCTCAACCATCCAAGATAAAGTAGCCTATTGATTAACATGACATCCACAAATATTCACTCCCTCCACCACTGATGCAGGGTAGCAGGAGTGTGTACCATCTACAGATGCACTGGAACAACCCACAAGCCTCCTTTGACAGCATCTTCCAAACTTCTGACCCCTGCCATTTGGAAGGACAAAGCCTGCACCACCACATGCATGTTCCCATTCAAGCCACTCATTATCCTCAGTTGGAACTATATCACCCTTCTTTCAGTGTTGCTGGGTCAAAATCCTGGAAATTCCTCCCCAGTGACACTATGGGTTTACCTGCACAAAATGAACTGCAGCAATGCAAAAACACAGCTCACCACTACTTCTCAGAGAAACTAGTGATAGAGAATGAATGCTGGCCCAGGCAGTAACACCCACATCCCATGAAGATATTTAAAATTAAACATGAATTTGTGACACTCTCCAGATGATTAACATAATTTTTAAAAATATCTGAAGCATTACTAATATTCAGGCAATCAGGACATGTGTCAGCTGCGTATGCAACTACAACTTGGTGTGGAATTATTAGTAAATATCTTAATGTGATAAAGGAATCCAAAGATTAAAATATCAAAATAATTTTGGCAATTAGTACTTACAAGTATTCTGGAATGATTTTAGCCTGTGTGTCTTAGACATTGACTAAATCAAATACTACAGCAGATGGCAGTATGTTCCAATTGTTCCTTTAGTCATCAGGGTGACCTGCATTTATTCTCATGATGCTTTCGGATCAGAATTTACTGGAACTGGTGAATTGCAAAGAAAAGAAAAGATAAGAAGGTTTCTGAACAAATTCCATTGTTTCACCATCAGCTTCACAGAAAGATCTTGTCATACTGAACATCGATGTGATTTTCATGAAGTCATTGGCTTTCTACAGTGTCCATTAACTACACAGAAAGATAAGTCTAGCAATTAACATAATAACATGCCAATTATTAATAACCAGAAATCAGTAATTTTTCCCAGAAAATGAACATTGTTAATTGTGAGATCTCATTTTTGAAAATTGCGAGTTCTTTAAGGAGAATTATTATATGAAGTTCAAATTTTAAATTTTACAATTTTTACATCTATTTTCATTGCATTTCTGTTTCTCCCTTTCTTAATCTCATCTTTATTTCCTTGCTTTCTCTTTCAGTATTTGATTTGACACTGAATTAACCTCTCTAGTTCACTGTCTCCCGTCCTCCTCTGACTATTTCTCAGGGCTGAAATTTCATTGTGTGTTTGCCACATTGTTGACCAAGATGCTTGTTGCTCTCCCTGAGCCTGCTTTTCTCAGCTCACACTTTTGAGCAATACTATGGGATTTAAAAACTGCATGATCAAGTTTATTTACTGCTTCTTGGCAATTTAAGGAGCCCTATAGAACTTTATGAGAATGGCATTTTATATTCTAGGAAAGGTTTCCTCTGTGTACTATTAAAGAAAAATCATAAGATCTGTTCCTCACTGAATAAATTCACCAATTCAGCATTCTTAAAAGGGACACAAAAGTGGACACAGATTAAAATTGGATTGCAAAATTGAATCTACCTAAAGGTCAGGGTAGTGGTGGTGTAATGATCATGTCAGTAGTAGTCCAGTGCTTTGGCGATATGGCTTCAAATCTGTCACAGCAGCTGGTGGAATTCTAATTCAATTCATAAATCCAGAATTGAAGGCTAGTCTCAGCAGCTCATGTCCAAATGCAGCAAGACTTGGACACTGTCCAAGTTGGGCTGATAAGTGGCAAGTAGCATTTGTACCACACAAGCACCAGGTAATGGCCACTTCCAATAAACAAGAATCAAATCAACACCCTTGAAATTTAATAGTGTTTCCATAACTGAATCACACACCATCAGCATCCTGGGAGTATCAATTGATCAGAAACTGAACTGGACTAGCCATATAATTACAATGGTTACAAAAGCAGATCAGAGGTTAGGAATCTCAGAATGAGTAATTCACCTCCCCACTCTCCAACTACAATGTGCCTGTCCACCATCTACAAGTCACAAGCTGGAAGCATAATAGAATACTCACTTGCCTGGAGATTGTAGTTCCAAAAGCACTCAAGAAGCTTGAGCCATGCAGGGCAAAGCAGCCAGCTTGATTGGCACCATACCCTTCATCCACATTCACTTCCTCCTATACCAACGTGCATCAGCAGGCATGTCAATCATCTACAAGCTGCACCAAGTATCCTTAGAAGGCACCTTCCAAACCAACGACAACTTCCATCTTGAAGAATAAAGGCAGCAGATACATGGAAACTGTACCACCTGCAAGTTCCCCTCCAAGCCATTCACCATCCTGACTTGGAAATATATCACTGTTCCTTCAGTCAAAATCCTGGAAATTCCTTCCTAACTATATTATAGATCTACTGACAGCAAATGAACTGCAGCGGTTCAAGAAGGCAACATACCAACACCTTGTGAAAGCAACTAGGTAGACGTAGTGGCTAAGAAAACATGTGGAATACTTGTCTTTATTAGTCAAGGTATTGAATACAAGAGCAAAGAGGTTACGATGTAGCTGTATAAGATATCAATTAGGCCACAGTTGGAGGTCTGTGTGCAGTTCTGTTTGCCACACTATAGGAATGATGGCATTAGAGACGGTGGAGGAGAGATTCACCAGGATAGTACCTGGGTGCGAACGATTCAGCTATCAAGAGAGATGAGATAGGCTGAGTTTGTTTTCCTTAGAGTCGAGAAGGCTGAACAAGACCTAATTGAGGTTTACAAATTTATAAGTGGCATAGATAGGGTGAGTAGGGATAAATGTTTCCCCTTATTAGGGGTCAATAACTAAGGGGCACAGTTTTAAGGGTAAGGAGCAGGAGGATTAGAGGGTATTTGAGAAAAGACCTTGCACCCAGAATGCGATGGGTATCTGGAACTCATTGCGTAAACATGGAGTCAGGAGCCCTCAGGACATTTAAGGACTATATAGATGAGACTACAGGCGAAGTGTTGAAAAACAGGGTTAGAATGGATGTATTCTTGTTGACTGACATGGACACAATAGGCCCAAGGGCATTTTCCCAAGCTGAGAAAATTCTATAACTAGGGATAGGCAATAAATTCTGGCTGAGCTGGTGACATCCACGTACAATGAATGAATGATTAAAACAAAATGCAGTGCTGACCATTTAACCATTGTTAATTGTCATAAAATCCCATCTGGTTCACAGACATAGTCTAGGTAAGGAAATCTGCTTTCATTACCCAGTCTGACCTGCATGTGATTCCAGACCCAGGAGAATGCGGTTGACTCTTAACTGCTATCTAAACTAACCCAGCAAGTTACTCAGTTCAACTTAGGGATGGTATTCAATGCCCACGACCCAAGAAAGAATTTTAAGAAAAATAACATTTATTACTTTGTAACAAACAATGAAGAAAGATAAAAAGATCAGATCAGTAACTAATTAACTACAGAAATTGTATTTACTCCTTTTCAAAAAACTTTTGATGGTACACAATAGCAAAGCACCACTGCTCATTGTACAGTAGAGGGCAGCTTTTGACTAGTTTGATGGTCACTAGCAGTCCGACTTGGATGCTTCTTGCTAAATGTTGATATTTTATGGGAATAAAACTAGTCTGGAAAATAGAATGGGCTGAATTAAACTTAAAAGTTAGTGTTACCACAGAAAAAAAATTATAAATTTGACAAAAATATTCAACAGACCTTGTGAAAGGATTGTCTTGGAAAATTGCATCTTTCTGTATGTTTTCAGGATAAGTCCAGAAAGATAACTCTGTGAAATGTGCTGTGTTATTGCTTAGATCAATTTGTTGATGCACTCAATATATTGCTTTTAATTGATGTACCACCTATACCATTTGGTCTATCTATTTCCACTAAACCCAACTGTTTCATTATTAAATCTATAATACCTGCCTTCTTAGCTTGCTCTGACAACTTTATTTCCAGCCTGATGGTTAACTCTGCTTGTTTAGCTTTAGTTGTACTAGGGAACGTCTGGCACTTTCAAAAAATCTTTAGTAGTTTCCAGTGCTATTTTAAATCTGTGTACAAACTTGGTGCCCGATTACCTACTCTAAACATCAACATCCAATTCCAGACCTACATTGTCTGCTTTCCAAAATCCTGGAATCCAGCCCCCAATTAGGTTAAGGACATAGAACATAGAATAGTACAGCACAGTACAGGCCCTTTGGCCCACAGTGGCCAGTCAGAGGGGTATAACTAATGCGGTCAGGGAGATGTTTAGCATCGGTCAGGAGTCTGAAAGAGAGAAACGGGGGAGAGAGGGAGAGAGAGAGAGACGGGGGAGAGAGGGAGAGACCACGATGTGGTGCTGACCTATTATCCTACTCTAAGATCAAACTACCCTGCATAACCTACAACAAGGAGTCAGACATCTGAATCAACTTCCCTACCTCTGTATTCATGACACCATAAAATTAAAACCATCAAAGACTCTCAAAAATGACCCCAATGGTCCATAGTCGGACCTTTTGAGTAATCAGTCCAGATTTTGTGAATTATTAATTCTAGTCACTCGTCTTTAAATAAAAGACTCAACAATTTATTAATAATGCAATAACTTAGCATAGCAAAATGTTTATAATATTTATAATTTAAACCCATGTTCCTTGATTCCAGCCTATACTCTCACACAAAGACAGAGAGACAAACAGACACAGTTAATGGATAAATCAAAACAGAAAAAAAAATGTGACTAGACAGTTCACTTAAGCAGTCTCCATAATCTGTAACATCACCAGCACATAGGATTATATTTTGCTTGGTTTTTGACAAAACTGATGCATGCAGATAGTTTCCATTAGGAATATTCATTTTATTCTTGTGTTTGAGATTCCATTTTCCAAACTTTCAGTAAGATGATAATGAGAGGCCACGGGTGGCATGGTGGCACAGTGGTTAGCCTGTGGCCTCACAGCACCAGGGACCCAGGTTTGATTCCAGCCTCAGGTGTCTGTCTGTGTGGAGTTTGCACATTCTCCCCGTGTCTGCATGGGTTTCCTCCGGGTGCTCCGGTTTGTTCCCACAGTCCAAAGATGTGTAGGTTAGGTGAATTGGCCATGCTAAATTGCCCATAGTGTTCAGGGATATGTAGCTTAGGTGGGTTATAGGGGATAGGTCTGGGTGGGATGCACTGAGATTCAGTGTGGACTTGTTGGGCTGAAGCATCTGTTTCCACACTGTAGGGATTCTTTGATTCTATGACAACCAGATAGTAATCACAGCTGAGTCCTGTAGCTTCTGCAAGCATAACAGTTTTGACCAAAATCTTTTGACCAATTTTGACCACAGTCCAAAAACCATTTCAAACTCTGGCCTCTCTCTGCCAGACTGACCATTACTTCACATGGTCCCAGTTATCATTCGACATCTGATAGCTGACTGAGTGTAAGTAAGGCCCAACTGGCATCGAAGCATTTAGACAGCGCTCAACAAGAAATAATCTGGAATTAACTTTCAAGCCTGACCTCAAATACAAATAACAGCTTGTCTGTTCTCTTTTTAAAAAAACAAGCTGCTGCTCACTGTCCACAGCTCCAATCCAAAATTGATTAAAACAAGTAAAAGTAATGAAAAGTCAGTGAGGGTTCCAACATTTGTCTATTGCACGATGCTTGTGCTGTTGAAACTCAAATAGTTTTGTGTTGTAGCTTCATCCAATTGGCATCTGAATTTTAATTATGTTTGGTGCTGCTCCTGGCATACCCACCTACACTCTTCATTGAACCAAGGCTAATCTCCCAACTGGTAGAGTGAGGGATATGTCAAACCATGAGGTCACAGATTATGTTTTAATACAATTCTGATGCTGCTGATGGCCCAGTTAGATTCATGGATGCCTTGTTTTGAGTTTGTTCATCTTCAAATGTCACTCTTCATTGCTGTAATGTAACATCATTTACAGGTAATTTGACCCTGATATTGAACAGCTTTCTGTAGTTTGTCACAAGTTGCAGTGTTTCCCAAATTGAGAAAGCGACATAATGTCGTGAAAAATGTCACAAAATGTCATGTCAAAATATTTTATCATCTTTTTTGATGTGACTTGATTGGCTTTTTTTAAAAAATGCTTTGACACTATAAAAATGTCTAATTACTTGATCCTTATTCTCATGTACAAGCACTCTCCATTGTAATTGAAATGAACGCTCTATCTTGCCTTCCCAGAGAACAGTCTATTCTTTGGAGAACTGTGGCATATCAATACTTGGTTTACTTTCAAGTGTTATTGATTTTCAATAAAGTAAGTATTCCATTCAACTGAGAAGACTTATGGCTTCAAGAAGATGTAATAGCAAATTGTCACTTTGATGTTGTTGCCAATTCGTAGACATGCTAAAAGGATTACAGGTATTGCAAGTATGTTTTGACCTGGCAAATATATGTTTTTTTTTCTCAGACTCAAATGTACAGAGGTTTTTTTTAGATGTTGAGAATTTTTACACAATGAAAATGAAAAATTTTCCATTGCACATATTGTGCAAATTGTGGTGAGTAGCTATGAATAATACACATGGAGTATGTCAATGACGTGGGCTGGTGCTTTTGATTAGATAGGACATGGAGGACATACAGGAACATGAGAATACCATGGATGATCTAAGAGGGTGTGGGATTGAAAGAAACAATTTTTGAGAGTTAGGGCACCTTCAAATATTGTCTGGCACTGGAATACAATGTTATGGAATTGAGGACAGCTTTCCAACTAGCCAATCTCTGACTCACAATCCCAAGTATTCCAGAGATAACAAGGTGTAGAGCTAGGTGAACACAGCAGGCCAAGCAGCATCAGAGGAGCAGGAAAGCTGATGTTTCGGGCCGAGAC